>NC_050574.1:76597314-76897314 GCF_011100635.1 Trichosurus vulpecula | reverse complement strand
TGTGAATCTGGAGAGGCCTTGAGTGTGGTCCAGGGATAGATTATGTCTAGCTTATCGTTTGGGCGTCAGGACAGCGTGGTCCAGTGAAAAGAGTGCTAGTTCTGGAGACGGAAGACCTGGGTTCAAACCCAGCCAATGACATTTGTCACTTATCACCCCCATAAGACCTTCGGCAAGTCACAAACCCCCTGGTCATCAGTTTCTTCATCCATAAAATAGGGGTGGAGTTGGATGGGATGGCCTCTGAAATCCCTTCCTATTGTCTTATGACCAGCCCAGCTGAATACACCAGCAGGGCTGACCTCTAGAGGATAACTTCTTTGGCCATGGGGGACTCAAGAAGCAAAAATGCAGAGTGGCCATCAGTCTTATCAGTCCTGCTCCCACAATCTGACAGCGGTGATGAAAACAAGTGACCAAGGACAGCAAGGATCCGCAACGTTAATTTACCTGTTGGTGCTGATGCCCTGCTAGAAGAATTAAACCACAAGCGAACTGACATTTTTGCTGCTAATGAAGGCATGAGGCAAAAGTTGCAGCTAAATGGCAGGCTAGCTCACAATCTTTCCTTGGAGAGGAGAGGGTAATAAAGGAGATGTGGCTGCTACCGTTTCTGCAATGCACCCAGGGTCAACAAGAAAATCCTCCCATGAGGCGTTTGGTCACCTTACCTTACAGCAATCATGATGAGCGCAGGCGAAGGGAACACCATGAAGCTTACATGTCAATGTCTATAACTTGTGTGTCAACATCTGTAGTTTGCCAAGGATGAAATACAGAAGTTCGAGGAAGACCTTAACAGGACCCTCCAAACCAAGACCTTAATGTTTGATAATTTCAAGGCAGAGATGGAATGGGAGAAGGCAGTGAATAATACATTGAACAGCATGGTTCCTAAATAAGAATGAAAGAGACCAGAGGGAAGTAGATGATTCAGAGGCCACATGCCTGTAAATAATACATGTTTTCCTCAAGACATGGACATGGTGCATACCAAACAGCATTAATGAAAAAAGAAAAAGAAACAAGGAAAGAAAACAGTAAATTAATTATATCCTAACAGATAGGAGGTTACTGTTTATCAGTGTGGAAATAATAATAGCTCACATTTATATAGTGCTTATTATGTGTCAGACACTGTGCTAAGCGTTTTACAATTATTATCTCATTTATCTTCACAACAACCCTGAGAGATAAATGCTTTTATTATCCCCACTTTACAGATAGGGAAACTGAGGCAAACAAGTTAAATGACTTACTTAGCATTAGCTAAGCTAGTAGGTGTCTTGAGATTAAATTTGAACTCCAGTCTTCCCACCTCCATGCCCAGTACTCTATCCACTGCCCCACCTCCTGCCCCAAATTATTTCAGAATCTTTGTGAAGTCAGATCATTAAATGCAAAGAGCAAATGTCAAAATCAATATCGAATTAGAAGAATAAGAAGATGCTGCTTGCAATTACAACACCTCCAATGTGACCTTTTCAAAATAAACACTTGACCCAGAACAATGGGAAAAGGATAAAATCAAAGATACTGATTCTGATTATTGCCATCTATCTCTTAGTGAAATTTAACCAATGGAGATTAATTGCCAGAAAGTGGAGAGTAAAAGAACCCAGAAAATACCCCAGCCAGGAAACCCTCCTTCAGCATGTAGGGATAAATGGCAGCCAGTGAGAACTGTTTAGAAACACAAAGCATTACAGAGGATAGATGATTTATCCTTTTAACAAATGGAATCTTATTGATGCTTTTTCCTGTTTACATCAAAAGTCAATTCTGGATAGACCCTTCTTCCCATTCCATGAACCTTCCTTTATAACAACAGCAAAACACAGGTAAGAAGAACGAGCCAACCAGCCAGCATATCAAGCATGTCTGACAGTATTGGAACATCGTGCACACATTTAGCATGATAGAAGATTTTGAGTCATTGTCTTCTCATCAGACAAACTTGCAAAATTCTCAGTATAAAGCCCAACTGAAAGCACTTATAAGAAACTGAAAGGAAGATAATGAAAAAGAATGATATTTCAAGAGGGATCTATTCAAATTATCAGTAACAGTAGAAATAACAAGTTTGAACTTGAACAACTCAGTACCCATGGTGACATATGAGGAAGGAGCAATGACATTCAAGAAACTTAAGTTTGGAAAAGAAGCTGCCAAGGAGGAAAAGTGCACTGAACATGATACAAGTGTGAAGGTACTCAGGGACTGATTTTCAAGATGTTTCAGAGGGGAATATTCAAAAAGACTGCATAAACACTAGGATGGTATTATATAGCACCTAGACCCTCAACCCCCGCCCCCCCCACCACACATACTCCTTTGAAAAGCTTTCATTTGATTCATGGCAGGGTAGGGTTGGCATCCACTCAAAGCTGATGGTTTGGGAGGCAGTATGATACAGTAGAGAGAATGTTGGCTTTGCGGTCAATAGGATCCAGGTTCAGTTCCTAAAGCTTACTAGCTGTTTGACCTTTGGCAAGTCTTAACCTCTGTGCCTCAGTTTCTCATCCAACCCCAACGAGAGGGTTGGAGTAGGTTGCCTCTGAAATCCCTTCCAGCTCTAAAGCTATGATCCTATAATCATAAGAGATTTGAAAAGGTATCTTTTACCTCCACACACCTATCTGCAGAGGTGGAGGTCTGTGGGTACAGAACACAGCTCAAAAAAGATTTGAAAAGGTAACTTCCATTCCCACACACCTATCTGAAGAGGTGGGGGATTATGGGTGGGGAATACAGCACATGTCAGGTCCAGCCCCTACCATCTTGTACTCCCCCCGCCCACTTCTTTAGACCGGTATTTCTCATATATGACCTCATACTGCAGTGATACCAATTTGTTTGAATTAGAAGATATTATGATATCCAGAAGACTCAAATGACAAACAGTATAAGATACATCAAGCATGGTCACCTCCTTCCATGCTTGCAACTCCCAGCCTTTCAAATGACTAAGGATTTGAGTCCTTGGGATCTTTGGCAAAGCGATTGTATTAGAGTCACTCATGCTCTATGGGACCAGGGGCAAGTATCAAAGAACTTTCCACAGATGAACACAGGTAGTGTGTCCTGATGTGATATTTGTCACCATTGCTGATAACTACCAGAATGCTGAGAGATCCAGGGTCTGCCATCACTGTTAATAGGACTGTGTCAAGTCCTAAGCCAGGTGTTGAGGAGCAATGAAACCTTTCAAAGTAGAATACCCAACATACGGATTTAGCAAGAGGGCAGGAGAGATCTCAACTGCCTCAAAGCTTCTGATGGACTCAGTGATATGGAGAGATATATCAATATAGAGAAGTAAAGCTATATATAAATATGCAGAAAGATATAGAGATATATCTACATACACACATACATATATACACACACATACATATATACACACACATATCTATCTATCCATCTGTCTATCCATATATATATACATATATATATATCTCTCACTGTTTTTCACATGCTTCTGCTCATCTTCTTCCTAAGGGTCTTTTCTACCCATACTCTGTCAAAACTATCCCCATGTTTTGAATAGTCTCTTGGAATTGTAGCCAATCTAATAGGGTTGAGTTTTTTTTTTTAATTTTTAAACAACTTAGAAGATATTGGTAACTTTTGATCCATATGTATACTTTCTGATCCTTAAACAATATTTATGGGTCTATGTATAAAGGAAAGGTATCCTTGATGAAAATATGAGAAGGGAATAGACAACCTTTCAGAGATGATTCTCTGCAGCTGGCCACATCTTCCCAATCACATGATTTGATTGAATTGTAAAGAATATAATATCACATCATGTTCATTATTTGATTACAAACAAGATTTGGCTCAATAGAGAAAAATCTCATAAAGATGGTCTGCCAGCTGGATGTCTTTTATGCATGCATGAGGTGGTGCAGTGAATAGAGCACTGGGCTTCAAATCAGAGCCTCAGACACTTACCTGACCCTTGGCAAGTCACTTAACCCTGTTTGCCTCAGTTCCTCATCTGTAAAAATGAACTGGAGAAGGAAATGACAAATCACTCCAATATCTTTGCCAAGAAAATCCCAAAATGGGGTCACAGAGAGTTGGACATGACTGAACAACAACAAAATGCCTACTTTGTTCGATGATCCTCTGACCTTCCCTGCTGACATCACATATCTAACACCGCATTGACAAACTTTAATCTCACCTATCAAATGACTCACAGGATGCTGAAGAGACTTAGAGCCAGTCTTATTGGGAGAGGGACAAGAGATACTTAGCTTGGAAAAGAAAGGACTGAGGGGGTACATAGTAGCTGTCATCAAGGGGCTGAAGGGTTGTCATGTGAATGAGGGATTCTGCTTGATATCAGAGTGGGAGGCGGGGCTGAGAGGTCAGTTCTGCCCAATATGAGAGGAGGAGGGGAGAAGCCAGTAATAGCTGTCCCGAAGTGTCATGGATTGTTTCTGGAAACCCCCATCATTGGAGATCTTCAAGCAGATCCTAGCAGATGATTTGTGGGGGATTCTGAGATTCTTTTATGGTGTATCGACCTCTGGGCCACACTCCCTTTTCATAAAGTAAGGTCTTCCAAAGCGGGAGGGGGAAAGCTGGGCACTGAGTTCCCAGATGCCCTGTCCCCCCACAGGAGACTGAGAGAGGAGCAGCTGGCCCGAGAGGCCGAGGCCAGGGCTGAGCGGGAAGCGGCAGCCCGGCGGCGGGAGGAGGAGAGGCAACAGCGGGAAGAGCAGGAGGCCCGGGAGAAGGCCCAGGCGGAGCTGGAGGAGCAGGAGAGGCTGCAGAAGCAGGTGCGAGGGCGGTGTGCTTGGCGTCCGGCTGGGGGCTCGGTCAAGGTTGAGGGGAGGGGGAGGCAACAGCTGCTGGAACCGTGGCAGCAGATAAAGTCTTGGCCAGGGGTGGAAGCCCCTGCGCCCACCCCTCACCGGGGCTACGTTTGGCAGAAGGAGGAGGCTGAAGCGAGGTCCCGGGAAGAGGCGGAGAGGCAGCGTCTGGAACGGGAGAAACACTTTCAACGTGAGGAGCAGGAGCGGCTGGAGAGAAAGAAGGTGTGGATATGTTAGGGAGGAGGAGCAGGGTCAGTTCCTGGAAGCTGGTGGGGGAGCTGCCCCTCCTTCCACAGGGGCGGGGGTGGGGGGGTGTCTGACTGAGGGCTCCTTTATTGTGACTGGAGTGTTGGACCCAGACCCAGGGTTCAAATCCTGCCTCTGATACTCTCACTAGCTGTGGGACCTTGTCATGTCACAGTGACCACTGTGAGTCTCAGTTTTCTGAGCTGTAAAATGGGGATAATAATACAGTAATCCCTGTGGTATTGGCCTCACGGGGTTGGTGCAAGGCTCAAATGTGACAAGGTGTATTGAGGGCTTTTCAAATCTTAAAAGGTGTGTAAATGTCTGCTCTTTGTTATTGTTACTGTTATTCATATTAATTGGTCCATGTTTCCTGGGGCTGCAGCGGCTAGAGGAAATTATGAAGAGGACTCGAAAATCTGAGGCTGTTGAGTCCAAGGTCTGGAACCCCAGATGGGGGTGGGGTGGGGTGTCCGTAGGGCCTGTGGGAGGGGGTGGGGCTGACTTTCTGAAGGGAGGGAGCTTCCTGTGGAGCTGAGGGTGTTGTCTGGGTCCCTCACCATTCTGACCCACCCCCCTTTCCACCACCCAACTAGAAGGTGGATAGGAAGATTCTCAATGGGAAGGAGGCCAAAGCAGACCACTCCAGCCCAGGTACTGGGGGCCCTCCCCATGGGTGGGGAGTGCTGGGCAGGGAACCAGGTGAGGTGGGGGAGGGCTCAGGGACTTCTTCCCATACTGAGGCTCCCTCCCCACTGAATCTTCCCCCTCTCCATTGAAGTCCTTCCCCAATTGAATCTTCCCCTCATCTGACCCTTTTTCTTCTTGCCCCACTAAATTCCCTCCCCTCCATTAATGACCTTTTCCAGCTGAGTCCTCCTCTCATTAAACTTCTTTCCTCTCCACTGAACTCTTTCCCCTTCCTTTGCTGAAGGGACCTTCCATTGAGGCCCCTCCCCACTTTGGGGATTCTTCCTTGCAGAGCCTGAGAAGGTGTCTGAGCCTGAGAAAGTGTCTGAGCCCCTGGCCAAGGGCCTGGAAAAGGAGATTCTGCCAAGAGAGGGACACCCTCCTCAGGAGCCTCAGTGGAGGTAACCCTTGAATTAGAGCTCCCTTCCCCCATCTCCCATCCGCTAGAGAGGGAAGGGAGCAGAGGGAAAGTGAACAGGACTCCTTCTCACTGCTCTGGGGTTACTGGCACCTTGGGGAGAGTCAGTTATAGGTTTGGGTAGAGGCATTCAGGATACTTCAGGGTTGGAGGGACACCCTTGAGGGCCAAGGAATCAGGAGTCCGAATGCTTCCCACTCTGCACCTACAGCATGCAGGGGAAAGAGGCAGGGCCACTGGTGAATGGACTGCAACCAGCTGCTGTGCACCAAGAGAATGGCTTCACCCCCAAGGGGACCCCTGGAGAAAAAGGGAGTCCCCTCAGTAGGACTGGGGAGTCTCTGCTGCCTTTTGCGGAGGCTGAGGCCTTCCTCAAGAAAACTGTGGTGCAGCCTCCCCAGGTCACAGGTACTAGATGCATCCTTGCTCCCCTACCATCCCATTGCCTTCTTAGCCCTCTCCAATGAATTCCTACCTGTCCCCATGACAGGCCCCTCTTCATTCATCCTTGCCTTCTCCCTGACCCAAAAAGCCTTCCCTAGCCCTGCTCTCCAGAATCTTTCCTGGCCTCCCCCTGAATCTTACTTAGACTTCCCTCCTGAAACCCTCACCCTTCCTTGACAGATCCTTTCTATCCCTCCTGTCTTCTCACCATATCCTTCCTGTAGCTCTCCTCTCTGAATAATTCTGTATCCCTGGCCCACCTCACCTTCCCCAATTTCCTCCTCAAGGGCCCCTCCCTTCTTCCTCCAGCTCCTCCAGATCCCCCCCTCCCCCCACTGGCCCAGACTCAGTATTCCATTCCCCAGTACCTCCCCACCCTCAGCTTTATCCCAAAATGCTCTTCCAAGCTTGTTCTGCATGATTCAAATGTTGCCAGATGTCCCTGTGGCTTACATCCTCTTTCTTTCTTCTGTCCCCAGAAGTCCTCTAAAAGCCTGCCCCCAGTTCCAGAGCACTGCACTATGCCTCTGTCCTCAAGCCAGGGCATCCCAGTGCCCCCCACCCCAGGAGTGCCACAGACCCTCCAGGGCTTTCCCCCTGGAAAAGGAAGGAGAGGAAGAAGGGAACAAAAGACAAGAAAACTGCTGGGGCTTGCGCAAGGAGCAAAGATGTGAGGGGTGATGAGTCTCCCGGGTTCCCAGGGGTGTCCTGTGTGTTGTTTTTAATCTGCACCTTATAAGACTGATGGTGTTCCTGGCCTCAGCTGGAGCCAGGCCCTGCCTCCCACACCCCTCCCTCTCTCACACATCCTCACACCCCTGCCGCTGACTGGGTCTCACTTGTAGTATATCACTTTTACTCTTGGAAGTGACCTTCTGGGTACAATGTCTGTGAATAATGTATATAGCATGCCCCCCCTCATCCCTGGGCCCACGGCCTCACCCCCCAGGGGCCAAGCCAGTCCAGGGCTCCACAGGGGTTTTTCTCTATTTAAGGGTAACCAAAGGGCCTCCCCCAGGCTCTTACAATGAGGGAGTAGCCCCAAGAGGGGTGGAATGGGGATATTGGGAACTCAGGGGAGCCTGTACCCACACCCGCCCCCACCTCGGTGTCAGTGTTACAGCATATGAACAAACTTATCCGGAAATAAAGCCAGATTCCTGCCAACCTTGCTTCAGCTTTCTAGGGGTGGGGACGGGGAGGAGAAGGGACACCTGGATTCTGGAACTACTCTTCAGTGGCCAGGGTGCCTGGGTAATGGCACTGTTGGGATGGGGATAGGGGGTGGGGCAGAGAACTCTGCAGTTTCAACAAGCATCTGTCCTCTAGAGGTTAACTCCCCTCCTTTTCCCTCCTGCCTGACTAGCACCTGCCTCAGCCTTCCCTGAGAAGTACATTGTCTGGATAGCTTCCAGGCCCACCCATTAATATCAGCTAGCCTTCCTCCCTCTGTCCTCTTGCCCTGACCCTGGTCCACGAGGAGCCTGGAGTCTTCAGAATGAGAAGGGACAATTCAGCAGCAGGTGGCAATGTGTAACTGTCAGAACAGCAGGGCAGAGCTGGGGGTGTGGGGTGGGGTGGAAACCGGGTCTAATAGCCCAAGTGAGTGGATCCAGACTTTCTTTCTCCTCCCTCACCCTCCCCAAGAGTGTATGTCTGATGGAGGGAAGGGGGTGGCAATGGATCAAGAACTCTCTATCCCTTCCTCACCACGTACACACACAAGCTAAGGACTGGGGAAAAGGGAATGTTGGGGTTAGTTCATCTTCCCTTCCCCCAGCTCTCCTCCCCTGGAAACCTTCCCCAAAGTGTCCCAGTTCTCTAGAGATCTGGTTTCCCAGCTGTCCTTCTACAACACCCCCTTTCCCCCAGCTCTGCTTCTCGACCCACTCAGCTGTTCCCTTCCGTCAACAAGTCTATCTCTGGGACTTCAGACAGGGCTCTCTATCTCTACCAAACTTTCTTTGTAAAACCCATAGTGTCTAACTTTTAAATCCATGTATCTGGGATGCCCTCCATGTAGAAACATTGGGCTACCTCAGCCCTACTTCCAAATGTACTATTTGGCTGAGAATGTTTTCTCATCCTACTCGCACCCCATCCTAGTCCTAGAAAAGGGGTTATTTTTACTTTCTAGCCCTGTTCTCTCCTATGGCCAAAGACACATGTTTGCAAGATGGCTTGTCAAGATCAGGGTCAGGGCCTAGGTCCCTGCAGAGTTGGGACAACACATATACGTGTGTTGGCAAGGTTTGAAAATTGTAACCCTTGGTATATTACTCTCCATTGGAGGCTTTAAGCTGTTACTGTAACCTAAATTTTATACCCATGGGCTTTAGAGAATTAAGTTCAGCAAATAGTGATTAAACCCAGCCTATGGAAAAAGACCTGAGTTGGGGCTCTAAAGGTAGCCTTACTTAGTAGGTAAATCACCAGACTTAGGCACACCTGGGTCCAAGTCTCGCCTCAGAAGCTTATTAACTATGTGACCGAGGGAAGGTCATTAACGTCCTCAACTTTCAGTTTCGCCATTTGCCCAATAACATCCACTTCCTGAAACAGTTGTGATAACCAAATGAAATAAGCTGTATTAATAATAATAGCTTGCATTTATATAGTGCTCCACGGTTTTCCAAAGCAGTTTTCTCTATAGCATTTAAAACATAAAAATTGTTTTCTGTCAATGAAAATTCACCTTCCCCACCATATTGAAAAAAAGGAAAAACAAAGCCCTGGTGTTACAAACATTAATAGTCAAGCAAAACAAATTCCTCCAAAGACTGTTCCTCAACCCTGCCCCCCCAAAATACTGCAATCTGCACCTTGAATCTGTCACCTCTTTGGCAGGAGATGGGCAGGGAAGCACATTTGATCATGAGTCCTCTGGAATGCTGGTTGGCCACTGCATTGATGAGCTTGTCCTGGTTACACAGACTGTGCTGAATCCAGGTCATTGGCCATACTGGCACAACCAGGCCTTGGGACAGATACAGGAGGTGGTCACTCAGGGCACAATATGCAGGGGAACAACTCCAAATATTGTTTCTAAAATTGCACGTGTTTGATGCCAGAAAATTCTATTCTCTACTTGTTCGGAGCACTTTTCCCATCTTTAAAAGTTGCTTGTCTTTACAATGTTGTTTTTGTATAAATTATTCTATTTCTGCTCATTTTCTTCTGCATCAGTTCATACAAGGTCTCCCAGGTGTAGCTTTTTCAAAAGTTCTATATAAATGTCAACTTTTATTCTAAAAAAAAAAGAAAGGTAAAAAAAGACAATTTCTGCCCCAATTTCTAGGGGAAATAATAATTGAATATGGAGTTATGAACTTGTGGATTTCAATATTCCCTCTAACTGGAAAGATCATAATTTATCCACACCTCTTATTGTTCCTGTCCTGCCATAAATCTTCCATGAAAGATCTATCCAATGTGCTCAATGCCCTGTGGCTCCCAGTATAGCTGTCAGGTTCTCTATCATTCCTCAGTCTCCATTTATGACCAGTTCACCTCTAATTTATGCTTCCTTGGTGGTCTTTTTTCTTTTACACCACTCCTTGGGCATAAATCCCAATCTGCTGCTGACTTTTTTTCCCCTTTAAATAACCGAAATCTATTTTTTCTCTCCTTCCCTTCTCTCCACCCATTGGGGGAAAAAAAAGGAAAAATAAAACCTTAGCAATAAATATGTACAGTCAAGCAAAACAAATTCCCTTATTGGCCACATTCAATGATATGTTGCAATAAATATATGTTGCAGTCTGCACCCTGAGTCCATCCCTTCTCTGTCAGGAGATGGTGTATAGCATGCTTCATCACAAGTCCTCTGGAATCATGGTTGGTCATTCAAAGTGGGTTTTTTTTTATGATGTTGTAACTCATCGGCAGTTCTGCTTGGTTTTGGATTCACAGAACATCAGGCCTCCCCTGGTATAGAGTTGATCACCTAAAATCCCATCACTGTGCTATTTGACTCAGGTTTTAATACTCAGCATCTTTTTTTTTTAACTCAGCATCTTCTTAACTCCCTCAGTTGCCTCTCTCCTCTGATTGGAGGGCTAGAAGGTGGATCAGTAAATTCCTCCTTTATTGAGGGCTCAGAACTTTCAAGGCTACTTTTCATTTTCCACCAACAGCTCTGCTTGGTGTCTACTTCAATGAACATCATGCCCAGATGACCACTCCCCCCCTTCTCAGCTTCCTTTTGTGTCTTGTCTTCCCCCATTAGATCGTAAGCTCCTTGAGGACAAGAACTGTTGGGTTTTTTTTCTTATTTGTATCCATTGAGCACAGTGCCTGGCACACAGTAAGTGCTTAATAAGTGTTAATAGGAAATTGAATTGAATTATCATATAAGTTGTTTTACTAGTTCTGCTCACTTCACTATTAGGCTAACTCCTTATACCCATCATCATGCTTCTCTCCATTAGAACTTACATTCTAATCAGGGAGACGATACTGAACTCATTATCTTCCCCGCCCCCCCCCCACCCACACCCCCCCCCCCACACACCCACACACACACCCCCACACCACAAAAAGCTCTCCCCCTGCCAAACTTTCTTACTACTGTTGAGGGTACCAACATCCTCTCACCCAAGCTTAAAATCTGGATGTCATCTTTGAGTTCTCACCCTCTAACATCCCCCATATCCAATCTGTTGTTAAGACCACCCAGTTCTACTTTTGTAACATCTTTTGCATATACCCCCCTTTTTCCCCTGATAACTGCCACTATCCTGGTATGGGTCCTCATCACCTCACAGCTTGACACTTCCAATAGCCTGCTGGTTGGTTTGACTGCCATAAGTCTCTCTCCACTACAATTCATCCTCCACTTGGCTGTCAAAGGGTTCTTTCTAAAGAGCAGGTCAGTATCAGGTTGGCTAATATGACAGAAAAGGAAAACGATGGGTATTGGAGAGGATGTGGGAAAACTGGAACACTAATGCATTGTTGGTAGAGTTGTGAACTGATTCAACCGTTCTGAAGAGCAATTTGAAATTATGCCCAAAGGGCTATAAAATTGTACATATCCTTTGATCCAGCAATATTGCTACTAGGTATGTATCCAAAAGAGATCATAAAAAAGGGAAAGGGGCCCATATATACAAAAATATTTTTAGCAGCTTTTTTTGTGGTGGCAAAGAACTAGAAACTGAGGGGATACCCATCAATTGGGGAATGGCTGAACAAATTATGGTATATGAATGTAATGGAATACTATTGTGCTATAAGAAATGATGAGCAGGGAAATAAAAAAAACCTGGAAAGACTTAGATGAACTAATGCTGAGTGAAGTGAGCAGAATCAGGAGAATATTGAACATAGTAAGAGCAACATTGTGCAATGATCAGCTTTGATAGACTTGGCTCTTCTCAGCAATACAATGCTCTAAGACAACTCTAAAAGACTCATGATGGAAAATGCTATCCACATCCAGAGAAAGATCTATGAAGTCCGAATACAGATCAAAGAATATTATTTTCAATATTTTTTGTTGTTTTTTCTTTCTCTTGGCTTTTTCCTTTTGTTCTGATTCTTCTTTCACAGCATGACTAATGTGGAAATATGTTTAATATGATTGTACATGTATAACCTATATTATGTTGCTTGCCGTCTTGGGGAGGGGAGAGGGGAGGGAGGAAGAAAAAGTTTGGAACCCAAAATCTTATAAAAGTGAATGTTGAAAACCATCTTTTCATGTACATGAAAAAACTAAAATACTATTTAAAAAAGAAAAAATAAAGTACAGGGCAAATCGTATCATCTCTCTCTCTCTCTCTCTCTCTCTCTCTCTCTCTCTCTCTCTCTCTCACACACACACACACACACACACACACACACACACACACACAAATTCCACTGGCTCCCTATCTTCCCAAGGTGAAATATAAAACTCTGTTTGGCATTCAAAGTCCTTCATAACCTACCTCTCCTCACCTTTCCAATCTTCTTACACCTTCCCTCCACCCCCAACCTCTATCCCACTTCCACCCCACTGGCCTCACTATTCTTTTAACAAGGAATTCCATCTCCCCACTCTGGGCATTTTCACTGGCTGTCCCTCATTCATGGAATGTTCTTCATGCTCATCTTTGCCTCCTGGCTTCCCTAAATTCACAGTTAAAATCCCACCTTCTACAAGCAGCTTTTCCTGATCTCTCTTAGTGCCTTCCCTCTGTTGATCATTTCCAATTTCTCCTGAATAGAGCTTGTTTATACATAGTTATTTACATATTGTCTCCATCAGATTGTGAGCTCTTTGGATGGACTTTTGCTTTTCTTGATATTCTTGGTATTCCCAGTACTTGGTACATGGGAGGCCCTTAATAAATGTTCATTGACTTGCTGATAATATGTATCTGTTAGGTGCTTACTATGTACCAGGCACTGTTCTAAGCACAGGGGATACAAAGGAAAATGTGAAATCATCCTTGTTATCAGGGAACTTACATTCTAACTAGAAAGACAATGCATATATATGTACGTGTGTATGTATGTGTGTGTGTGTGCGTGTATGTGTGTGTATATATATATATATGGGGCAGCTAGATGGCTCAGTGGATAGAGTGCTGGTCCTAGAGTCAGGAAGACTCAGCTTCCCGAGTTCGAATGTCCTCAGATACTAGCTGTGTGACCCTGGGCAAGTCATTTAACCCTGTTTGCCGCAGTTTGCTTGTATGTAAAGTGAGCTAGAGAAGGAAAAGGCAAACCACTCCTGTATCTCTGCTAAGAAAACCCCAAATGAGGTCACAAGGACTTGGACATGACTGAACAACAAATGCCTCTACATCACTTCTTGACAATTTCTAAACCAAGCTCTAGCATACCTCCCGTCCCAACACTTCCAGCTTCATTTTGTCATATTCTCCCCTTAAATGTAAGCTCATAGCTGTCTCCTCCTCCTCTTAGTATGTAAAGTCCTTGGTGGTGAGCGAACTGTCTTTCCTTGTTTATACCTGTACCCTCAGCACTTAAGACAGCTCCTGGCACGTAGTAAATACCTAATAAATGCTTTATCAGTCATTCCCATTCATCTGAGGCAAGGGGGGCAGGAGATGGATGATGAACCGGACAGAGACATTTGAGAAATAGCAATCAGACAAGGAGGAGAACAAACCAGGAGGAAAAAAAGTGAGGTTAAAGCCCATGATTTTGTCTTCTTAGCATCATGCTGGATGAGTTAATGGTTAGGATCCACAGTCTGTATCTCTTGATAGAGAGATATAATCCTCTCCCCCCATGACAACTATTGCTTATGTTTCTTACTACCTTACTTACTCCCCCAGAGTACAATAGCTTCTCGATCCTGTAGCAACTATGTCTTCTATTTCGTTGTAGTCAGTATCAAGTAAACTTCTTGAAGGCAAGAACTATTATTTTAAAATCTTTCTATCTAGGGGCAGCTAGGTGGTGCAGTGGCCCCGGAGTCAGGAGGACCTGAGTTCAAATCCGGCCTCAGACACTGGACATATGTGCTAGCTGTGTGACCTTGGGTAAGTCACTTAACCCCAATTGCCCTGCCAAAAAAAACAAACAAAAAAAATCTTTCTATCTCTAATACCTTGTACAGCACTTTGAATAATCCAGGTACTTCAGTGGTTGTGGAATTAAGTTGAATCTGCTATGTTTCAAATAACATTAATTGTTTACATAGTGGGAAGGCTTTTGATCTTGGAGTCAGGTGACCTCATCAATGCATTATGTGACCTGGGACAAATCACACTTCCCATCTCTGAACTTCAGTTTTCTAATCTATAAAATGAGAGATTGTAGAGGGCCAGCTCTGAGAAAGTCCATTCTGGGATAAGATACAGGTCAGAGGCCTGTTCTTGCCCTTGGGCTGATAATTTGGCATGTGGGTTTTCCATCCCCACCTTGGCATACATGTGCTGCTCAGGATGAAGGCTTGTCAAACCTCCTGGGTACACATGTGTTCTCTCTAAAACCCCTAAGGCACATGCGTGCTAAATACCACCTGTGGGCTATTAACACAATATTGTTTACAGCAAAAGGGGAACAAAAGCATGAGGAGGTCATGCATTACGCAAATGCCTCGCACATGGATTTGTTGATTTTGCTTGCCTAAAAGGTATATAAGCCCTGTCCCTCAGTTAAATAAATGGAGCTGTTCTTTACCCTTCTGCCTGGGCCGTGTTTTTCTTTTCACTCTCTGTCGTCTCAGGCCATTCAGCACCACAGCCCCTGGCAGCAAGAGAGTATGCATAATAATTGCTAGGGACCCTTCAAGCTCTGATCTGCTCTGACTGACATACTTCCCATAGCCAATCAAAACATTGCAAAAATCTGAAAATGCATGCAATGGCTCATACCCGTGGACCTCTCACCCCTTCAAAGGAGTGGGGAGGAAGTGTTTCCTTCTATCTCTTCTTTGGGGCCATGTTTGCTCTTTGTAATTTTGCAACACTTTATTATTTTGTGGTGATTGTTCCTCCCACTGACGTTGTACTCGTTGCATAGGTATTGTTTTCTTAGCTTTGTTTACTTTACTTTGAATCAGCATACTTACATATCTGATGACGATGATGACGGTGATAGTGGCAGCAGCAATACGGAAATGAAACACTTTATAAATATAGAGATCTAACACAAATCCAAATCATGAGGGAAGATTTTATGTGTGTGTGTGTGTGTGTGTGTGTGTGTGTGTGTACATATATATATTATATATATCTCGGTCCCATCACCCTCTCTACTGCTGGAGTTTAACTGAAGATGTATTCCATGAACCTAGTGAAAATGAGTTGGCATCCTAATACTTTTGTTCAACTACAGGAAGCAGTTATTTTATCTATTTCAATAGTCCACAGAATATTAAATATAAAAGAATAATAGTAGCATGGTCACTTGAACTAGGACTACTTTATTAAAACTCTATCAAACAACATGAGGCTGTACTAGTAACAATAATAGCTCACATTAATATAGCATTCTAAGGTTTACAAAATGTTTTGTGTACTAATATTGCCTAGAACACCTCTAAAGCCCATATCCCCTTCTCTTATGGCCACATCTTATGGTCTCATCTTCCTTTCCCTGGCTTTAGCTCCCAGCAAAATGACCCTAAGGGCAGTGTCATTTTTGGTAATAAGTCATAAAGAAGGCCTCAAGCATGCCATTACTATTAACAGCACACTTGCACCTGCTGTAGCTGGGAGCTCCCTTTTTTGGGGGAGTGGGGGACAGCTATGAGGGTTCCAGATGTTAACTGATACTTGGGCATCTGCTTGTGAGGGGAGTAGAGAAGTGAGGGAGAAATAAATAAGAAAGCTAGAGGGGGCAGGGAGTGAATGGGTGGTGAGGGAGGAAGGAAGGAATCAAGCAAGCATTTATTAAGTGCCTATGATTTTCACAACAACCCAGAGATGTAGGTGCTATTATTATCCCCATTTCACTGTTGAGGAAACTGAGGCAAACAGAGGTTAAATGACTTGCCTGGGGTCACCCAGCTAATACGTGTCTGAGAGAGAAGGGATCCTGTAGCTGGGGTGGGATGTGTGTTTAGGAGAGGGTCGCTTGCAAATCTTCAAGGACTCACTACCATTTAATCACATCTAGAGCCAGATCAGAAAAGTGACTACAGAGAAGAGCTGGAGGGAAGGGGGTGGTTGGTAACAATGTGGGAGTGGAGAGAGGGGAAGTCCCACTGTCAACAGTAAAGGGACATCTCTAAGAGACAAAACTCCTGAGTCACAAATAGTCTAAGTGGTCAGGGCCAGAACAAGTCATGGCCAGTAGCTACCAGCCAGTCTTACCTAATAAAAGCCAGAGAACCCTGACCTATTCCTATTTTTAAATTTTTTTTCAATGATCAAGAATTTATTTTTTCTCTTCCTCCCTTGGATAGGGAGGAGAATCCTTGTAATAAATAGGCATAGTCACTTGAAAGTTATGATCAAAAAAGGGAAACCTTTCTTGATCCCTCTTAATTCTAGTGCCTCTCTTCAGTTGATTATCCCCAATTTAACCCATATATACCTGGTTTGTATATATTTGTTTGTATGTCATTTTTCCCATTAGAATGTGAGCTCTTTGAGAACAGGGACTTCCCCCGCCCCCGCTTCTTTGAATCTCCAGCACTTATCAAAGTGCCCGGTACACAATACACATTTAATAAATGTTTGTTAACTGACTAAAGGGGGAAAAACACAAATAAGCATAGTCAAACCAAACAAATTCCCATATTGACCTCGTTCAACATTATGTGTCTCATTCTGCATATTAACTCACTATCTCTCTATCCTGAGGTGGGTGACCTCAGCCTCATCATTGGTACTCTGGAATCCTAGTCGACTACGGCTTTGTTCTTTGACACTTGGCAAACAATCACCTTTCTCAGCTGCTGGGGGAAGAGGAAAGAGGAGAATATTCTCTAGGGTTGACGCCTCCCTTTGTCTTTGTCTGCCCTACTCCTTGGTGGCACAGCTGGAACAAGTTATGCCAAAGTCTATGTCTGAGAAAGAGGGAAGTGGGGATGGATGTGCCTGTGTTTCTGTCTGGGTATAAGATGCATGGTTCTGTGGTTTAAGAGTGTATGGATGTTGGCTTCTGTAAGTGACTAGAAGACTGTGTCTACATGACTGCATTGTAGTGTGTGTGTATTGGGGGGAATTGTCTGTGTAAGGAGTATACCTCTCTATGTTCGGAATGTGTGTATATATGGTAGGTATCAGTTGGAGAGCATCTGTGGGTTGGGATTGGTAGGATACTTCCCCTGAGAAACTGTAAAACACAAAACCCTCTTCTGTAAAATGGGGATCATCATAATACCTCTTAGGGTTATTGTGAGGATCAAGTGAGTTAACATGTAAGGGGCTTTGCAGACTTTAAAATGCTCTGTAAAGGCTAGTTATTATTAAATTGATGGGAAGACAAGGCTAGCAGGTTATTTTTCTTCTTTAGCCAGCTAAGTGAGGCAATGGCTGTCGTGCTATACCTCGAAAGTACTGAACTCATACACAGCCCCAAACACTAGTTGTGCAACCTTGAGCAAGTCACTTAACCTTTCTCAGTTTTCTGATCTGTAAAATGGGGGTAATACCAGCCCCTATCTCACAGTGTTGTTGTCAGAATCAAATAAGTTCACACGTGTAAAGTTTTTTGCAAACCTTTAAAAATACTATATAAATACTAGTCAGTATAACCCAAAGGTTTACCCAGGCTAAATTTGGGGATTCCTCCCTCCCCACTTCCCTAGTTGAGGTAGATCCTCCACTCCGGTCCTCACAGCTGAGGCCCACAGTTTCTGATTTCCCTGCCTCCCCTGGGACCTCCCTCAAACTAGGAGACCCAGTCTCAGCCCTCAGGGAGCTCTCCAGCTTGTCTAGACAAGATAATCAAATTGCTGAGGTGGTAGCTGTCATCAAAGATTAGATTAAAAACTTGGCAGAGCTTTAGAACAAAGACAGAAGAGTTTAAGCCATAGCTGGAGGGGTGTAACTTAGAAAACTGCATCTTGGCATAGTGAGAGAAACGCTAGACTTGGAGTGAAGTGTTTGAATCCTGACCTGGCTCCTTACTACCAGCAGGACTAGAAAAACAATACAGAATGGCTGTGTAAATGGAAAGGACAGAAATAGACATGGAAAGCTGTGGAATCATAATGACCAAGCCTGACCCTGAAAAAAATTGAGAAAATGCACCTCCCTCCCTACTTTGCCAAGTTTGGGGAACTTTGTATATACTTTGATAGGTGCCTTTTTTCTCTTTTTTAATTCTTTGCTACAAAGGATGGGTAGAGGTAGCAGGATGGGTATAGTCAGGAATAAAGGTAATATAAAAATAAATGAGAGTAATAAATTTCTAAAAATAAATTAATCTAAAGTTAGAGTTCAAGAAACATCTGAAGTTAAAACACAAGCATTATCTACCTAAAGGCAAAAATAAAAAATACCCCAGCTCCCATTTATAGTACTTTTATTTGGCTGCAAAGCAATTTATAAACATTATCTCATTTGAATCTCACAATTACTCTGTGAGGAAGGGAGTGAAAATATTACTTATCTCCATTTTGCAGATGGGAAAATGGAGGCCCAAAGACATTAAATGACCTGTCCAAGGTCACCTTGAAATAAGTTACTTCTTTAGAACTGCTGAGTGGTTTGAATTCAGGTCCATTGATCAAAATTTCCTTTAAAGTTAAGTAGTGTGAAAGGCACTTGTGGGGAGGAACAAATGAAATGACATTTGTAAAGCACTTGCACAGTGCCTGGCACAAAGTAGGAACTTAATAAAGGCTTATTCCTTCTTTCCTTTCCTTCCTTCCCTTCTCTTCCCCTCTACCACTTCATTCCAAGATGGCTAAGGACCAGTTCATTCCTTCAAGTGTTCCTTTTCTCTATCCCTGGTGTTATCTTTGTTCCTTTCCTTTCCCCTCATCTCTTTAATGAATTATCTTAGCCCTAGCAATACAGTGCTTTCTCCTAAATAAAGTGCAGGTTTCTGCGGTTCATTTCAACTCAATAATCCTTGTTGTGGATCCCCAGTGAGTATGGGGTGTTCGGAGAGGACTAGAAATGGCAAACCACTCCAGTATCTCTGCCAAGAAAACCCCAAATGGCATCAGGGAGAGTCAGTCAACGACTGAAATGAATAGATAACAACACCTCTGGCATGAGGGTTTGCTGAGCCCATTTCAGGGCTGCTCATCTAACTTTGGTGTCCATCTCTCACTCAACTCTCACCTGCGGCTCCAAGGGGCTGTAGCACGTGCAGCGGCCACACCCAGTAACAGGTTAGAACAGGTTGAGGGTAACCAAGGGGCCTCAAACACATTGGTGATGTCTACCCCCAGCCTGTGAAGACTTACCCCAGTGGAATGGGCAAATGAGAGCAGTTTGTTCCAATGGCCAAGAAGGAGGCTGAAGAAGGTGCTGTGGAGGACTTAGAGCTTGGCCAGACATTGAAGTTGCCAAGTTCATCTACCACATCCCAGGCAATCACCAGTTATCCTGACTTTTGTCTTGCCACTGGGCTTCATTGACTGGTAGAGAGGGTGAGGATGATGACTTTGTGCAACTGTGCTTCACTTAAATCTAATTCGAGCACAAGTCAAGACATCATCTGTGGTGTCATTGGTCCTCTTCAGAAATGAAGGATAAACAACATTATGGATCTCTGTAAGGAGGAGTGATCTGGGGAATTCCTGGATTAGTCTGATAGTTGTAATCTTGGATGGCCCACATTGCCACCTTGATAGGAAGAGAAAATACACCTTCAGATTAAGTATCAGGCTTGCTCTGAGATTGTGGGACTCTTGGGAGGATGGACATTTTTGGAAGGAGCCATCCTTTGTGCTGGCCTGTAAAAATAAACCCACAGAACCGTTCAGCCTTCCCGGGCTCTGTTCTGTTTCTAGAGTGTAGTAGGTGGAGGGGAAAGAGCAGGAAGGGATTTCTTCCTCTCTCTAGGAGTTGCTAATGACTGCTTTGGGGCAGAAGTGCAGGGAAGCTGCCTGTGCTTGCCTGAGAGGCCTGGAGAACAGAATTCTCAGCTACCTCTCCTCTTTCTGTTTCCTTTTGTGAGCATAGGTCAAAGACCAGAGACCTGGCCCTGGACTTTCCAGGAAGCCTAACATCTGGATATAGGTAAAGACAAAGGCTAGTATGCCCTTGAGATCAGGAATTGTATGTTTACCTTTCTTTGTATCCTAAGTGATTATTGTCTGCATCCAGGGACATCTCCTGTTATCCTGATCTGTATCTTGCCACTGGGCCCAGATGGCTCCAGAGGAGAAAGTGAGGCTGGTGACTTTGCGCTGCCTTCCCTCACTTAAATCCAGTTCACTTGCACATCATGACATCACCTTCCTAATGTCATGGTCCTCTTCAAGAATGAAGGACAAAGAACAATAAGTGATTATTGTAGTGCATGGAACATACAATCAATGCTTGTTGATTGACTACCCAAAAAATATCCTTTCCCTGGCTAAAACACTAGATTCTGACATCATTAGAAAGCCTCCTACCCCCAACTAGGAAATTGGGGCTCAGCAATAATGTTGTTCACAGACTCTCCTCTGGCGCCATATCTAGGACTTAATGAAGCTTCTGTGTATTTTGTCAGGATTCTCCACCATTATCATAGTTTCTTCCATTTCTTGGGCCAGAAAAGACCACTCTCAGATATCTGACCCGCACAAAGAAAGGGAACAGGTAGCGCTTTCCTTGTGGGAGGGGGGTGGTGCAAAAATGAAAAATCACGTTGTCCTTGTCCTCATGGAGCTTACAGTCTATCTGATAGGGGAGATACAATATGTAGACATGCTGAGTAAGATGCAAGGTAGAATGTGATTAATGAAAAGGTAGGATCCAGATGAAGGGATATAAGAAAATTGGAGTAAAAAAAAGCTGGAGAAAAGAAATTGGAGGAGGGGGAGAGTATTTTTAGTTAAGGTGACCAGAGATGCCTTCACGGAGGTGGTGACATCTGAGCTGGGTCTTGAAGAAAGAGAAAGATTTAAAAAAACAGAGATGAGGAGGGAGTAGATTCTAGGAACGAAGGAAAGCTCTTGGGGATGCAGAAACACTGGAATAGTCTGAGCTGAGGTTGAGAAATGGCTAATAGTCTAGTTTGGGTGGAACACAGAGTGCATGATGGGGAATATTAATACTTATAATAGTTTACATTTAAATAGCACCTACATGCCATGGACTGTGCTGAGTGCTTTATACATATCTCATTTTATCCTCACAACAACCTGGGAGGAAGGTGCCATTACTGTCCCCAATTTACAGATGGGGAAATTTAGGCAAATGGAGGTGCAGCGACTTGCCCAGGGTCGCGCAGCTAAGTGTCCAAGACTGAATTTGAACTTGACTTCTTCCTGTTCTTCCTGACTCCAGGTCTAGGATTCAAACCACTTTGCCACATAGCTGCCCCCTAGGAAGTCATGTAATCAATCAACAAACAAGCATTTATTAAACATCTTGTGTATACCAGACACTGGGCTAAGCCATGGGTATATGAATGTTAATTTTTTTTAAAAAAGGGACTGGCCTCCCATATGTAGTATGAATTATAGGGGACTATTATGGAAGTCAGGCTTGTTCCCCAGGCTCTGGAATGCAAATCACTTTCCTTCTTCATTCCCATGAAACTCACTAAATATTTCTAATCTAGGGGAATTTGATTTCTTTTTTTATGCTTTAGGTTAATGATCTCTCTTTGCTTACTACTTCTCTTGATAGTTGTAATCTGGGATTGCTCACATTGTTTACCTTGTTAGGAAAAGAAAATGTATCTTCAGATTAAATGTTGGGCCTGCACCAGGATTGTGGGACTCCTGGGAGGATGGACATTTTTGGAAGCACATAGTGAACACTTCATTAATGTTCTCTCTCTCTCTCTCTCTCTCTCTCTCTCTCTCTCTCTCTCTCTCTCTCTCTCCTCTGTCTCTGTCTGTCCATCTGTCTGTCTGTCTCTTTCTCTCTCTCTCCCTCTCTGTCTCTCTCTGTCCCTCTCTCTGTGTGTCTCTTTCCTCTCTCTTTCTCTGTCCCTCATCCTCTCATTCTCCTTCTGTCTGTGTCTCTTTATTTCTCTCTCATCTATTTATCTTTCTCATTACCTCATGCTAGTTACTTGAATCGGAGACTCAACGTATTTCTGCTTTTCCCAGACCATCCAATTTCCCCTTAACCTGCTCATACAACATTGACCACTCAATAAGGGTTAGTGGCCACTACTTTGTTTATATAATAATGTGAATAAATGGTAGGGAGAGAAAGAACAGATGAGTGGCTGTGAGGGGGAATAGTTTATGGCAAAGATTCCCAGATTTATTTGGCTTACAGCCCCTTTAAAAAAATTGCTCAGTGCCCCCATGGAAATCTACTTTCCTTAACGCTTTGGTGGTTTTTTGAAATTTGCATCATATATATACTTTTTTTTTTTAAAAAGACACATCTTAAATTTAACAATTTATTGTAAATTTGTGGGGTTTTTCCTGCATTGAAATTTTGATGATGCAATATTGTATCATATAACCGTAAGCAATTCATTACATGCACATATTCCTGCTGATGCATGCTGGACTTCCCGACGATGTGTGACAAGCTCACCTGCCAACACCTGCTTGTTAAGACCTGTCAGTGGACTTGACCACTGATCAATTATAACTTACATTTCATGTGTCTATTTGGAAAATAATGTAATCACTACGACTTTAACTCTGTTACACAACAGATGAAACATATGTGAATGGTTTTCCAAAATTTTCTTCTTTCTTTAAGCTTCCACTGCCCCCTTATTTTTATTTAATGTATCTCAGCTGCTCCCGAGGCTACTACCGCACCCCACCCCCTTACATTGGTCAATATTACCCACTTTGGGAAGCTATGCTCTATCAGAACTCCAAACTTACTGTCATGGAGAAGTCTCTCCTGGAGGGAAGTTGGGGCAATTGCTTCCTTCTCTGGCTTGAAGTTCTAGGAGAGGAATATTGTCTCTAAAGGGCAATTGGCTAATCTTACCAATCTTACTAATCTTACTAAATTCTGATCTGATCAGCACCAAATCTTACAGTCCTTCTTGGCTCAGTATGAGTTGGCATTGTTAAAGACATGTAGACAGCCACAGCTGCCTATCAGAATCTTTGTGGGGAAGTCCAGAGGAGCATAGGGCAGTGGCTGGCTAAATCAAGTCGAATCTACTCAAGAAGCATTTTAATAAATAATGTGCCAGGTACTGTGCTAAGGACTGGGGATACAAAGAAAGTTAAGAATAGTCCCTGTCTGCAAGGGATTAAGATTCTAATGGGAGAGGCAATATGTATACTACTATGTACCTATAAGATATAAACAGAGTAAGTTAAAGGTAATCTCAGAGGGAAGGCACTAGTATTGAGGGAGTCAGAGAAAGGTCTCTTGAAGAAGATGGAATTTTAGCTTAGACTTGAAAGAAGCCAGAGAAGCCAGGAGGCAGAAATGAAGGAAAGCATTCCAAGAGAGGAACCAATCATAGTGAAAAGGCAGGGTTAAATTCTTGACTGATGAATGGGTGTCTGGTATGAGAGTGTCCCTAGTGTTGGCTCCCCTTTAGAAGACATTTGGGAGCCTGCTTTCTGCTTTGTAGCAACCATGCTATGTGGGGAATGGGCTAAGTTGAGCCTACTCTCCCCAAAGACCAAGGTCATATAGCGAAGAGTATGCCTCTAAAATATTAGGGGAGGTATGGAGTCAAGATGATGGAGTAAGGCAAGAACTTGTCTGAGCTTTCCCAAATTCCCCTCCAAACAACTTTAAAATAATGGCTCGGGGGCAGCTAGGTGGCACAGTGAGTAGAGGACCAGCCCTGGAGTCAGGAGGACCTGAGTTCAGATGTGACCTCAGACACTTGACACATGTACTAGTTGTGTGACCTTGGGCAAGTCACTTAACCCCAACTGCCCTGCCAAAAAAACAAATAAAATAATGGCTCAGAATGAATTCTGGAGCAGGAGAACCAACAAAAGGACAGTTTGAAACAATTTTCCAGCGTAAGACAACTTAGCAGGTTGACAAGAAAAATCTGTCTCACTGAGGGGAGAGTAGAGTGCAGTCCAGCACAGGTGGCCAAGGCAAGCCAGGAGCTATAGGCACAAGCCAGCAGTAGGTCCCATGCAGCAACCCAGCACAGGCCTTGTGGGCAATTGAATCAGCAGTTGTGACTCCTGGTGCTCTCAGCCCACAGAGTAAGGTGGACAACTGGTCAGAGGGAGATTACAGGGGACATTTTGCTGGAATTGGGTGTAGAATTCTGTTGCATTGCCCAAATGGGGATCTGGGTCACTGACCTGGGTTGCAGCCCCGGGGTGAGGGAAAGCACATTAGAGAATGTAGCCACAGGGGAGGAGGGATCCTGGTCACAGGTCTAGGGTAGAATAAAGCTTGTGGTCACTCACAGACCAGAGCACAAGCCAGGAGAGCAGTGACTACACCTCTCCTTAGATTATACCACCTTGGAAGAACCAAAAACTTACAGGTCCCCAGAGTTAGCTCTGAAAACAGTAGCATGAAAAACCTGAAACTTGGGATGGTGCCCTTTCCATCCCAGGAGCAGAGCCCAACTTTAACATAAAATTAAGAGTCGAGAAATAGGCTTAAAAATGAGCAAAAACAAAACAAGAACCTAACCATAGAAAGTTACTGTGGTGACAGGGAAGATTAAAACACAGACTCAGAAGAGGACAATGTCAAAACAGCTACATGTAAAGCCTGAGAGAAAAATGTGAATTGGTGTCAGACCCCCCCCCACAAAAAAATAACTCCTGGAAGTGCTCAAAAAGGATTTTAAAAATCAAATAAGAGAGGGAGAAGAAGAATTGGGAAAAGAAATGAATGATATAAGAGAATAATTCAAAAAGTCAACGGCTTGGCAAAGGAAGCACAAAAAAACTGAAGTATTAGGGGAAATGTTTATACTTTATTCTTCTTGTATCTTTGAAGTAAATATCCCTTTATAAATTGTATTAAGTCATTAAATACTAATTTTTGGCACATAACAATGGGAAGGGAAAGTAGGGACACAACTAGTAGGGGCTTAAGAGATACGATAGTAAGATGTTACCCAAACCATTTTGGTTACCCTAGAACCCTGCAGGGCTGATGTACCTACCCTGGCTCTGAAATAGAGTGAACCAGAGCACACAGTTACATCATTAAAAAATCCACATGGGGCCATGATGGAGGATGGAACTCTGAACTTCCTCTGCTTCCTAGCCTAGCTTGTATATTCCTTTGCTTCCCCTGTATTCTCTACCCTCCTCCCTAGGGTACCAATTCCAAAATGTCACTCAGCTGCTGGAAGTTGCGTGGCATATCCAAGGTTAACATCAAGCCAGACAAAGAAAAGGCAAAATCAGTCTATGCCGTCAAAGAACTTAATCCTAATGTGTGAGACAACTTGTGTGTAAAAAGGTAGATATATACAGAGTAGATGGAAGGTAACCTAAGAGGCAGCTAGGTGATGCGGTGGATAGAGCACTAGACCTGGAGTCAGGAAGGCCTGAATCAAATCCTGCCTCAGACATTTGCTATGTAAATGCCACTTAACCTCTGCCTGCCTCAGTTTCCTCATCTACAAAAGTTATAATCATAGCACCACCTTGTGGGGTTATTGTGAGGATAAAATGAGATGATATTTGCAAAGTGTTTTGTAAACCTTAAAGTCCTATGTAAGTGCTAGTTATTACTATCAAGTAGAAGATGCTAATAACTAGAGGGACTGGGAGAGATCTGTTATAGAAGGTGGCATTTGGGGGGCAGCTAGGTGGCGCAGTGAGTAGAGCACCAGCCCTGGAGTCAGGAGGACCTGAGTTCAAATTTGACCTCAGATACTTGACACGCTTACTAGCTGTGCGACCTTGGGCAAGCCACTTAACCCCAATTGCTCTGCCTTCTCCCCTCCAAAAAAAAAGGTGGCATTTGAACTGAATCTTAAAGGAAGAACAGATAAAAGTTTCATGATGCTGCTTTCTTCTGATTCTTTTCCTGCGTTTCTGATGGCTCCTTCTCAGTCTTACTTGATGAATCAACATCCGTGTCTTACCCCCTTAGCATAGATGTCCCCCCCCCCACCCACTGCTCTCTTTCCAGCCATTTTCTTTTCTTTCACCAAAATATCCAATCAGTGGCCAAGTCCTGTCATTTCCAGCTTTGCAACTTCTCGTGCATGTCCCCTTTTGATACTCATGCAGGTACCATTCTAATTCAGGTTCTCATCATCTCTGATCTGGACTTCTGCAATAGCTTTCTAACCGGTCTTCCTCCTCGAGACTCTCCTCATTCCAATCCATTCTCTACACAGCTGCCAAAGCAATTTTATTAATGCATAGGTCTGACCAAATCCTTCCCCTCCTCAGTAAATTGCAGTGGTTCCCTATTGTCTCCAGGATCAAATAAAATTATTTGGCATGTAGAGTTCTTCACATTCTGACTCCTTCCTACCTTTTTTATCTTCTTAAACTGTACTCCCCTCCACACACTTAAGTCATATTGACCAATTGAACCCCAGTCCCCAAACCCATTTGTATGGATTGGTAGAGATCAATGCCCTGTGCCTGCATGAGAGGAAGGCCAGAGTTAGAGCAGGAGAGAGGAGAACTCCTTAGTTTGCTTTGAGTTGTTGGGTCTCTTCAGACTTTCAGTCCTTCTGGCTTCTAGTTTTGAGAGATGGGAGATGCCAACATCACTTCAGGTTGCTAAAGGAAAAAGACTCTGGGAAGAAGCCAACATGAGGGGAGTTGGTGGTTTTCCTCATGTCCCTATTCCTAGCTCGCTACACTAGAGACTTCAGGGAAGTCTGTCTTTTGGTTGAGCTGAGTTACTTCACTCCCAATGGGAGAGCACCTTCACTCTTTATTGTCTGGTATATATTCTTATATGTATACCTTCTCATGGGCAGCTAGGTGGTGCAGTGGATAGAGCACCAGGCCTGAAGTCAGGAAGACTTAAGTTCAAATCCAGCCTCAGACACTTACCAGTAGTGTGATTCTGGGCAAGTCACTTAACCCTACTTGCCTCAGTTTCCTCACCTGTAAAATGAGCTGGAGAAGGAAATGGCAAACTGCTGTAGTATCTCTTGCCAAGAAACCCCCAAATGGGGTGACAAAGAGTCAGACATGACAGAACAACAACAAATACTTTCTCTGATTTCCTTTTTTATTCCGTTCAAATTGGATAAATGGGTTTCTTTGATAATTGCTGTGTGTGATTATTGTGCAATTGGTATTTGGTGGATTTCTCCCCTGTACTGTGCCCCACCCCCACAAAATAGTGATTAAAAGTCATATTAAACCTCAAAACCAGATTCCCTAGAATAACAATTTTTTTATAAATCTATTTATTTTTAGTTTGCAACATTCACTTCCATAAGATTTTGAGTTCCAAATTTTCTCCCCATCTCTCCCCTCAAGACAGCGTGTAATTTGATATAGCTTCTACACATACATTCATATTAAACCTATTTTCACATTAGTCATATTGTAAAGAAGAATTAGAACCAATGGGAGAAACCATGAGAAAGAAGAAACAACAAAAAAAAGGAGAAAGCAAATAATATGGTTTGATCTGCATTAAGACTCCATAGTTCTTTTTCTGGTTGTGGATAGCATTTTCCAACATGAGTCCTTTGGAGTTGTCTTAGATCCTTGCATTGCTAAGAAGAGGTAAGTCTATCAAAGTTTAGACTAATAATATTTAAGGGAGCAGACAGATGTAATTCTGATGAGGTGCTTATGCTTGGACCCTAAATTCTAACAGCCTCTGCTTGGGTGCCTGTGCCTGAACCCCAGTTCCAAAACACATACAGTTCTCAAAACATATTCTCTCCCAGGCTGTTTCTCTCTAGTTAAAGGGCAGCATGACCCAACTTATCTCTGCTTCTTCCTCAGTAAGCAGCTATGCCCAATTATAGATCGATTTCCGGATGCTGATAATTGACTGTACACTGAGTCATAACGATATTTACTGTATGTAGAAAGAAGGAAGAAGCAGACAGGCACCCAAGCAGAGGCTGTTAGAATTTAGGGTCCAAGCACTAGCACCTCATCGATTCTAACCTGGTACCTCTTCTTGCTAAGGAGAGCAGAGTGGCCAAACTTTTGCCTGGAACTTCCTGCTTCCCTTCCTGGCAAGAATCAGTGTCATTCTTGGTGAAGAGTGGAGGGAGAAGGGGTTAGAGATGTCTATTCTACTTCGATTCAAGCCACAAAAACAACACCCCCATACCATAGGGAAGAGACAGCCCTCACCAGACCTGCTTGTTCTTTCTTACACACAACACTTTTCTCACAACTCCACTACTTTGCCTTAGCTGGCACCTAGGTCTGCAATATCCCCCCTTCTCAACTCTGCCTCTGAGAACCCCTGGCTTCCTTCAAGTACCTTCCTGATAAAATTACCTTTCATTTACTAGGTAGATATATCTTGTATATACTTACATACACATCCATAGTTGTCTCTCCTATTAGAACGTAAGCTCCTATTTATTAGGCATCTGGTAAGTGCTTAAATAAATGCTTGTTGATTGATTTAATTTCTTCTTGCCCATTCATCTTTTTTCTCCACTCACAAGGTTACCCTACCATCCTCATCCAGACCTCTGTAATAGACTCCTAATTGGTCTCTGCTTTAAGCTTCTTTCCCCTCCAGACCATCCTCCACACAAATGCCAAAATAATCTTCCCAGGATTGTTTCAATCATTTCACTTCACCGCTAAAAATCCCCGTTGCCTCTATGAGAATGTAAAAAGTTTTCAGTCTGGCATATCAAGCCCTCGGCAATCTAACTTCTATCTACTATTCCAACTTCATTTATTCAGGAATAAAGCAATCAACAAGCATTTATTAGGTGTTTACCAAGCGCCAAGTACTGTGCTAAGCACTGGGGATAAAAAAGAAAGGCAGAAACTGTCCCCATTCTTAATGAGGTCATGTTCTAAAGGGGCAGAAAACATGTAAATAATTAGTAATAATACAACGTACATTCGGGGCTGACCGAAGGCAGTAACAGTGGGGGGTGGGGTGGGGTTAAGGGTAAGGTGGATGACCAAGGCCTCCAGGAGAAGGTGACATTTGAACTGAGTCTTAAAGGAAGGCTTAAAAGAGGAAGGAGAGCATTCCTAATACCCAAGGAAGGGTTTACGGAAGGCAACTAATTCTCAGAAAGGGGGCGGGGGAAGAGGAGAAGAAAGAGAGAGGGAAAGGGGAAGAAGGAAGTGAGGGAGGTAGAGAGGAAGAGCCCCTCTGCTCCCCTCCCCAATTCAAGCAGGCTGCCCACGGGGAGGGGGAGGGAAAGAAGGAGAGAAGCCACGTGACTGACACCTGCGCACAGCGTGAAGGCGTACGGAGAGCGCCGTCGCGCTGCCTTGTGGGAAAAGTAGTTCTCCAGGTCGCCTCGGCGGCTGGGCAGGGGGCCACTCCCCAACTACGTGTCCCAGAAGGCCGCGGGACGACGCCGTCGCCGTCATCGGAGAGCGGGGACGCGGGACGGAGAGACGGAGGTACTACGGTCGGACAGGCGGGCGGAGAGACGGGTTGAGACCAGGGCTGACGCTGTGGCGGAGGCGAGGCTTGGCCTGGTCCGGTTCCGCCGTTGAGAGGCTTGTAGCTGCAGTCCGCCCCGGGGGCTCTGGTGAGTCCGCAACTCGGTGGGAGAGCCATGTCGGCGGCTTCCGGGAGT
Source organism: Trichosurus vulpecula (assembly GCF_011100635.1). Lineage (NCBI taxonomy): Eukaryota > Metazoa > Chordata > Mammalia > Diprotodontia > Phalangeridae > Trichosurus > Trichosurus vulpecula. Next base: position 76,867,503 of record NC_050574.1, on the reverse strand, counting down.
CCGCGGGCCCTCAGCGGCCTAACGGCCCCCGGCCCTTCCTCCTCAGTGCCGGGATGGATCCCAGCGCCCCGAGCGTTCAGCCCGGGCCTGTTGCCCTACAGCCACCCTCCCCCCGCCCCCCAAGCCCCTTGGCCTGGAGCTGCCGTGGGCTCGTAGTGCCACTTCCGGCCCGAGACTCGGAAAACTGCCCTGTTTTTGAGCTGAACTCCCATTCTAGGCTGGTTCCCTCCTGATCCCCGCGCCTAGTGTCCGCGCTGACTTCCCATTCTTCTTGGACTAGGTCTCGGCTCCTTCTCTTAGGGTCTATGCCGCTTTCCTTTCCTCCTCCGCCTAATGTCTAGGTTGTTTCTTTTACGGCTCTATTCCTTCTAGGTTCTAAGCTGACCACCCCCCTCCCCCACATAGAGTTTAGGCTGTTTTTCTCCCTTTCCCTCCTAGGATATATTCTCTCTTTGTAGGTTCTTGGCTATTTAATTTTTCCCTTTTAGATTCTAGGCTGTTTTCTTTCTCCCTTTCTATAGTTTAAGCTGTTTCTCTTTCCTCTTTCTCCTAGGGTCTAGGCTGCCCTCCCTTGCCCCTCGGGCTAAACTTTTCCTCTCTTCTTTTCTTAATGGCCTAAACTGTTTCCCTTCAGACGATCAGCAGGCATTTTTTAAGAGCCTACTATCTGGCAGTTAAACCTGTCCCTGCCACATAACAAGAAAAACCAAAATACACTTGTCCTCAAGAAACTTCTATTTTATGGGGCAAGGGGGAACAGCATATATGTATACAAAAGTAGGTACAAATTGTAGACAACGTAGTTCTGATTGGGAGGGCTAGGAGCCACTAGCAGTTGTGAGTGAGTGATGGTTCAGAAAGGAACTCTTATTGGAGGTAGTTTCAACTGAGCTTCACCTAGTAACTAGGTTTTCCACCCACTCCTGGCACAGGGGTTAGGCAGTTTTCCTCCCTCAGACCTTATCACCTTCCCTCCTAGTCTTCCTCTTTCAATATGAAATCTTTGGGGTTCATGTGCTATTACCTGCCTCTCCTGTGTACTATTGCCTGCCTGCAGAGAGACCAAATTGTAGAATCTCTCTAATTTTTTTTGGGGGGGGGGGTCCTCTACCTTAAAATCCACCTATATTATCAGTAACTGGGTCATCCTTTCTTATAGCACACCTCCCCTCCTCCCCCCCCCCCCCATACCACCTGGCTCTTAAGAAAACTTGCTCCCCATGTTTAGATTCTGCAATTCTATGCCAGGAAGGAGTGTTTTTAACTGATGCATGGACTTGCCCAAGCCTGTTGGCTTGGGAAGATTCTGGCTGGTGGAATTCTTAGACATTTTTACCTTTTCCCTGTTTATCTACTCAGAATCATAGATTTTGGAATTCCATTTGAAGGTGGTAATAGTGTAAGTTGAAGGAACCATTACTGGTGCTTGAAAGTTAATAACTACCAATGGGAGTTTAGTGCCTGCTATGTAGAGAGGAGGTTGCTAATTGTGCTGAAGGGATCCAGCTGAGACTGTGAAAGTCCTGTCAAATGGAAAAAAGTAAGATCATAACTAGATTTCTCATGCCAACAAAATAGATTTCCATGGTGTGGCCTTAGATTGCAGAGGCATGCAGCATTCCACAGTTTCTTAATTCTTTTGATTGAGCTTGCTTTTCCATCTTTGGCCAAAGCTCCTTAGAGCCTAGAAAACAGCAGCATACTTTGGAGATATACTCAAGAGCAAAAATGTCTGCTGTCAGAGAGAGCTAGATTTCCTCAGTGGGGTAAATAAAGGTGAGCAGGTTCTCTGCCAGGAAAGATTTGAGGAATGTTATACATTACTAGGATTCTCTTTTATTTTATGTTTATTATCAGAGTGAAGTCTCATATTGTCAGCACCTGGAAATCAGAGGGAGGTGAAATCTATGTAAGAGGCTACTGAATATTTTTATTTCTGTTATCTAAAATAATCTTTTTTCTCCTTTCAAATTGATTCAGCACCAGTACAAGATCTACAGCTTTGGAGACTGACATCTTCTGTCCATAAAACAGGTATAGTACAAGTAACAGTGGTTAAGAATTCCCTCCCTCTTATATAATATACATCTGCTTATTCTTTTGCACAGTCTGTCTTGTCTATAAGTATATGAGATTACTATAGATGGGAGAGTTAACTTCCTTGTGTTGAAAGAAGTAGGTTAAGAACTTTGTTCATTTTGGAGAATTTCTATTGGATTGATTGGGAATGGTGGTCTATATATAGATAATGGAGCAGCAAGGAGGAAAAGGATTCCCTTCAAATTGGACTCCTCATCTTCAATGAGTGATTTCTTCAACTCTGGAAATATACGAAGGCCTTTTGATTGTGATTGCCTTTCGTCCAAATCAGGTGGAAGATGTGTTAATACAAATGCTTCCAAAGATTTATTCAGCTTAGCCTATCGTTTACAGGCCTCAGACATTCTTTAGATCTGGAAATACACACAGTAGGTTTGTACCCTGTAAGTAGTATTTATCCAGTACTTAACCAGTAGAGTAAGTGGCAGAAATGCCTTCTTTTTTCAAACATTGACTCTCTAGCCTTCCAGAGAAAATTTTGATTTCTTAGGGAGGAACCATCTGGGTTATACGTGTATCATAAAATGATAACAGTAGTAAACATATAGTGCTTTACAGTTGACAACATGTTCGAGGTAGATGGTATGAGTACCATGAATCTCAATCTATAAAAGAGAAAATAGGTTTGCCGGAGTGAGAGGGCTTGCTAAGGGTCATATGACTATTAAATAGCAGATTAAGACTTGAACCAAGGTTGTGTGGCTCCCAAGTCCAGGACTTTTCCCACATGTGTTGCCTCCCATCATCTTCTAGTTGGTTACTGTCCAAGAGTTATCTCTCCAGTGAGTTTGGTAGTTGAAAGATGTGTGAAATCAAGGACTTGATAAATGTCCCTTTCCATTTTCTGTTACATTTATTTGCTAAGCACAGCAGGAACATAGGAATGATTCAGCATGAGATTATTAAGATTCTTTTAATAAAGAGTAATACTAAGGTCATATTAATACCTTTTAAACCAGATTTCCAACTGCTACATTGTGTCAGGGCTGGATGTTTTTTTCAGATACATACGCTATGTGTATCCATTCTTTTGTTAAACCCTTGAAAGAGCCATAACTCTCCAATATGCAGCTTAATGCTGGGGGATACAGCACCTCTAATGCCATATGAATCATTTCACTGTCAACTTTCTGGCCTTTTGTATCTTTCTTTTTTGTTTCTTCTAGAAAATATACTTTTTGGAATTCTGAAGGGCGGCAGAGCTGAGAAGGGAAAGAGTTTACATTTAATTGTAAACTGGTTTGTTTCCTAACTGAAAGGATACCAGGACTAGTAGGGTGTTCTGATAAAACTGTTCTGACCGATGCCCTAACTCCTTTTCTATATGGACATTTTTCCTTTGTGTTCTTGAGAACAGCTATAGTCAGCTTTTGAAAGTAGCACAACAAGCAAAGAGAAGAATCTCTGAATGTCTGATTTTAAGATAGTTGACTTTGTTTAGAGTCTGTGTTGCAAAGTTGCTTTCAAATAATACATGCTCGCATCTTTTGAACTTCCTTAAGCTACCATTTCTTTGCCCTCAAGACTTTTATTTTGTTCTTTGTAGTGTTCATAATTCAGTTTTTCTGTGAGCATTCATTTCATTTTGTGGAAATTTGAAGTAAACTTCAGCCTGGTATTTGACAAGAAAAAAGCTGGTCTCTTTCCCTGGGCTTCCTGTGGATTTCTCAGCTATTGGAAATTAACTATTCTAGGATGCTCCAGGAAAATGGAGTTTCTCAAAATGTGGAGTTCTAGTAACCTAAAGTTCTTTCAAGAATACCCTAGAATATAGGTTCCCCACCTTTTTTGTGTATGAATGTCTCTTTACCCTTGGAATAGTTAATGGTCCCTTACATGATAGTGGTTGTACTGTTAGTATCCTTTCATTAAGGAGATACATGATGACAGAAGAAAAGCTGCAAATGCAGTAATGCTTTTAAATGAATTTTATTAACTATAACATCAACCTACATTTTGAAAAAGGAGACTATATATATGTATAACACACAGAGAGAAACAGATATTCAAGCCACAGAAAGTGTGTTGTCTTATTTGTTCTACTGAGTCATGATCTTTAGACTCTAAAGGATACAGAAGATATCTTAGCAGTAAATTGATACTCTAAGTAAAGACATAGTAGAAGAGCACTCAGCAACTTTTGTTGAGTTCATATCACATGGCCCAGAGGAACCACATCTTTGGGTACAGAAAGAGCCATTGTCAGTTGTGTATTGGAAGCAATGACAGAAGTACCTTTGGAATAGGGAAGAGCAAATGTCTTTATTTTCAAGAAAGGGGAAAGAAAAAGAATGTGGTCTGCCAATTAAAGGTCAGTATTTTGATTTATTTTATATGGACTTACATTTTTAAGGGATAACTAGTGAACCTTTCCAGAAAAAGAAGCAGTCATCACAAAGAGACACTGTGGTTTCATTATTTTCTAGGCTGGTAGTTCAGGGGAATGCTGTAGATCTGATTTAGTAAGATTTTAGAAGAATGTTTGGTAATATTTCTCATGCTTTTCTTGTGGACAAGATGTGCTAGACAAGCCCATGTTTAGTTTGATTTGGAGATGACTGAATGGCCAAATTAAAGAGTTGCCATAATGGTTTGTTTTCATTTTGGAAGGTGGTCTTCAGTGGAGTCCACAGTCATTTGTCTTTTACCTTGTACTGTATATTTTTAGTAATGACTTGGCATGATTAATCAAACTGACAGATAATGTTAATTTGGAAAGGATTGGTGACGTACTGGATAATAAGATAAAAATAAATCTTGGCAGGCCAGAACATTGGGCTAAATCTAATAAGAAATTTTAATGTGGATTTATATATAGATAGTCTTAATATGGAGATAGATACACATTGTGCGTGTCTGTGTGTGTGAATGTGTGAATAAATTATCTTTATTGGCCCTAGATGGAGAAGCATGGCTAGAAGGCAGTTTGCAAAATATCTTGGAGTTTTTAGTGAGCTTCAAGTTCAGTATGAGTAAACAGTGTGAAATAGCTGCCAAGAAAGCTAATGCTTACTGTTAGTCTGCTTTCAGAGAAGTATAGCTTTTGAGAATAAGGAGGTGAAAGTCCCACTGTACTGTCTTGGTCAGACCATATACGGGGTATAATGTTCAGTTCTGAATATTGTATTTTAACAAGGATGTTGAGGTTGAGAAGGAGGGTATCCAGGATTGTGAAATGGTTTTAATTTATGCCCATGAGAAGCAGCTGAAGGAATTGGGAGCATTTAGTCTCAGAGAAATGATCCTACTGCAGCCAATTGCTCTAGTTTGTGGCTGCTGTCCACACTTGGGGTGGGGTCCACGTGGCAGAAGGGGCAGCATTCAAAGCTTTTCATAACCCAGCCTACTCCTAACTTTCCTGTCTTCTTATCTTTAATTCCCTCCACACACACACTGTGATCTAATGACTCTGACTTTTTTGCGATTCTTTGCACAAGACACTCTTTATCTCCCAATTTTTAGCATTTTCATTGACAATCTTCTATACCTGGAATTTTCTCCCTCCTCATCTCTGCTTCCTGGCTTCTTTCAAGACTCAGCTCAACTCCTGCCTTCTTTGAAAATCCATTCATGTGCTCTTACATGCTAGTGCATTTCCTCTGTTGGTTACCTCTTTAATTTGTCCTATAAATAGTCCCGTTTGCACATAGTTGTTTTCCTCTTGTCCATCCCCCTCCCCATCCCCGCCCCAATTTGAGCAAAGACTGTCTTACATTTCTTCATGTCCCCAGTGTCTGGCACATAGTGGACACTTAATAAATCCTTATTGCCTTGGTGAGGAGGGGCTGGCAGGTAAATTCAATCAAGTAAACATTTATTAAGTACTTACTATGTGCCAGGTAATGTTCTAAGTGCTGATTTTATAGATAAGAAAAAGAGAGTCTTTGCCCACAGTTTAAAGTGGGAAGACAACATATGGGGGTACTCTGCAGGCCTGTAGCTAGAAAGTTGAGAGTGAGCTGCAAAGTCCACATTCTGCCCTCTGAAGAAAGACATTGGATAGAACTGAGTACTTTCCCTTCCAGCCCTCCCATCAGAGAGGAGAGGAAGCTGAAGGGTATGGAAAGGTGCGTAGTATAGCCAACGTCTAGTTAAACAGCATGATGAAGAGGGTTAAGGTTTGATTTGCCTGATCCCAGAGGGCAGAACTAGAAATTGTGAAGGTAAAGAAGCACATTGAAGTTTTATATAAGGAATAACTGCCTGAAAATTAGAACTACACAAAAGTAGCATGGCCTGCTTTTAGAGGTTGTGAGCTCTCATCTGTTTGATATGCTGTAGAGGACATTCTTTTGTGAGCTTTGTTTGAACTGAGGTGCTTTCCAACTTTGAAATACCGTTGTTCTGGTGGTAGTTTCTGATTCTAATAGCTGATCATTTATTTAGCACTAACACAGTCCATATAAAAACTGGGAGAGGAGAGGTGAAAGGAAGGATTTGGAGCCCAGTAATCATCGTGGTTGGAGGTGGGACAAGAAGCATACAGCTCTTCAAGGCATGCAATTGACTGCACAGCACTGAGTGGACGTCTAGGTGTTTTAGGGAACAGTTTAGAGAAAAATAAGAAATAACTATAGAAATAAGACATAGGCAGAGTGAGAAGGGAATCTTAAGTGAATATGTGTTAGACTTTGAAAAGATTGTTGTTCGTTCTTGAAGAGGACCATGACATCAGGAAGGTGATGCCATGACTTGCAAGTGAATTGGATTTAAGCGAAGGAAGGCTGTGCAAAGTCATTGACTTCACTTTCTCCTCTGGAGTCATCTGAGTCCATAGCAAGATACAGATCAGGATGATTGGAGATGGCCCCCACCTTGAAAAGAAATACAAACAAGAAGCTACATAATGTCCTTACTTGGAGGAGCAGTATTTTACCAAAGCTGTGTCAGCCTGCTTGTATGACCATTTAACCCACCCTCCTTGTGCTTCTGGCATGTTCCAGAGTATTTATAATTAGAAGGAGTGAGCATCCTGCCACATGTGGCCCTCTAGGTCCTGAAGTGCAACCTTTTGACTGAATCCACACCTTCAAGTGGTGTAGAAATGCTCCTGATGATGCCTATGTCCTCACCCTGGGAAACAGCTCCACTTTTCTCCCTGTCTCTCTTTTCATTGGGTTCATATTTTAGTTTGCATTGTAGTTGTTTTGTCCTTTCTTCTGGCTCTCCTCGACAGAAGCGTGCTCAGTAAACATTTGTTGAATGGCATTGTATTCTGCATCTGCCCTTGTTGTCATGGCCTTTAGAGCATTTCTTTTGTTCATTTTGTGCTGTTGTTGCCTGTAGAGCCTTGGAGGCTATAGGGTCACCTCCAGATGGTGCCATCTGGGCTAACTGGACTTAGCCTTGTTGACCTGGGGCTGCTTAGCACAGCGTTGGCATTGCTACTCAGCATGGCATACCTACATCAAAGAAGGCACTGTGCTGTATGGGCAAAGCAGAATTACAGTAGCTCAGAAGAAACATGAGATGTGTGAATTTAGAGACATCTCTACTCCAAATGTTCATGTGAACTATTTGTGCCTGACCTGTGGTAGAACCCATATTGATCTGATCAGTTATAGTCAAACACGCTGTACCTTGACCCCAACATAGTGATATCATTTTGGTTGTCTTTGAGAAAGAAGGGCAACAACCAACACAAACACACACTCAAAAGTTCGTGCTATGCTGATCATACTTTGGGTAATAGACACATATCATCTTAGGGGTCATCTAGCCATCAATCAGTAGGTGTTTGTTGAATTAGTAAGCTCCTACTATGTGCCAAGAACTGCCAAGCTACCTGGGGTTCAAGGGAAAAACCTCTACCCTTAAGAAACTTATTTTCTATTTGGGGAGACAACATGTACACATCTAACTATGCACAAAACATATTCACAAGTACGGTAGTTCTGGTGGGGGAAATCCCATCAGCTCAGGCATCAGGAAAGGCCTCATGAGGTAGATGATGACTTAGCTGATCTTTGAAGGAAACTAAGACTTCTAAGAGGTGGAAGTGAGGGGTAAGAGAGGACGTTTCAGGCATGGAGGACAGCTCGTGCAAAGCCACACAGATGGGTGATGGAATATTGTGTGTGAGGAGCAGCACAGTTTGGTTGAATCATCGAATGCATAAAGAGGAGTAAGTAATGTGTGATAATGCTGGAAAAGTGAGTTGGAGCCATATTGTGAAGTACTTTAAATGTCAAGTTTCTATTTGACTCTAGTGGTAGTAGGGAGCCACTGGAATTTATTTTGTGGGGCAGTAATGTAGTCATTCATGTACTTGAGGAAAGTCACTGTGGTGTCAGCTGTGTGGATGACATAGGAATTTCCTCTATTCCACTCAGTTCCACAAGTTTTTTGAGTTCCAAATTTTCTCTCCCTCTCTCTCCTCCCCCCTACCCCCCAAGACGGCATGTAATCCAGTGTAGTTTCTATATACACCTTCACGTTGAACTTCTTTACATAATAGTCCAGTTGTAAAGAAGAACTACAACCAATGGAATGAATCATGAGAAAGGAGAAACGAAACCAAAAAAGAAGAGAAAAAAGAGAGCAAAAAGTTTGCCTCAATCTGCATTCATACTCCGTAATTCTTTCTCTGGGTGTGCATAGCTTTTTCTATCATGAGTCTTTTGGAGCTGTCTTTGAACCTTGCATTGATGAGAGGAGCCAAGTTATCAAAGTTAGTCCTTACGGATACTGTGTGTCTGTAATTGTGTATAATGATCTCCTGGTTCTGCTCCCCTCACTCAGCATCAGTTCATATAAGTCATTCCAGGTTCTAATGAAGTCCATCTGCTCCTCATTTCTTATAGCACAATAGTATTCCATTACATTCATATACCACAATTTGTTTAGCCATTCCCCAATTGATGGGCATCCCCTTGATTTCCAATTCTTTGCCACCACAAAAAGGGCTGGTATAAATATTTTTGTACATACGTGTTCCTTTCCCACTTGTGTGATCTCTTTGGGATATAGTCCTAGAAGTGGTATTGCCGAATCAAAGGATATGTACATTTTTATAGCTTTTTGGGCATAATTCCAAATTGCTCTCCAGAATGGCTGGATCAGTTCAGAGCTCCACCAACAGTGTAACAATGTTTGAATTTTCCCACATCCTCTCCAGCATTTATCATTTTCCTGTTTTGTCATGTTGGCTAATCTGACAGGAGAGATGTGGTACATAAGAGTTGTTTTGATTTGCATTTCTCCACTCAAGAGTGATCTATAGCATTTTTCCGTATGACTATAGATATCTTTAATTTTTTCCTCTGAAAACTGCCTGTTCATGTCCTTTGACCATTTCTCAATTGGGGAATGACTTGTATTCCTATAAATTTGGCTCAGTTCTCTGTATATTTTAGATAAGAGGCCTTTATCAGAGACGCTGGTTGTAAAGATTTTCTCTCAATTTTCTGCTTCCCTCCAAATCTTTGTTGCATTGGCTTTATTTATACAAAAACTTTTCAATGTAACATAATCAAAATTATCTATTTTGCATTTTGTAACACTCTGTCCCTTGATGGGTCATGAATTCTTCTCTTTCCCATAAATCTGACAGGTAAACTATTCCTTGGTCTCTCAAATTGCTTATAGTATCAGCCTTTATTCCTAAATATGATAGTGTTTCATAACTTGGGGTCCTTTTTAAAAAATATTTTGATCACTGTATGTCATTATAATTGGTTTCCTTTGTAATCTTTTTTTTTTTTAAAGGTGTTTTATTTATTTTTAGTTTACCACACACGGTTCTACATGGTTTTGAGTTCCAGTTTTTCTCCCCTCCCTCCCCCCTCCCTCCCCAAGACGGCATGAAGTCTCCTATAACTGTCATGTATAACTTCGCATTGAATTAATTTATGCTCTAGTCAAGTCGTGGAGAAGAATTTTGACCAATGGAATGAATCATGAGAAAGAAGAAACAGAACCAAAAAAAAAAAAAAAAAAAACAAAAAAAAAAAAACCCCAAAACAAAACAAAAGAGAAGCAGAAAAGGCGAGCATGTAGTGTGCCTCAGTCTGTATTCAAACTTTGCAGTTCTTTCTCTGAATGAAGATAGCATTCTCCATCGTGAGTCCCCTGGAGTTGTCCTTGCCCCTTTAGGTTGCTGAAAGAAGTGCAGTATGTCAGGGTTGGTCCTCACGGAATCCACATATCTGTGGCTGTGCACAACGTTCTCCTGGCTCTGCTCCGCTCACTCAGCATTATGTCGTGTAGGTTTTTCCAGGTTGTTATGAAGTCTGCATCATCCCCATTTCTTATGGCACAATAGTATTCCATCACCTTCATATACCACAGCTTGTTCAGCCATTCCCCAATTGATGGGCATCCCTTTGCTTTCCAATTCTTGGCTACCACAAAGAGAGCTGCTATAAATATTCTTGTACATATGGGTCCTTTTCCCGCTTGCATGATTTCTTTGGGATACAACCCTAGAAGTGGTATTACTGGGTCAAAGGGTATGAACATTTCTATAGCCCTTTGGGCATAGTCCCACACCGCCCTCCAAAATGGCTGAATCAGCTCACAACTCCACCAGCAATGCAACAATGTTCCAATTTCCCCACATCCTTTCCAACATTTATCATTCTCCTGATTTGTCATTTTAGCCAATCTGACAGGAGAGATGTGGTATCTAAGAGTTGTTTTGATTTGCGTTTCTCTAATCAGCAGCGATCCAGAGCATTTTTTCATATGCCTGTAGATAGCTTTAATTTCTTCCTCTGAAAACTGCCTGTTCATATCCTTTGACCATTTCTCAATTGGGGAATGGCTTGTATTCCTATATATTTGGCTTAGCTCCCTGTATATTTTAGAGATGAGGCCTTTATCAGAGATACTAGTTGCAAAGATTTTCTCCCAATTTTCTGCTTCCCTCCAAATCTTTGTTGCATTGGCTTTATTTATACAAAAACTTTTCAATGTAACATAATCAAAATTATCTATTTTGTATTTTGTAACACTCTGTCCCTTGATGGGTCATGAATTCTTCTCTTTCCCATAAATCTGACAGGTAAACTATTCCTTGGTCTCTCAAATTGCTTATAGTATCAGCCTTTATTCCTAAATATGATAGTGTTTCATAACTTGGGGTCCTTTTTAAAAAATATTTTGATCACTGTATGTCATTATAATTGGTTTCCTTTGTAATCTTTATGTATTTCATGCATTTAATGACATTCTAACAAGGGATACATGGGCATCACCAGAGCACCAATGGAGTCATGACACAGTTTTAAGTATCTCTGCTCTGTGATACTTTGCTAAGTAATCATCCAGCCTGCCAGAGGCTTGAATGCCAGAGAAGGGAAGATGTTGGAAAGATAGAGATGACAAGATTTAGCAACATGTTGGCTATGGAAGGTAAAGAAGAATGCAAAGTGGAAGATAATACTGAGATTATGAGTCTGAGATGGTGGAAATATGGTGGTACCTTTAACAGAAATGGGGATATTTGGAAGAAGGGAGGGTTTGGAGGGAAATATAGGAGTTCAATTGTAGACTTGTTGCGTTCAGGATTATCACAGAGACATCTAGTTTGCAATATGCAATAGGTCATTAGTCGGGATTGAAACTAATGGAAAGGGAGATATATGACTGAGACTAGATTTGTAAATTTGGCAGTCATTGCCATAGAGATGATAATTAAACACATGGAAACTGAAGAGGTTACAGAAAGAGAGTGAATGAGTATTATGGCTTTCAAAATTGTTTTTACAGTTTTGTTATTGTGTAAGTTGTTCTGTGTTTTTTTTTCTGTTTAGTTGAATAAAATAAGTCTTTTCAGAATCTGAAGCAGCCTCCTTCATCCTTTCTTATAACACAATAATTTGTTCAGCTATTCCACAGTTGATAGACACCACCTTAATTTTCAGTTCTTGGCCGCCACAAAAAAGAGCTGCCAAACATTTTTGTACCTATGGGTCTTATACCCTTTTGTTGCAGATTTGGTAATTAGGAGATCATTGGCCTCTTTGAGGAGAGCAGTTTCATTTGAGTGATGAGGTCAAGTGCCAGATTAAGGGTTGAGGAATGAATGAAAGGGAGGAAGTGAAGGCAGGAGCTTGGCAGAAATAACAACCTATCCTGTGTGATTCTTACGTGTCCTCCCACAATGGGCCATAGAGTATGATTTATATTTTTACACTATGGGAGAATATGTCAGATCATTAAGAATTTATATTCACAAGATACCTAAATGAATTGCTGTCATTTTGAGGTAGCTTCCAGCAACAGTTTTGGTCTATAGCTATTTAATCTGTTTCGGATGGCTTAATGGAATGAGTTAGAAGGTCATGCTTGGAGTCAGTAAGAGCTGGTTTGAAACCTGCTTCACACATTTGTGGGACCCTGAGAAAATCATTTAGCCTCTGTGAGTCTTCATTTTCTCAGCTGTAAAATGCGATAACATAGCATCTGCTTTACTGTAGATACTACTTTACTTTGCTGTATCAAATGACAGTGTATCTAATACTCTTTGCAAAACTTTAAAATGTTCTATAAATCTGAGCTATAATTTTTTTCCTCTTTTCCTTTGCAAGCCTAACTAAGGAACTAATTAGATGTCCTTTTATAAAGCCCCAGAAGAACCCCTGTTTTGTTATCATTATTAGTATTATTTGTTGTTATTGTTGCAGGTGTGAGGGCATTTAAAGGACTTGAGCCAAGAGGGTTTGCTGGTCCCCATCTGGAGTTTTTGACTCCTGGAGAGCATGACTTCAAGACAGTTACTTGCAGACTGGCTTCTTTGCTTACCAGCAGATGCTTTGTGTAGTCTTGTATCTTTGTTATCAGCATTCTCTCCTCTTCCTTTGTTTCTAACTAATCCTCAGGGATGTTACTGCTGAGCGTGTTCTGCTTTTCAGTAAGTAAAATCTTTTAGTTTCACTATGCAGTAGCCTCATAGCCTAGGAGAAATATTTTAAACTGGAGTATCAGTTTAGATTGTTGTTTTGAATAAGGAGGATAACTCATGGCCATTTTTAGCCATTTGGTTTACCTTGTTTCTTTTCTCTAATAAGACTGGTGCTAGAATTGGTTATAATGAAAGATACTCCTGGGTTGGTAGGGCATTACTCACAGAAAGTTGCTTGAGAAAGGGTTGTCCTCAACTGTGCTGCCGTGTTCCTCAAAAAAATTTAAAAGAAATCAAATTATGCCCCTTATTGCCCCTCAGAGCATGCAACCCAATATTTACAGGCTTTCATTTACTGTAGAATAACTATATGGAAAATGAGTGGAATTTGTAGCGGGTATCTAGAGGCCATGGTTATCCCAGAAGAGTTTGGTAAGGAAAAAATATCACACTTAGATCATGAGTGATACTTTGTAGAGATAATATTTTTGCTCAAGACCTTTCCAGACAAAATGCAGATTTGTTGGGTATGCACATGCACTTGAAGCCAAGGAGTTAATTCCGATCTGTCTGACAGAAGTGAAAGAGAACAAGACAACCTTGAGACAACTGTAAAGCACAAATTTTATATTCTAATTGGACAAAATGCACAGATGTCCATAAAGGAAACTTTGTGATAATCCGTGTTGTACCTTCTGGGAATGTTGCATCCTGTTTCTTCTATTGATAATTCATAAGATCTTAAAATATCTGTCCAAAGTCAACTTCAGAGACCATCATACAATAGGCCTGAAATCCAGGCCTTCTGCCCAGTTCTGTGGCCTTTTCATTATGGGATCCACATGGTGCGATTGTTTTTTCCTTTGAAACTTGGACTGGATTGAACTCTTTTCACTCTTTCAGCAATGATTCTCAATTTCTTCTCTAGTGTCACTTATGCACAATAAAGTTAGAAGGCTCCGATAGTTTGTTTCACAGAAGAGGTTAAGGATGGCTTTTGATTGTCATCACTCATGCATTATTGTCATTTTTGTTTCAAGCACTCAGGTTTGTTTTACCTTTCAGCCACCTGTGACTACCTTTCTTCAGGGATGTCTATACAGAGCATACCTATCTAGGATTGTCTGAAATACATTATGACAACATTCTGTCACACAACTTTGGAAACTTGTAACTTATTTGAGACAAGCTAGTATTTGACTGATATGAGCTCCTCCGTTTTGTGACATTGCTCCTTTGGACCTGTTCCTGTAAAGGTTGTTTCAACTAATTGTGAAAGTAGCTAAAAAGACTGACATCAGAAAGCAGGTATTTTACCTGTTGATACTTGGTGTCAAACTAATGTTTGTTTCCTGAGCACTATTTCCATCATCTGGTACGTTGTATAGAAGAAATTTATCTTTTTTTTTAATTAGTATTTGCACTTTTATTTTTCATTGTTTTCTGGAATTTTCATGGCTAAACCCTATCTTTTCTTGCTCAGTAGTTTCATACTTTAGTGTGCCTATAACTAGGCCATACTGTCTAGCAACTCTGTGTACTAGAGATTAGGAAGATATTAATGTAATTTGAAACCACAGTTTCCAGGAAATGAAACGCAGGATTGCTGAATCAGAGAATGTGGCTTTTATTAAATTAGTTGTTGCAGGAGGGAACAGTTGGTTTTGATCCCAAGTGGAAAATCAGTTTCAAATAAATTTGCCAGCCTACACAGTTCTTAGTAAATGATCACATTTGTAGTTCTTCCAGTTTGTGGTTTTAGTAATCTTCTGTCTTCTTAGTTATGTTTATGGCAAAGAGCTGATTCAAGTGAAGTGATCCTCTTTGTAAATACTCAAAATGTGATGCATTTTGTGAAGAAGTCATCATTCATGAAACTTATGAGTGACCCAGGAATTGAGAGCGTTGGGGGAGAAAGGTTTGCTGCTACTAATGCTTACCTCTAAACCACAGTCAGCTGCCTAGATAGCTGCTCAGATGTTTTGGGGAGTTCAGGAGAACATGATAATTTGGGTAGGAAATCCTTTTTTTCTTTCCAAAACTGCTGCTGTAATAAACTGTAATAAACTATGTTTAGATCAGAGTAGTAATATCATTCAAGAAAAATTGATCAGCTATCGGGTCTACAAAATGCCCACTACTACCTTTCCTTACTCTCATTCTAAAAACATAAAAACAAAATTTAAAAAAATCCTCCAAAATATATTTAACTTAAATGTGTCCAGCTTTCCTCATGTCCCTTGAAGCTCAACATATCCCAATAGAAATTTTGGGGGAATGTGGGTGTGGTGGTAGAGGTCTCAATGAGAGAAATTAGGTTTAAGTGGAACCAAGCATAGTGGGACAGTTGGAGTAGAAATGAGATTACAGTCAGATAGAGAAATAACAGACTTTTTGATCAAGGAAATGGAAAACTTGTAGGTAATGATTATATCCTATACCTGGAGTGGAGATGTTCTGAGGAGGTGAGAATTTCACAGTTGCTTTCATCTTGCGAAATGATAAATTTCTGGAGATGATGAAGTCCAGGAAAGTAGTTGGACGGGAAATGGTGAGGAAATTCCTCTGGCCTCTAGAATTCCTTGCCCTAGCAGTAGGGCAGCAGGTGGGGAGGAGAGGAAGTCTAGGAGACCCAGGTGTGGAATACTTGAGAAGGAAGAATGACTTGAGGAGAGCAGTAAACAATCACCTCGAAGATTCGAATATTAAAATTAAAGGAGAAAGTGGTGGCTGAATAATAATGTTAGAGGGAAAGTCTGGCAGTGAGAGCAAGGGATATTTTGACTCCATTATGTAGGACTATTGTGTGTATGTGAGGTGAAGGGGTGGTGAGTGAATGAAAGTACAGATAGTGCTGGTAAGTATGGTCAGAGATGGAGAGTCATCTGGGGGAAGCCAAGTATTAGTGAGAACAAATAGGAGGAAAGAATGTGAGAGGAAGAAGTCTAGAATGACGTTTGTCACTATGGTATGACATTTCCAGAGGGTATGTTGGAAGGCATGATAAACTGGGTTGGGGTGGTGGTACCTGGGCCCAGGATGGGATAAGAAAGAGAAGTGAGGATTGGGAACAGTTTGCTATTAGATGGCCAGTGATTGAGCAGTGCAGGGATAGAGGGAAAGTAACAGGTGCTAGGAGTTTGTTAACTTTGTGTGGCTTGATTGTCCTTTTATGCCTGCTCTTGATGTTCATTTTATCTTGATCTTAACATAATTGGTGTGGTCAAAAGGATTTCGAGCATGATGGGGTCAGCCTAGTGTTTGGCGTGTACTGCTACTTAATTAATGCTTGTTGATTAATTGATATCACTCACTTCTGTTTCCTCTTCTCCTTTCCCTCTTCCACTCCCCATATCCTTGGCTGGAGCAGCTGTTCAGTACCCATTCTCTTGGGCGCTTTAAAATTGTCCCTGACTGTATTGAAATTTCAGTGCGCGTGTGCTGCTTCCCTGAGTAGTAATTACTAACCGCAAAAGTGTTTTGACCACTGAAGGTTGGTAAAAATAGAAAGTGGTATCACTGGTAAGTGTAAAAGATGATCTTTCCATCAGTTCTGGCATCCTGGTTCCAGTAAGTAACTCTCCCAGTATTTTGAAAGAACTCTTTGTTCTAGTATGTTCTTGTTAAGTTACAGCATATTGTATGTCTTTTGAAACTAATGTGTTTTGAAGGCCTTGCTGATTGTTTTAATTTAAATACTTTATAATTGTTTATTATATTCAGATACGTTAGCCACCAAAAATTATTAAAGTATGAAGTCCTGACCCTGCCATCCAAGGCCTTTCATAATCTCACTCCAGCCTACCTGTTAAACCTTATTTCTAACTATTTTGGGTTCTGTTACACATAAACCCAACTCAGCTCTTTGTCTGTCATCATGATAATGCTGTCTTCAGTCTCACTGTCTTTTTCCCTACATCCCTGTGCCTGCCGTTGACTCCCCCCAATCTCTTTCTTTCAGTGATGTCCCTTTTTTCCTTTTAAGCCAAACTTGACTTTGGGCAGCTCCCTTGGCACTTCCTCCCTCAGATTTGTCTCAGCAAAATTCTCCCTCTTCAAATTCCTTAGAGTGCTTCACCCAGACTTCTCTTTTGCACTTGTCTCCCTCTCTCTATTGTAATTATTTGTTTACTAGTCCTTCCCTTGCAATTAGATTGTAGGTTTATTATGTAGTAAAATTATTTTAAAAATGATTCCAAAAAGTATAAAATTATTACTGTTTTCTATTTTTAAATCACCTTGATTTCTTTTTAAAAATTTTTCAGTTAAAAAAAAAATCTATTTTTTCTTTCTCCAGTCCCCCAAGCTTTATTGAAAAAGAAAGGAAAAAAACCCAAAATCCATATAACAAGTATTCATAGTCAAAACAAATTCCTTTATTTAGGTGTGTATAAAAAATATTTGTCTCAGTCTATACCTAGAGTCCATCCCTTCTCTATTAGGGAAGGTGGGTAACATGTTTCATTGTGGTTGGTTGTTACTTTGATCACAGTTCCTAAGTCTTTAAGATTGTTGTCTTTATATTATTGTTATTATATAAATTCTACTCCTGGTTCTGCTTGCTTCATTCTGTATCATTTAATGCAAGTTTTCCCAGCTTTCTCTGAAACTATCCTCTTCATTTCTTATACCTCCATGTCGTTCCATTATGTTCCCATGCCCTATTGTTGTGTTCAGCTATTCCCCAACTGATGGGCACCCCCTTAGTTTCCAGTTCTTTGCCACTGTAAAAAAAAAAAAAGCTGCTGTAATATTTTTGTACAAACAGATCCTTTTCTTCTTTCTTTGCTCTTTTTGGAATATAGACTGGTGTAGTGATATTGGGGGATAATCCAATACTGGTGTTTGGGATATACTGGTATTGCTGGGTCTGAGGGGTAAAACACAGGTGTTCATTACACCATTACTATTTAATACAGTGCTAGGAATGCTAGCCATAGCAATATGACAAGAAAAAGAAATTTATAAGCATAGGCAAAAAGGAAATAAAATTAATTGCTTTCTGCTGATATATTAGTTTACTTAGAGAATCCTAGAGAGTCAACTAAAAAGTTAATTGAAACAATACCTTTAACAGTTCCAGTATGTAAAATAAATCCACACAAATTATCAGCATTTCTATATAGTGACACCAAAATTCAGCAGGAAGACAAAGAGAAATTCCATTTAAAATAACTAAAGAATGTATAAAATACTTGAGAGTCTACCTGCCAAGACACAGGAGCTATTAGAGCACAACTACAGATCTTAAGTAAGGAAAGATCTGGGCAGCTCAGTGGATAGAGTGCCAGTCCTGGTGTCAGAAGATTCATCTTCCTCAGTTCAAATCTGGCTTAGCTGTGTGATCCTGGGCAAGTCACTTAACCCTGTTCCCCTCCATTTCCTCATCTGCTAAATGAGCTAGAGAAGGAAATGGCAAACTACTCCAGTGTCTTTGCCAAGAAAATGCCAAATGGGGTCACAGAGAGTCAGATGTGACTGAAAAATGATTGAACAAGAAAAGACAGATATAAATAATTGGAGAAATACTAATGGCTCATGGGTTTGGTTTTTTGCTAGTTATTTAGTTTTCAAAGAGAGCACACTGAGGTCCCCCACTATTAATTATAGTTTTACTATTTCTACCTGTAATTGAAAATTTAACTTTTCCTATAAGTATTTGGATGCATTGTCATTCAGTGCATATATATTTAGTATTGATAATTATTTCATTGTCTTTGCTACCTTTCAGCAAATGTTTATTCTCTATCTCTTTTAGTCAAGTCTGTTTTTTTCTGTAGCTTTGTCTGAGATCATGATTGCTACTCCTGCCTTTTTTACTTTAGCTGAAGCATTACACATTTTGCTCTAGATCCTTATTCCATATGGCTTTGGTGTCTGAATCTTGAACTTTAAAAGTAAGGAGTCTGTTGTTGGATTCTGCTTTCTAATCTGTTCTGTCCTCTGTTTTAGGGGTGAGTAGAAGGTACAGTAGATAGAGTACCTTGCAGTCTGAGTTCATATCTGGCCTCAGACGCTTATTAGCTGTGTGACCCTGGGCAAGTCACTTAATTCTGTTTGACTTAGTTTCCTCATCTATCAAATGAGCTGGAGAAAGAAATGGCAAATAATCCCACTATCTTTGCCAAGAAAACCCCAGATTCACAAAGAGTTGGACACAACTGAAACCACTGAACAGTAACAACTGTAATCATACCATTCACATTTATGTAATTGTGTATTTCCCTCCATGCTGTTCTCTTATACTTTTCCCTCTCTTTGTTTCCTGTGCTTTGTCCCTACCTTTATAAGCTAGAACAATGTGATGAGTGAGAAGTATGCTCAGGGGTTCAACTCTTGCTTTATTTCTTCTAGGAATTCCAATTGAATTCATTCCCAACATATGTTTTTCTTTGATGCTTTGCTTGTAGATTTTTTTTTTAGTCCAATCTCCTCTGGGTTTCTGTCTTGGGCATCTTTGTCATCATAGTAGCTCTTTATGCTGGGATTCCTTTTTTATTTGTTAATTCTTCCACCCTTGCTTCCCAACTTTGGATTGCATTTCTGGAAGGAATGTTTAGGCAGTGTTTGGTCTTTTTTTATGTCCTGGTTCTTACTGCTTCTTTCTCGCCCTTGAGTGTTTGTTATTCTAGGATCTCAGGAACAGCTCAGGATGGGAACCTACAGGCTTTTAGTGTCCTCAGAGTGGTCTCATAAATGGTCAAGACTGTTGCTGGACTCAGCCAAGTCAGCCAGCTAGAAAGCTCTGAAGGCTCATAATGATAATGCTATAGGATCCCCTGTGATCTGAATTCCCTGCACTGGTTATTCTGCTCTAGGTTTCAGACTAAGGGGCTGGATCCGAGACCCTGTTCTGCTAGGGTGTCAGAAAGGGTCAGAGACACATAGCTGCTAGTAGTCATAGCTACCTCTAGGCACAGGTCCAGGTCCTGTTCTCAGTGGATCTGGGGCCTAGCTCTGGGGTCTGAACAACAGGTTACCAATTAATACTTTTTCATTTCTTGAAGCAGGCCCCCCTGTTGAATCCAAGAGCTCACCCCTCAGGCCGAATGTCTCTTGTTCCTAGCTAGACACTTTGTTACCAGGTCCTGAAGAGCTAGTGCTCTCTCTTGCTCTCCCGTGCTTACTCGCGCGCTCTCTCTCTCTCTCTCTCTCTCTCTCTCTGCCTCCCTCTCCCTTCCCCTCTCCCCCCTCCCCCCTTTTCTTCTTTCTCCCTCTTTCCTTCTCCCTCTCCCTCCCTCTCCTCTCTTTCTCCTTCTCTCTCTTCCTCTTCCTCCGTTTGTCAATGTCTCATGTTCTCTTTCCTCGTCTGGGCTGGGAAAAAAAGACTTGTGATTTTTTTTTTCTTGAATTTCCTGATCAAAACTTGGCTTAGTGCATTTTCTAGATCTTTTTTGGAATACTCATGAGGGGGATCTGGCTTGTACTGCTTCTCTCTACTCAGCCGTCTTAGCTGGTCTTCCCCAAATTGTTAACTTTTTTGGCAGATTTTTTTTCTATTTTGGCCTACGTATATTGTAAAAATTATATATTTAAACAACAAAAATCCTGCTTTTTACCCTGTCACCCTAATTGAGAACTAAAGAAAAATAAAATCTATTACAAGCATGTATAGTTAATTAAAGCAAATGATCTCCTTCTACACTTTGAGTCCTTCACATCTTAATCAGGAGATAGGTAGCATGTTTTCTCTAGAAATGTGTTTGGTCATTACAGTAATAAAAATTCACAATTCTTTGAGTTGTTTGCCTCTGCTATATTGTTGTCATTGTATAAGTTCTGTTCAGTTCATTCTGCATCAGTTTTTACAAGTTTTACCAAGTTTCTCTGAAGCTATTGCCTTCATCGTTTCTTAGAGCATAATAATATTTCATCACATTTACATACCATAACTTGTTCATTCATTCTTCAATTTGAGCACCTCCTTAATTCCCATTCTTTGCCATTTCAACAAGAGCTATAAATATTTTTGTACATCGTTAGAGTTTCTTTTGTTTACAACTAATCCCTTCCTTAAACTACCTTCCCTCTAATTCTCCTTCCTTTTCTCTTTTCGCTCCTATTTCTCCTTTTAGTGAAATGTATTTCCATACCCAGCTGTGTGTGTTTGTATTCTTTGTTTCTTGAATCAGTGCAATTGAGAATAACATTCAAATGTCAGCTCCACTTCCCTCATCCCCTCCTTCTTGTGTGTATACATGTCTGCTTGCACACCCTAATTATGTGAATTAATTTCTCCTAACCTTCCTTTCCCTCCCTACCCCCTCTTCCTCTCAAGACTACTAAGACATGAGATGACCACTCCCAGACCCTGCCTAATGAGACTTCCTAAGTGACCCCCTGATGATGATAGGTTTCAGAGGGGATACGTGTATATATCTCTTTGTATGAGTACAAGCAGTTTATCCTTGTTCGGTGCCGTATTGCTCATTCATGCTTATTTTTCTTTTGTGTTATTCTTAACTCCTGTGTTTGAACTTCAGATTTTCTCTGCGGCATCAAGAATGCTTAGAAGTCGTCTATTTCATTAAACGTTCATTTTTTCCCCTGTAGCATTATACTCAGTTTTACTAGATAAGTTGTACTTGGCTGTAAACCTATTTTCTTTGCCTTCTGGAATATCATATTCAAAGTTCTCTACTTCTTTACTCCTTTATCCTGTTGGCTCCTTGGGTACTTGAATTCTTTCTTTCTGACTACTTGCAGAATTTTTTCTTTGATTTGAAAACTCTGGATTTTGGCTATGATGTTCC
Source organism: Trichosurus vulpecula (assembly GCF_011100635.1). NCBI lineage: Eukaryota > Metazoa > Chordata > Mammalia > Diprotodontia > Phalangeridae > Trichosurus > Trichosurus vulpecula. Next base: position 76,845,804 of record NC_050574.1, on the reverse strand, counting down.
TGGGAGTTTTCATTTTAGGGTTTCTTTTTTTTTTTTCAATAGGTTTATTTATTTTTAGTTTTCAACCTTCACTTCCATAAGTTTTAAATTTCCTTAAAAATCCCTTCCCTCCCTCTCCCCAAGACAGCATACAGTCTGATATAGGCGCTATATATATATTCCTATTAAACATTTTCATGTTAGTCATGTTGTATAGAAGAATTAGAACGAATGGGAAGAACCATGAGAAAGAAAAACAGAACCAAAAAAGAAAATAGTCTGCTTTGCTCTTTATTCAGATTCCATATTTCTTTTTCTCTATGTGGATGGCATGTTCCATCATGAGTCCTTTGGAATTGTTTTGGGTCCTTGCATTGCTGAGAAGAGCCAAGTCTGTCAAAGTCAGTCATCGCACACTGTAGCTGTTACTTTGTACAATGTTCTGGTTCTGCTTACTTCACTCAGCATCAGTTCATATAAATCTTTCCAGATTTTTCTGAAGTCCTTCTATTCATCATTTCTTATAGCACAATAGTATTCCATTACATTCATATTCTACAACTTGTTCAGCCATTCCCCAATTGGTGGGCATCCTCTCAATTTCCCATTTTAGGGTTTCTAATTTTTAGGAAGTGACTAGTAGATTCTATTTCCACTTTGTCCTCCGGTTCTAAAAAGACTTCTTGAAATAGAATGTCTTGCCTCTTATTTTCTCATGGTGTTCAACTAGTCTAATGATTTTTTTTTTTAACTCTTCATCTCTTCTAGGAATCGTAGCTGAGTTTGTGTCTAAGCCGTGTTTTTCCCTGAAGCTTTGCTTATAGATGTTTTGCAGTTGTTCTCTTATGTGTTTGTATCTTGACTTTGTCTGTCACCATACTAGCTCTTTATGGTGGGATTCTTTTGTGGGGGGGTGGTGGTCTATTCTTCCAACCTACTTTCTGACTTTGAGCTTAGTGTCAGAGCTTGGCTCTGCATACTTCTGGAAGGAAGGTCTGGGCTGACCCTGTTGTTGCTTTCTTAGGGCATTGAATGTTGTATTATTTCAGGATCTCAGGGACAGGCTGGGGGCCTACACACTTCCAGTGCTTTGGTTTGATACATTAGCCCCTGTCAGCTAGCTGGAAAGCTCTGTTGGCTCAGAGTGACAGAATTGTAGACTACTCTTTTGGTTTGGGATTTTTGCCCTAGATATTTTGCAGGCTGGGTTAGATGTTGGAACAAAGATTTCCGCTGTGCCCTTGGTGTTTGAACCACACCTCTGCTGCTTGTTTCAGAACCTCCTTTCTCGGTTCACTGCCCAAGGCCGCCTTATCAGGGGTCCCACTGCCAGCTGGATGTCTTCTTCTTAGTCCACCCTGGATCTGTGATCCAGAACTAGGTAGTGGGCAACAAAGCTGCCATTTGGCACCTATACCTTGTGGTGCCCTGGTATGGGTCTGGGGTGCTCCAGTATGAATCTGGGTCTACTTCTTGATTTGGTGCAATTTCTTCCTGGGCACTGGAATGCTCTGCTTTCTGTGTGCTCCTGTGCTTTCTGCCTGTATAGTCTAGCTGGGCTGGACAAATTACTCCCTGTGACTTTTTCTAGATTTCTTCAGCAGAGTCTGGTACGTTATTTGGGTCTATTTGGAAGAGTTTTGTGGAGGGGAGCTCAGCTGTACTGCTTCCCACTTCACCATCTTGGCACCATCTGCTGCTCTCCAATTTCTTTATTTCTATTATGAATTTGTTAGATATTTCTCTATACAAAGAAGAGTAGGAAAAACAGGTTGCATATGAAACTGAATCTTAACTCGGTATAATGTTTTTCAAAATTTCAACAAGGAAACAGGAAATCGTCTCCTTTTCACATTTAACACGTTCCATGTCCGTGGTCCCTTCAGAACTTCTGGTCTTTTCTGTTTATTTTTAAGTTATTCATTTATACTCTTCCACAGACTAGTCCTTTCTTTCTGATACTTTCTCTAATTTAACATATATCTATGTCTATATATCTTATTTGTTCACAGTTATTTGCATGGTTCCCTCCTACTCCACACCCCCGTTTGATTGTGTGTTCCTTCAGGGAAAGGACTTTTTTGCCTTTTTTTTTAATATCCTCAGTAATATTAGCTAGTACTTATATAGCCCATTAAGATTTTCAGAAGGCTGTATAAACATTATCTCATTTTATCCCCGCAACAACCTTTGAGGTAGGTGCTATTATTATCCCCATCTTACAGATGCGGAAACTGAGGCAGAGAGCGGTTAAGTAACTTGCCCAGGGCCAGCCAGCTCCATTTGAACTCAGATCTTCTGACTGAACCACTGTATAACCTCTCTTCCTAATAATAATAAATGCTCGTTGACTTGCCTTTTTAATGATCACTATTACTATCCCCTGCCTCCTTCCAAAAAACCCTTCCATAATAATAATAATAATAGCGAACATTTATATGTGCATAGCAGGCACTGTGCTAAGCGCTTTACAGTTGTCTCATTTGATTCTCACAACCACCCTGGGAGCAAGGTGCTTTTAGTATCAACATTTTATAGATGAAGGAACTGAGGCAAACACAGGTTAAGTGACTTACCTGGGATCATATAACTAGTAAATGTCTGAGGCTGGATTTGAACTCATGGATTCCTAGGGCCTTGGCCCTAGCTGTCTCAAATAAGTATAGTCATGTTTTAAAAAATGCACGCTTCAGCTATGTCTGAGAAGTGATGTCTCTTTTTACACTTCTAATCAGTTGCTTTTCTCTTGGGAGATAGAGAATGTGGTTCGTTATCAGTCTTCTAGAGTTGTTTCATTTATCATAGTTCTGCTTTACGATGTTGTAGTCTGAGTATAAATTGTTTTCCTGATTTGTATCAGTTCTTACAATCCCTCCCAGGGTTCTTTGAATGTGATAATGATTCATTATTATCTGATTGATAATTGATATACCATAATTTTAAAAAATTAAATTAAAAAATTTTAAATAAAGAAAATCCACATATTCTCCCTCCTACTCTTTCTCCTACTAGTAAAGAAAACTTTTGTAACAAATAGGCATATACTATACTCTAATTTGTTTAGCCATTCTCCAATTGATGGGAAGCTTCTTTTATGCCAGTTCTTTGCTACAACAAAATATTTTATTGTAAATATTTTTCTATGTATGGGTGCTTTACCTCTGTCTTTGATTTCTTTGGAGGATATAAACTAGTAGTGGTTTCACTGGGTTAAAGGCTGTGCCTAAACTCCGTTTAAAACATAACCTTTTTGAGTATAATTCCAGATTGCTTTCCAGAATGGTTAGACCACTTCTCAGTTCTACTAGCAATGCATTAATGCACCTGTCCTCCTATATTCCTTCTAACCATTGTCATTTTTTTCTTTTTTGTCACACTAGCCAATCAAATGGGTATGAAGTGAAATCTCAATTGTTTTAATGTTTCTTTTATTTTTAATAATTTGGAGCATTTTTATATGATTGTTGATAATTTTGGCTCTTTTCCCTTGAGAATTGCCTTATTTGTAGCTTGTGAACATTTATTTTTTGTAAAAGAGTTCTTTTATATATTTGACTCAATTTTTTTATAGATCTTGGAGATATTATACCTTTATTGGAGAAACTTGCTGCAAAAAAATTTTTCCCCTGGTTAACTATTTTCCTTCTAATTCTAACTGCATTGATTTTGTTTCTGTAGAACCTTTTCAGCTTCATATAATCAAAATTGTACATGTTTTTCTCTGATTCTCACTTATTTAGTTAAGAACTCTACCCCATCCATGGTTGTAAAAGGTTTTCTTCTGTACTTCTCTAATTTATTTTTAATGTGACCCTTTTATGTCTAAATCATGTATTCCTTTTTAGCCATGGTATATGATGTACAGTGTTGGTCTATACCTCATTCTTTAACAGCTTTTGTAAAATACTGAGTCCTTATCCTAGTAATTGGAATCTTAGGCTTATCAGATACTATACTATGCTGATGAACTTTTCCATTTTCTAGCCAGTACCAAATAGTTTTATTGATTAGTTTTAGATTAGGTACTACTATGCCCCTTTCCTTATCACCTTTTTAATTCTTTGCCTTTAAATTCTTCCTTCAGATTAATTTTGTTGCTTTTTTTCTACTTTACTAATGTTTTGTTAGTTTGCTTAGAGTGGCCTTGAAGCCGTAAATTAATTTAAATAGTATTGTCATTTTATTATATTAGCATGACCCAATCACAAGCAATATCTCTTTGGTTAAAGTGTGGCTCGTTAAGTGGAGTCTTATTTTTATGTCTTGTAGACTTTAAGCATTAAGTAATAAGAATATAACTCTTCTTCAGGGAATTTGACCCAGTTTCTCAGTGTGATTTCCTCTCATTTCAGAATAATTGCTTCCTGACATTGCAGTTGGAGAAATTTAAGACGCTGCCAGTGCCCTTTTTGAGAAGGTGCAGTTTTGGGAGGGGTGTAACCTGTCATTGTTCAAATAAGGTAAATTGATGGGCCACAAGAGGAAGTAACATCCTTATTTGAGAGTAGAAATTTAGTTTGTAATAAGATTCTTGATTTTTCTTGAAAATGCTTTATAAAGATATTATTAACCACCTACTAGTTATTCTTTTTATAGCTCTTAAAAATTAAATTTCTTTTCAGTCAGTGAAAAATATATCTTCTTTCCCCTCCCCATTGCTTGCTTCTGATTGAAAAAGGGGAAAAAAAAAACCTGTGTCACAAAATATATAGTCAAGCAAAACATTCCTATATTGGCCATGTCCAAAAAAATATACATCTCAATCTGCCCTCTGAGTCCATCACCTCTCTTTTAAGATGTGGATCAACTAGTTATTTTAAGGAATAATCTTTCTAATCTACCTGTGAAACCAGATGTTAAAGGAAAACTTTGAACCTATCAGGTTCTGTTCTAAGTATGTTATAAAAATCAAGTTTTCTAAATCATCTGTTTCTTGTATCAGATACTAACTGAAATATTTCCTGATTTTCCTCATTAGAGGAATTTAGGATTTTATTTTTATAAGAAATCCATTTTGTATTATGGACTGAGTATCTTAGATCTAGATAGAAATAGAAAAAATTCCTTTAATTTCTGTGATGCCTTTTATTTGATTGCTTAATTTCTATGATGCCACTATTGAGAAAAACAGTTTTAGAAATTCTCTTTTGAGAATATCTATGGCATTTCATTGTTGACATGTTTCTGTAAAAGTCTTCTGGAAATAGGTGTGATAAGTAAAGGCTAGGCTTGGCTATAGAATGGGAACATGTATAGTTGATAACATGGGACTAGAGCACAGGAGAGATTAGGGAAGGGGAAAGTATCTGGAGGAGAAAGGAATGAACATTTTATATAGCTTCTGTTACATTCCAGGCACTGTGCTATATAACCTAAGCTCTTTACAAATATTTTACCTTTATAATAATCCTGTGATCTAGGTTCCATTATTATTCCCCACTTCACTGGTGAGAAAACTGAGGCAGATAGAGGTTAAGCGACTTGGTCAGGATCACCCAGCTTGTAAATATCTTGAGGCTGCATTTGAACTCAGGTTTTCCTGATTCCAGGCCCAGCCCTCTATCCACTGAGCCACCGAGCTAGTTGCCTAGGTCTGAGAATCCTCTGCTTAGGGATAGGGACTGGACCTGTGATTTTATTAATAGCAGGCACCCTCTTCTTCTGCCTTTCCTTCACCCTTTCTGATGACCATCAGTTGCTCAGAGCCTATCTGAGCTGTTTGATTTGCCAACTCTGTTCCTGCCAGTGAGATGGAGGATTTCTAGGCCTTAAAATCTGCCCTCCCACAGCATTCTGAATTCCTGTAGGCCTTACCATGTACCCTGACTCCACCCCTCAGAGATGCCCTGGCACCATCATCTGTTTTACCAAAGACCCCTGGGCCTTGCCATCTATGCTACTTAGTACTTCTAGGATTTTACATTTTCCTGGTAGCTTGAACTTTCCTTGTCTTTCCCAGTTAGACTGTTAACTTGAGAACAGAGACTGACTTGATTTCTTTGTCTGTAACCTCAGCACTTAGCAAATGCTTTCCACATAATTAGCACTTAATAAATGCTTTTTCTTTCATTCATTCAGTAACTCGCCACTGTGCAGTTAGCCTTTTTGCTGCAGTTTATAATCTTAATTATTCCGTAGAGCAGAAGTGTCCGACTCATTGGCCAGGCCTCCCTAATGCATTGACCGTATTAAAAGTAATTGGGAAATATTTAACAAAATAAAATAAAAACACAATACAACATAGATAATGTTAATTTGTGGTTTTCCAAGTCAACATGGGGCCCACAGAGATCCTTTCCATTTAAGTTTTACACCACTGGCCTAGAGCACCAAGATCTTATGTGTCTTACCTAGGGTCGCATAGCCAATATATGACCATAAATGAAACTTGAACCCAGATTTTCTTGGCTTCAGGGCCAGCTCTCGCTTTACTATGTCACTCTGCACAGAGATGATAATTAAACATTTTGGAGTTAATGAGATCATCTAACAAGTGAGTAGAGAAAGAAGAGAAGAAGGCCTAGGACAAAACACTGGGGAATAGCCACACTTAGGAGTAACTTGACAGCTTAGGAGACAGTATGTCAATTAAGTGAGGAGTCAAGAATAACTAGAAGTTTGAAGACCTGAGAGACTAAAACAGTGGCTATGATAAGGATAAAAATAGGGAAATTTCAAATAGAGGTGGTTGAGAAAAATAAAATTGTAATTGAGACTTACCACTCCTGCTCATCCTGAGTGATTCACTTTTTCTCACCAAAAAAAGCTGTTTGTACCCTACCATGGTGTGCGCTGGCCACCCCACCCCCACCCCCTCCTTCCATCAAGTGGAATGGTGATTTACCAATTCCTGCACCTGATACACACAGCTACAGGGGAGCCCAGCAATAAGAGGTGTGGGGGAACAGTGTTGGAAGGCAGGGCTTCTGTTGGAGAGTTCCTAGGTGATTTGGGGAGATGGGAGTGTACCCTCCTTCTTACCCTCTAATTGGGTGATTACTCACTCCTCGGGCCAGTTCCACCTGGGGGCCAACTGCTATACAAAGAACAACAAAAAGTTATTTTTAGTATAAGAAGCTGTGAACTTCTATACGATTTTTTGAAGTATATGTTAGAATGAACATGGTAGTATCATGAATGAGAGGCCTTGTGGTATAGTGGACAGAGAGCTGGCTTTGAAGCAGGAAGACTTGAGTTCAAATGTAGCTTTTGATACATACTAGGCATTTGTTCCTGGGCTCTTGGCAACCTCTAAGAGTATAAGTTTTGGAGACAATGCTGACTTGCATTAGTAGAGGAAGTTTCCTGGCTTGGGAGTTCCCTATGCCAGTGAAATCACTGGTCCAGTACCAATTTCTATAACTTAACTGTACTCACTAATCTTTGTTTCCTTCTGTATCTCCTATTCCCTTTTTTTAAAAAAATATTTCACTGATGCTGTGCCCTCCCCCAGCACTACCCAGCATTTCCTCCTCCCCTCTCCCCTTGAAGCCCCTTGTAACAAGTATAGTTAAGCAAAACAAATGACCACATTGGCTATTTCTGAAAATGCGTCTCATATTCTTCACTCTAATGTGTCACTTCTCTGCCAAGAGGTAGTAGGAGGCACACTTTATTATCAGCCTCATGAGGTCATTGTTGTTCACTGCATTGATCAGAATTCTGAAATCTGTTATTTTCCTTTAAAATAATGATAAATGTAAAAGATAATAGTTATTTTCTTTTATCCTAGATGCATTAGTTTTGTTTGTGCAAACACTTTACAATTTCATGTAATCAAAATTGTTTTGTACTTTTCTCTCTCCCTTGTTTGGTTAAGAATACATCTCTTACTCATAGCTGGGAAAGATATATAATCTGCTTCTCTAATAAGTTTTTTTATGACAGTAGTCAGGTCATGTGTCCATGTTGAATTTGTTGTGGAACATAGTAGAAGATGGTGGTCTAAGCCTAATTACCGCCAGGCTGCCTTCCAGTTTTAATTGTAACTGATGTTTTCAGATGTATTGAACACTGGGTTATTGAGTTCTATTATTTTTGATTCCCCCCTCCTCTAGTCTGTTCCATTCATCTATTCCTCTGTTATTTTGTTGTTGTTGTCGTTCTGTTGTTACAGTTGTGTCCAACTTTTCATGACCCCATTTGGGGTTTTCTTGGCAAAGATACTGCTTTGCCTTTTTCCTCTCTAGCTCATTCTACATAGGAGGAACCGAGGCAAACAGGGCTAAGTGAGTTGCCCAGAGTCACATCTAGTAAGTTTCTGAAACTGGATTTGAACTCAGGAAGATGAGTCTTCCTGACTCCAGGCCTGGCATTCTATCCACTGTGCCACTTACCTGCCCCTCTGTTACTTAACCACTATTAAACAGTTTTAATGATTCCTGCTTTATAATGTAGTTTGGGATCTAAAGTGCTATTCCTCTCTGCGTCAGATAGGTGAATCTTTTATTACGTATAAAAGTATAGGCCAAGCGCTGTACTAAGCACTAGGAATACAAATACAACCAAAAACATAATTTCTATCCTTGGAGATCTTACATTCTAATGAGGTAAAATGGTGCATGAAAAGGAGCTGAGAGGGTTTTTGACCACTCACAGGTAAAGTATAAAAGTCCAGAGAGTCAGAAGGAGAATAAGGTTAGAGTGTGGTTGGCATGGGCACATCCTCAAGTGGAAGTCCCAGGTAAGAGCTCACCAATCAAAAGAGGTTGCCACATTGCCATAAATGAATTTTATCATTTTACTGAGCTCCCCAAAGTATTCCTCTAATAATTTGATTGGTATATCATTAAAACTATAATTTAACTTTGGTAATAACTTCAATTTTTTAAAAAATTATCTTATTTGTCTTGTCTTTTGTCATTCTATCATGTTCGTTTCCACACGTATATATTCTCCCTTCACCCCTACTTAGCAAGCTATTCCTGATAACAAAAATTATATGCCTCTGCATCTTCATTTGGGAGATGAAGGTGCATTTTCTCAATTCTTCTGTGTACCAAGGTTGGCCATTATAAGTACACAGCTTTTAGTTTCATTTTATTCTTTCTGTTTCTATTATATATATATATTCTTTTGTTTCTGCTTCCTTTACTCCATATCAGTTTATATCTCTTCCCATGCTTCTGAATTAATTTTTTTGTTTCCCTTGTTATTTTTTGTGGTCCAGGAATACTTAATTGCATTAATTTACACAGTCTATCCATTCCTCAGTCTACAGCTCTCTACTTTGTTTCCAGGTCTTTACTACCAAAGAAGTGCTGCTATGAATATTTTGATGTTTGTGGGTATAGTTTTAGGAGGGGGCTCAGAGGGGAAGAGGATAATTTCAAGATGAAAAAAGGTAACCTCTCCATTGGAAAGGAAAGAGGGAGCTTCTGGTCATTTTTCCCATGCTGCCCTTATGGCAGTTGTCTATAATCCGAGTAATATTTTTCTTTTATGTAGTTGTTATTTGTCATATCAAGATTAAAACGATTAAAACTTAGATACGTTCAAGTTAATGTTTTATGTTACACAATTTAGTAGCTTAGCTGATTAAGAAAGCTTCAAAGCAAGCTCTTATATTGGCATTAGAATCATGAAAGAAAGATTAAATTATGCTTATTTTATAGTTTCACTATTAAGTATGTCTTCAGTGTCTGCTTTGAAAATCGATATTGTTTTCCAGATAACCAGAGTAATTAATTATGAATGATTTAGATGCAAGGTTCTGTTAAAGTCACACAAGACAATCAGTAAATATCTAAGGATATCTAAGCATCATATGGGGGGCAGAGGGGAGAGGCTGTGTGCTTAACTAGTAATGCTGGTCTTTGGAGCCTGCAAATAATGTTGAGCCCACTAATTAGCTAGCATTTATTATTATCATTGTCCATAATGATAGTAGGTAGAAGGCCTCAAAGTTTGTTTTAAAAAAAAAAGTGGAGGTGGAGGGGAACTGTTTTCTTAGGCAATGTCTGTGTTTAAATTCAGAATAGGTGATGATTGTGGATAAAGATTTGCTTCTGAAAATGAAAAGAAAACATTCTCATGCTATTGTGTATTCTTCTATAAGTTGAAAAAACCCTGAAATTGCTGCATTTGGCCTTCCCAGAGGGATGCCAGGGGATGAGCTTCTGGGGATAATCTTGACATTTTTTTTTTCTCAATGTGGTGTTCACTCTTTTGAAGGTAATAAAAAGCATTGATCTGTAATTGCTTGGATTAAGCTGGATTTAAGACACCTATTGGGTATGCTCTCAACGCAAAACTTACACACTAATAGGGGCTATTGCAATGAAAAAAAAAGGTTCATGGCATCTATCCCTTACACAGAAGACTCCTTAGCTTTTTGCCACTGGTACCTTTTCCTACTAACAACCAGGAGTTTAGTAGTTTCTCTCCCAATGACTGTGACTTTTGAGATCACAACCTTTTTGTCTTTTATTTTCTTTGTTATATTACTTCTTCCTTAGTCCATTTCACCATAACATAAGCTTAGTAAGATTGTTCAGACTGTACAGTATGGACATATCTGGATATAGATTATACACACGTAGATGAATCACAGGTATGCATACTCCCTGTTGAAACTCCTTTGATCCAAAAACTCAGGAATACTCTGTGTTATGGACCTGTGGAACCAGTGAGTGAAGATTGCTCTAGGATCAGAGATAAAGCTGGATTGACAGGGACTGACCTGGCCCTGTTTAAAAAACAAAACAAAACAAAAAACTTGCTGGGGCCCAATCCATTTAAGAAACAATAGCATAAAATACTTCAATTGAGCAGAGAAGAAGCTGTTCAGATCTGTGGCCAGCCTTGTAGTCTCCTCTGAGGGACAATGTCTTTATAATGTAGGGGTTCTTAACCCTGGGATCTGTGAATTTGTTTTTTTAATATTTTGATAATTGTATTCCTTTATAATCCTATGTTTTTATTTTTCTGCATCTATAAAAGCATTAGTTTGAGGAGACTAGCACATGAAAAAGGTTAAGAACTCCTATTGCAGTGGAAAGAAGACAGGGATAATTATTTGGAGACCCAGTCTTTTGTTAACTAGCTTTGCAGTGTTTGCCAAGTCCCTTCACTTTTCTGAAACTTAATTTCTTTACTCTTTAAGATGAGGAAGCCATAGGTCATAGATTTAGTAGTAGAAAGTTAGTTTCAGAGATTAGACATCACAAAATCCAAACCCCTCATTTTATAGATGAAGAAACAGAAGCCCACACCCAGAAAGGCCAGAAGCAACTTGTATAAAGTTACACTGGGTAGCAGATCTAGGTTTTGAATCTCTATGATTCCAAATGTAATGTTCTTTTTCACTATAGCATACTGTTTGTCAGATTGAACTAGAAGCTCAGTTCCAGCTTTAAAATTAACCAATTTATTTAAAAATCACTTTTAAAAATATTGGCTTATCTAAATCATTCTCATAGTTTCAAAAACTTGAAAGTGTCATTGATTCCTCTTTTCATATAACCCAGATCCAGTTAGTCACTAAGCTGCACCTATTCTTCCTTCTTCCAGCTTCTGATCCTTGTCTTTTTCTCTAGCATCATCATTTTCCCTGGTCCACATTGCCTTAGCCCTGGACTATTAATTATTGCATTGATCTCCTGACTAGGCTCCTTTCCTTCAGAGCTGTGTATGTCTAGTTTATACAAACAATATAAGTTCTAGTTTATATAGACTAATCCATTTCTTGTCAGCTAGGATTAGAAGTTAGATATTGACAATGCTAGAATAATAAATTCTGACACTTTTCTGGTATTGGTTAGTAGTGAAAACACTTTGCTTTACATATTTTTTTTTTAGCCTGAAGAAAACTTCTGCTAACTACTGCAGTAAAATAAAAATTTTATAAACGTGCAAATTTCATTTTATCAATTTGTCTTTCACTTAAGAGGAGTCACTAAGAAGACCTAAATAATTTCTGTTAGAGCCTAGAAGAAAGGAAACTTAACATTAACCTAGCCACCTTTGTTTAAAAACTGTATCATTACATCCAGGGCCTTTTTACTATTTTTTAAATTGATGACTTTTTTATGTTGTTTTCATTTTCAAATATATCCTCTCACCCCTTATGGGGTGAACTATTGGTTGTAACAAAGAACAAAACAAGAAAGAAAAAATGCAGGTTAGCAAAATTAGCCAGCACACCAGCGTATCCCAAGTTCTCCATCTACCTCTGGGAAGGAAGGAAAGGAGGCACATTTTCTCATCTCTTCTTTGGGCCAAGCATGTTCTTTATATAGCTTTCAATTTCTGAATTTTATTATTCTCTCCACTTATTATAGTCATTGTCTGATTATTGTTTTCCTAGTTCTGCTTGTTTTGCATCATTTTGTATGGCTCCCCATGCTTTTAAAATTTTTTCGTATTCATTCTTTCTTTTGGCACAATAATATTCTGCTCATTTTATGTGCCAAAATATCTTTATTCCTGAATCAGTGAACACATACTTTGTTTCCAGTTTTTTTGCTACCACAAAAAGTGCTGCTCTAATTATTTTGGTGTGATGGGATTTTTAAAGCATAATTTCAGATTGCTTTCCAGAAGGGTTGAACCAGTTCACAGCTCTGCCAACAGTGTGTTAAGTGTACCCATCTTTCCCTCCAAGAACTATTTCCATCCTTTGTCATCTTTGCCAACTTACAGAGTGTAAAGTGAAACCTCAGAGTTGTTTTGATTTGCATTTCACTTATTAGTGAAATGGAGCTATCATTTATAAGTATGTTAGTAGTCTGTGATGGCTTCTTTTGAGAACTAGCCCTTGGAGACCATGCTTCTTTGTTTTAATAGCATTTGTAGACTAGTATTGATGCTGATCAATTTCTATGAACATACAGAATTTCATAGCCATCTTTATTTACATTTATGTTGTCATTTTAGAATCTGCTATAAATGGATGGGCAATAGCCAGCCTGCTTTCAAGAACTTATGGGGTAGCTAAGTGGCGCAGTGGATTGAGCACTGGCCCTGGACCAGAAGGACATGAGTTCAAATCCAGCTTCAGACATTTGACACTTACTAGTTGTATGACTCTGGGCAAGTCACTTAACCCTGATTGTCTTGCCAAAAAACAAACCAAAAAAACCAGTTATGAACACCAGCGGGATAGTGGGGAGTCAGCAGGCATTTATCAAATTCCTACTGTCTATCAGGCACTGTAATTATTCATTTAAAAAGTTTATCATGGGATTTATAGTATAAGATCATATTTAGAGCTGGAATATTAGAGGTTATCTAGTTTACCAACCACATTTTTAATTTGAGGCCTAGAGAAATTAGGTGATAGACCAACTAAATCTTAAATATGAAAAGCAATGAGTATTGTGCCAGTACAAATGTCATAGTTGTAAAGTATCTGTTTCTGGTATGGAAATGAAAATAAGTCTTAAGAAAATACAGGAAGCCTTGGAGCTGCCATCTCCTTTAATTTTTTTTTTTTGAATAATCTTTGGCCTCCATTGCAAAAATCAAAACGACCTCCTTTAATTTTGTTGATTAATAGAGAACAGAGGTTCACTAAGTTTGTAACACTTTTTCTGATTTCGAGAGAGTTTATTTGGGCATGTCCCTTTAAAAAGTAGAAAATAGAAGGGGTGGAGTTTGCCCTGTCATCAGATCAAGAAAGCAGTTCACTAGTTGAAAGCAGGAAGGAAATGTGACCTCTTGCAGGCTCTCTGCTGGAAAGAAGCGGTCCTTAGCTTTCAGTTCAGTGTGCTCTGAGGCCTTCTCTGTGGCAAAATTTCTGGAGTTTAGCTGAACTCTGTCTCTTCTCAAAGCTTTTCTTTCTCAGATGAATGTGGTGTTGTGTAGTTTTCCTGTAGGTGAGTTGCCCCAGATGCAAGTGAAAAATAAAGTTTTAAGGTAAGTAGTTTCTGGTTCCGTTCAATTAATACTTTTATTTTCAGGACAATTTTCTTGTCCATAAATGAAGTGGCTGAAGTGTGACATTCCTCTCCTAAATTGTTCCTCCTTGAGTGATTTTCAGCAACAGAGAACTTAGTTTCTTTGAACTTTAATGGGAAGGGAAAACAGATTTCCCATAAAGCCTAAAGTTCCAATCAACTATTAGTTATTCTTAGGCAGTTCTCAGTGTTTCACTAGCATCGTGATAAAGAATATCCCTAATTTTGTTTGAAACTTAAAATTCTTTCATCAATCATAGAAACTCAAAGCTTGGAAGGGTCCTTAGAGACTATTATTCCAACCCTCTCATTTTACAAATACAGAAAATTGAGGCCTTGAGTAGAGAAGAGGCATGCTTACAATGTGGGGTTTATATAATCATTTAGTTTGGGTGAATTGTTCACAATCAACTGGGTGTAAAAGTGGCCTCAGTAATGAGTTGCTTAGTGTCTTATTTTTAAAACCTTGCCTATAAACTGGGACTACCTCTAAGGAAGGTCAGAGAAAAAAGCTAATTTATCCTAAGGCTTACTTAGGCATTGATTTTTGTGGTGAAGAAAGAATAGTGCTGTCAGTAGCCAAGTACAAGAAGACGACAACATCTGCTATTTCTTAGTTCTTGGGTGGGGCTGAGGGTTACATTACCTAGAATCATGGAGGGGGAGACAGCTCTGGTATGTCTTCCTCCTTAACATAGCATTTGCTACCTGCTAAGTGGTCAAGAAATAGCTGTAGTTCCAACTTCTCAGAATAGTGCAAAGCACGACTTTTCAAGTTAAGTGACAATTATGAGATGAATCCAATCAGAAATATACCAGATTTCTTTGAGATTCTTCTAAGGGCTATAATGTCTAAAGTGTATGTCAGCATAGTTAGTAAAACTGACTTTAACAGGGCAGTTGGAGTTTTGAAGAAGCATTCAGGATAACATTAACCTTGCCTAGATAGTATTAACCTATATGAACAAAGACAATCCAGAATTGCCTTATTTGTCTATCCAGATATCTTCCAATCAAGTGACATTAGTGAGAAAATCCCTGGGTATTCAACTTGTTAGGGTCATTGAAGTGATTTGGACCTCTCTGAATAGAACTAGACTGCTATTTTCAATAATATGGTTGGTCTAGATACCTAGAGAAATCCAATATTTAAAATAATTTATATTTAGGTTAATGCCATATATTACTACTTCTTCATTAATATGGATACTTACTTTGTTAGAGCTTATATTATAAATTTTCCTTTAATGTTAAAACCTGCCAGAAATACCATCCTAGAACACGAGCTGTTGGTGTCTGTGATGAAGGCAGTACGGGGCGGGGGGGATGATCTTTTTCTAAGTTATTCTGAAATGAACTCATGACTGGTCATATTAACCCCTGGATATTGATTTTAATGACCATTCTGGCCTCCTTGACATATTCTGACCTGAAGAACCACTTTAAGGCTGTCATTTCATCAGATATGTTCATTCACTCATGAAATATATAAAAGGGTAATGACAGCTAATTGTCTAAACAGGCACCTATTTGGAAAAATTGGTTAGGGATTTTCTATTCTTAAACTTCAAGAAAAGTGAGAAACAAAGAATGTTAAGTTTCTGTTTTTCATTGTCAGATATTTATTTTTTAAAAAGTTGAAATGGTAAATGTTTTATCAAACTTCTGTAAATTAGATAGGAGTGTGATATCAACTTTAACAATAAAAATAGAACTCCATATAGCTAAAGAGTTGAGAAGATACCATATTGTTGATCAAATGCTATTGTAATTTTAATATATTGAGATTTATTCTAATAACTTCTTGTTTCACATGAAGCAGTGAGAAGACATTTCTGAAAGCAGTTGATGAAATAGCCCAAACTGGACATGGTATTTTGGACTGCTCTGTCCTAGAATTTGGATACAGTTTAAGATTGTCCTTTGGAATTGGCTTGAAATGCCTTTCAGCACAGTGTAGAGTGATTTTTTATTTTGGGGGGGCTCATTCTCTTGGTAGATTTTTTTCTGCAGGATACATCAAATAGAAAGTTTAGCAGGGGATAGACAATAGGGTGATGTTTTTGGTCAGTTCTTTGGAAATATTTTATTGAAAAAATTATGTTTTTAGGAGCTAGCTATGAAAATGGCTAACAGTATTTTATTGCTCCCTCCAGAACTTTACTGTGACAACCTTTTTAGAGAAAAATTATGCATGAGGCAGGACCTTCTTAGAGCCTTGTCCCAGGAAGCTTACTTATATTTTATGCTAAAGTATGAAAAGGATTTAGAATTTGAAAGCTGTAAGCATATTATAAGGAATTCCCCTGGGTTTTGAGGATTATAGTTTTGCTTTATCTTTACTACCTTTAAGTACTCTTTATAGAGGGGGTTCTGAGATAGCTTTGCTGTGCTACAGATCTTTGAAGGTCAGGGACAGTTAGTTGTTTCCAAATTGGAAATCTAGAGGATATTGATCAGTGTTTAAATGAATTACAACCATTTCCAGAGTACTTAAGTAGTGTTTATTTACTTAAAACACACATTAAGAGGTTTGGAAAACCTTAAGATAATCTAGAATAATTTTGATCTTTTAAAAGAAAGCATACTTTAAAAAATTTTTGATGGAAAACCCTAGCATGCATAATGTATTTATTCAACAAACATTGAAGTATCTACTAGGTCCTGGCACAGTGGAATGAGCGCTGAAGTTAGAGTCAGAAGTCCTAAGTTTGAGTTCTGAGCCTAATATTTACTGGCTCTTCAAGTTATCCTTTCCTTCTCTGTAAAGTGGGGGTGTTAATACTTGTACTTTGCACTTTATAAGCCTGTTGTTAATAAAGCACTTTGCAGATTGTCAAATGAGGGAGAAATTAATTGTTCCCAAAAAATCAGGTTTTTATTGGGGGTGGGGAAGGGGGAGGTGAGGTGGCAAATCATGTTCTCTGTGCTAATTAATACACAAATTTCTACTGGTTTTCTTCTTTATAAATTTTAAGAATTGAGTTACAGAAGTTGGACTCAGTAGAAGCCAGTTTTGTTGTTTATGTTTGCAGATTAATCTGTTGTGAATTATTGATGAGAGCTATTGAATAGCAGGATAAATAAAAGGACATGTCTCTTCTCTCATCTGGTTCTTTCAGGGATCTGGGAATGGCTTTATTGTTGTAGTCTACTGCCTGGGCAAAAATATCCAAAGTCCAACAATATCCCATTGCTCCTCTTAATTCTCTTTCACTCCTACCTACCATTCCCAGGAGGAGAAAATCTCTAGGGTCAGAAAAATATAGTAAACAGGTGTAGTCTTTCACCAGGGATTTGCTTTCTTTCCACTGTCTTTCTAAAGGCTCACAATAGCAAAAATCCAGTCCTGTATTAAAGGTGCTTTCTTAAGGAGCTTCTTGGTGGTGGGGAGGACATGTGAATAATTTAGTATGCTGGTATCGGCCCACGGCATTTGCTTTCCTTTGCTCATTAAGGATTTTTCTCTTTTTATTAATTATTGCAAACCTGTTATTTCTGCTATATTTTCTTATTTCATTTTGTCATTTGGTATCCTTCTTTTTCTTAATAGTTGATGTGGCTTCCCTGCCCATGGCTTGGGTAGGGATAGAAGAGATGTGAGTATGGTTGTGGATATTTGTCATTTGGCAGCCTAGGAGAAAGGCAAGGTGCCTGGTGTAGTAGAGAGCCAACCTTGAACCAAGAAGATCTGGGTCCCATCTGACACAAACTGGTGACCTTGAGCAAGTCACTTAGTCTCTCAATACTCTGGGCAGTGCTCTAAGACTGTAAGGTACAGAAAGAGTGCCAACCTGCATTGGTAGAGGGACTTTTTTCATCCAAGGAGTTTTCCTGTACTGATGGAAGTCACAGGCTCAGCTTAAAAGCCCTGGCTTTAGAAGCCTGGAAGTGTTTGTTCTTAGAAGGCAGTGTAATAGTTCTTATCTTGCCATATTCTGCCAGTCTGTGGCCCCTTTTCCTCTTAATACTGTGGATGAAGGGAATGAGAAGTGGAAAAGGCCATCAATGGCTGTGGAGGTTTTTTAATTGGTATGTTTGTGTTACCAATACTATTAAAATAAAAATCATTAAAAAATTTAAAATCATGTGGCAATACTCTTTAAAAACAAAAAGTTTTGGCTCATTTTTAAGTCACCAACAGACATCCAGAAATTGAAATTAAGTCTGGGTAATTATTAAACTTTCACTTAGAACCCTCTAGTATTCCAGTAGAGTAGAGGTGTTAATGGTTAATATTTAAATTATGACCTGAATATTAGTCATAAGCAGGTAGTTCTTTTTCTCCCTAAACGTTCTCTAAGACCTTAATTTTCAGCACAAATTCTCAGTATAACGATATTCAGTAATTCAGATTGTTGGGAGTTACAGTTGGGTTTCAGCTATTATTGAGACTCTTGATACACTTTTTCCCTGATGGTATCATATTACAGGTCTATTGTTTCTAGACATGTTCACGGTAAGTGAAGCAAGCAGGTGATACCAATTTCTCCGGTGATGTGGCTGTCATCTTGTGCTAGTATAGATTCTGGAAACTGATCAACAAAAAATAGAGCCAGTGACATTTATAAAGAAATTCTAAGTATTTTGATTCTTTTTATATCTAAGTTACCAGGACAGCTGGTCACAAGGTGACTTCACACAGGAAATAACCCTCATGACAGCCTTGGTCTTGGATGTCTAGATTGCTTTCTCACTGCCACATTCTCCCTTTTGACCCCCTCTACTACAAGTAGTAAAAAAGTCTGGCTTTTGTGAATTATTTGGGCCAAGAGTAACAGCATTTTCTTGTTCAATAGTCTACATAGGAGAACTCTATATTTGAGTTTTAGTTCTTCAAGGAACCCTTGCTTTATTATTATAGTCATGTTACTTTGCCTTGGTTTCTTAAGAAATTCCATATTCTCTAAGAAGATCTTCTGTAGCTAAAGGATACCTAGTTTGGGATCTTTGAATTCATATTCAGACTTGCCCACTAATATTGTCACTTGGTTCTGCCAGAATATAACATTAAATAACAGGACCTCATAGGAGGCAATTTCTTCAATAGAAACAGTGCTATAAACATAGTAATCTGACTAGATAATGTACTTCCTAGGCCTGACATCCTGTTAAGGCCAAGCCTCCTACATCTAGACCCTTGATTCTTTGCATCTCCTGACCTTTATCACTTGACTTAAAATTGCTCTCTTCAGAGTTCTTTTGTCCATTCTGATAGTCTTTTTTTTTTCAGTCTTCCTCCTCCTCATTATACTGTTGCATTTGACACTGTTGACTATTCTTCTTGAATATACTGTTCTCTGGGTTTTCATGACAACTACTGTTTTCTCTCCTCAATCTCCTTTGCTGGCTTATCATACCCAACATGCCCACTAACTGTGGGTGTTCTCCAAGCTTCTGTCATGGATCCTCCTGTCCCTCTTTGTAACCTTCTAAGGGTTTAATTATCATCTCTCTGCAGATGATAATTCTCTGCTGAGTTTTAGTTCTGAGAATCCCTTAAACTTGCATGTTTAAACCATCTAAATTTTTTTCCCTGGAAAGCCATCCATCTTCCAAACTTCCCTATTTACTGTCAAAGGCACCATTATTCTTCTAGTCTTCCAAGTTCATAATCTTATAATTTTTCTGGACTCTACTCTTTTCCTCATCCCTGCATATCCAGCCTGCCATTTCTACCTTCACAGTATTTCTTGCATCTGACTGATTCACTGCCTGCAGATACAACTTTAATTTAGGCCCTCATCACTTCTCTCATCACCTCTTGCCTAGATTATTACAACAGCTTCCTATTTGATCTGCCTCCAGTCTCATTCCATTCCAGTCCATCCTGCACACTCCTATCAAAGTAATTTTTTTAAAAAGTTGTATCGATGTGTTTTGTTTTTACATTATTTGCGCAACCCTGCCTCACTTAAATACGGTTCATGTTCAAGTCAACAAGTATTTACACCTTAACTCCACTCCTTGAGAGGTCTCTTATAACATTTAAGTAAAACTAGCAATATAGGGACCTCATCTGAAAGTATGTCTAACATTCAACGTCTGCAGCATCCCCCAGTGCTCCATTAAAAAAATATGTTTTTCTCCCTCTTACCCCGTTTAAAAAAGAGAGAGAAATTCCCTCATTATATACAGATATGTCTGTTTCGTTCTGCACTGTATCACTTCTCTGACAGTAGGTGAATAGTATGTTTCATGATCTGTCATTTGAAGTCATGAGTGGTCATTGTATTGATCATAGTTCTTACAGCTGTCAAAGTTGTTTGCCTTTTTTCAGTTTTGATGTTTTATAAATTATTCTCTTGGTTCTTCTTGTTTCATTCTTTGTCAGATTATGAATCTTCAAAATCTTTAGTTTTTATAACATTGATGTTACAGTATAAAATGTTCTCATTCTGCTCACTGTGTTTCAGCTCACATAATTCCACATCTGTTTTTTCTTTTTTTATTTTATTTTTTTACAGGACAGTAGTATCCTGTCACATCCCTATACTGCAACTTACTCAGTCACTCCTCAGTTGATGGGCATCCCTTCAATTTCCTTTCTATTTTTAGCTATCACGGAAAAAACTGCTTATAAGTGTGTGTGTATCTGTGTATAATACGGTGTTTTCTGTTTCTTTGATGTTTTTTGGGTATAAGCCTTAACAGAGATAGCAGAGTCAAAGAGTATGTACTGTTTAGTAACTTCTTGTTTATAATTACAAATTGCTTCACAGAATGGTTGTATCCATTTATAAGTCCACCAATAGTGCGTTGGCATGCTTCTTCCCACAAGTCCCTCAACATTTATTTTCTTTTGTCACTCTAATGAGTGTGATGTGGAATTTCAGAATTGCTTTTATTTGCATTTCTTTAGTTAGTAATGATTTTCTTTAAGCACAGATCTAACCATGTCACTCCCTCTCTCAACCAAGGATAAGTTCCTTATTGCCTCTAGGAGAAACCATATATACTCCTTTGTTTAGCTTTTAAGACCCTGTACAGCCTTTTCCTAACATAACTTTTACCTGTTGGACATTACTGCTCCTCCCACACTCTGCAATCCAATCTAATTTGCAGTTTCTGTGTACTTAATTCTCCCTACTCTATTTCCTGTCTTTGTGCCTTTGCACTGGGCATCCCTCATGGCTGGAATGCATTCCCAGTGTGCCTCAAACTGACCCTCTCATCCTTTAAGCTGCAGCTTAGGTACTGTCTTCTACTTGAAGCCTTTCCTGTTCCCCTCAAGTGCCAGTGCCATCCTTCTCAAACTACTTTGTATTCAACTACTCTGTGTGTGTGTGTGTTTTAATTTGTACTTTTCATTAAAACCTAAGTGTGTTGTGAATAGGGATTATTTCATTCTTTGTATATAATTGTATCCCCTACACCTGAAACAATATCTGTCACATAGTAGCCACTTAATAAATACTTGTTGATTGATTTGCATATTACAGAATAGAGAACTGGATATGAATCTGAAAATCTCTTATGTAGAACTTGGCTTTTAAAAAATACTAATAACTTCACCATATTGTTTTTAAAATTGTCTACTATGTTGTAATTCCTTCTGGCCTTTTTGTGGAGCAGGGGGAATCCCAAACCAACTTTTTCTCCCCTCTCACAACTGGGTAGAAAAGAAAACCAAAACACTTCTAATAAATATTCATAGTTAGTAAAATACTAATTGGTCCTGTCCAGCAAGTTTATCTTACTCTGTATCAAGAGTCTGTCACTTCTCTGTGAGATGGGTAGCATGTGTCATCATTGGCATAACTTCTTTTGTACTTAGACCCTTGGATATTCCCCAAGATTCTGTCTTTGGCCTTTCTATTCTTTTTCCCTTACTCTTCCCGTACCTTAAAATACCATTTTTCTCAAGGTGACTCCCAGTGTGTCTCATTCTTTTTTTTCTGAGTTCTAGATTTTTCATAGATAAAGTAAGAATTTATTGGATTAGAATTAATATTTTTACCAAGGCTTTGTGCATTGAATCAGGATATTTGCATTACAGATTTCTTGGAAATTGATTACTTTGAGGATATGTTGCATGTTTGTTTTGAAAAATTTTATTTACTCAGTTGGCATGTTTTGGTTGGTGTAGACTCTTCTGGGAAAAGCTTTTAGAAACACAGAAACCTTTTTGTTTGAAAAGTAGGTTGGATTGGAGATAAGGAGAATTGGGATTAGTAAGGGGTAAAACTGGGAAATGTGGTATGGCATCATAAAGTCTTGAATACCAAACTTAGGAGTTTGGACCTTTTTGGATAGGATGTTGCTTTGTCATTGAGCCTGCTGCTGAATACTTGCTCTCTGTTGCAACCTTAAGAGTGGCTTCTTCTTAGGGTCATTTGGCCAGGGTTTGGAGGATGTCACTGATGTAATATTCAGAAAGAACTGAGTCTTAGAATATACACAAAGTAGCAAAAAACAAACAAACAAAAACTCTTATGAGCTTGTATAGGGTTCAGTTTTGGACTAGTTGAGTTTAAGATGTCTGTGGGACATTCAGATTGAAGTAACGAGTAATCTGTTGGAGATGCAAGACTTAAGGTCAACAGAGAGGTTAAGGGCTGGATGAATAGATTTGAGAATTATCAACGTAGAGGTAACTGAATCCATGGAAATTTAGGAGGTAATAAAGAGAAGTATTGTGGAGGGAGAAGAAGAAGGGTCCAGGACTGGTCCTCTGGGACACTTCTGATTAGCAGGCATCTAGAACATCGTGTGCTCTATTTTGGACATGTAGGGTTTCTCTTCCCTATAGGATATCCGTTTTGAAATATCCAATAGGGAGCAGGTGATGCACAGGAAAGAGAATAGGGCTGAATATATGGCTGTGAATAATCTAGTAGTTATATCAGAAGTGATTATTAAACTCACCAAAAGAGTGTAGATGGCAGAGAAGAGGGTTTAGGACAGAGCCTTGGGGAACACCCAGAGTTAGGGAGAATATGTTTGATGACCCAGCAAAGGAGACTAAAACAGAATAGTTGGACAGGTAAGAGGCAAACTGGAGACAATAGTGAAATGAAAACCCGTAGACGATGTAATATATAGATGGAGAGGGTGGTCAACAAGGTCACGTAGAAGATAGGTTAAAAATAAGTGTTCTTAATTTTTTTGTGTGTCATAGATGCATGTGGCAATCTGAAGCCCATGGAGTTTTTCTCAGAATAAGCTTTTTAAATGAATGAAATAAAAGACACAAGATTACAAGGAAAAATAATTACTCTCAGTTATGAAAATATTTTACACACACACAGAGTTCATGTGCCCCAGGTTAAGAAGGTCAAGGAGGAGGAGGATTGAGAAAAGACCATTAGATTGTCAACTAAAAATCTTTTATAACTTTGGATAGAGTAGTTTCATTTGAACGATATTATTGGAAGCCTCATTACAAAGGGTTGAGAGAAGTGGAGACAAAGAGAGTAAATAATTTTGTCCCAGGAGTTTGACTGTGAAAGGGAGGAAGATATAGAATGAAAACTTAAAGCAATGTTGGGTTTCTAATGAGAGTTATTTTGTTTTGCTTTAAAATGGAGGAGAACATTTTTGTAGGCAGAAGGGAAGGAGCCAGTAATAGGGAGAGACTGAAGCCTAAGAAATTGATCTTTATGTATAAAGCTATAGTTGTTAAAGATGCTAAAACAGTTTTTCAGAAACTGTGCCAATTTTGGAAAGATGATATATTTGAAGAAGAGAATGGAATGGCACTAGTGATAAAGATATATATGCATGTGTATGTAATATGCATGTGTGTGTACGTGTATATACACATATATTTCTGTATTTGTATGTATATGTGTGTATTCATATGAATGAAATTTAAATGGCTGAGGGGCTCTCCAAATAGTTGATTGAATTAGCTAGGTCTAGAAAACAGAATTATTTGTAGTTAATTTTAATTTAAAAAAAAAAAAGTAGGCCTCCAAGTATCCTATTTGGGAATCTGACATGGGATAATGCAATTCCCAGGAATAGTTTTCTTTAAAAAATAGTAAAGTAAACAACCTTTTCACTTAATCAGAAGAAAACACTTGCAGAAATTGATGGTGGAGAACCTGAGTGTAGAAGCAAGTAAGAGGTCATGTGATACAGTGAAAAGAGGAAACAAGTATTGGGTTTGGAATCAGTGGAACTGGTTTTGAATCCTCACTTTGCCACTTCTCTGTAAAATGAAGGGATTGGGCTAGATGCCTCCTGGATTTCCTTTGAGCTCTAAATCTATGTTTCTTAAGTACGTTGCTGTTAACTACTCCTTTTAAGATCTGATCTGTCCCACTAGCAAAGTCAGGAATCCCAAAAAGGATTTGAATATTTAACTCTGGATAAAATTAAAGATTGGCCCAGCAAGCTTCCTGGGCTGAGCTATAATGAGAGATGAGACAAAACCTTCCACTGGTCAGGGGATGGTCCAGCAACCTACCAGCTTAAAGAGGAAAAGTAAAAATTAAAAAAAAAAAACCATAGGAGATCTACAACTCTATAGCTGTAAGAAATCTTAGAACTTTTCTAGTATAACCTCCATATTTACAAATAAAACTATTGAGGCCCAAAGATGTTAAGTGGCTTACCTGCATAGCAGACTGAGAACACACACTTTTCTCAGATTCATTGGTCTTTTCCTTGTGGCATAGTATATAAAATATCATTGGCAAATTTAAAAGTTTCTTCCATCTTTACCTTCTATAGTTTCATGTGGGGATTAGCCTGGAGACCTTCACTGTTCCTTCATCAGGTTTTTGATTGTGAGTTTTGTGTATTCCAGATCCCTGCATAACTTTTGGGTTTTTTTTTTTGTTTGTTTTTTTGCTTTTTGGGCAGGGCAGTTGGGGTTAAGTGACTTGCCCAAGGTCACACAGCTAGTACATGTGTCAAGTGTTTGAGGCCGGATTTGAACTCAGGTCCTCCTGACTCCAGGGCCGGTGCTCTACTGACTGCGCCACCTAGCTGCCCCAACTTTTGGTTTTTTAATTCAATTTTATTTTCAATTTCAAATTCTCTCCCTCTTTCCTCCCCCAACCACTGAGAAAGTAAGAAAAACAAAACCCATTTCAAATATGTATAGTAACGAAAAACAAATTTCCTTTTTAACCATGTCCAAAAATAAAAAGAAAGAGAAGAAAATATGTCTCTGTTTGATGTATCAGTTCTTTATCTGGAGGTGGATATCATGTTTCATTATGAAACCTTTGAAATTATGGTTGGTCACTGTTCTGGATCAGAGTTTCTAAGTCTTTAAAAGTTAATTATCATTAGAGTATTGCTGACATTATATAAATTATTCTCCTAGTTCTACTCACTTCACTTTATATTGGTTCATACAAGTCTTCCCAAATTTTTCTGAAATCATTCCCTTCATTATTTCTTGCAGAACAATAATATTCCATCTCATTGACTAACTTGTTAGTTCAACCCTTCCTCAGTTGATGGGCATCCTTTTGTTTTCCATTTTTTGCTTCCACAAAAAAGAGCTGCTGTAAATATTTTTGTAAATATCAGTCCTTTTTCTCTTTCTTTGATCTCTTTGGGGTATAGACTTAGAGCAGTATTGCTGGGCCAAAGGGTATGTACAGTTTACTAGATTTTGAGGCATAGTTTCAAATTGCTTTCCAGAATGGCCACACTACTTCCAAGTTCCACCAACAGTGTATTAGTATACTTGTTTTCCCACAGCTCCTCCAGCATTTGTTATTTTCTTTGTCATCTTAGTCAGTCTGATGGTATAAGGTGGTACCTTAGAATTATTTTAATTGGCATTTCTCTCATTATTGGTGATTCAGAGCATTTTTTTACATTGGAATATTATTGTTCTGTAAGAAATAATGAAGGGAATGGTTTCAGACTGGATTTCTTCCTCAGAAAACTGCCTATATTCATATCTTTTAATCATTTATCAATTGAGGAACAGCTCTTTTTCTTGTAAATTTAACTCAGTTCCTTGTATACATTAGAAATAAGATGTTTATCAGGGCAATTGTCTATTAAAATTTTTTTTCCCTAGTTTTCTGCTTCTCTTCTAATTTTAGCTGCATTGATTTTGTTTGCGCAAAAACTTTTAGATTCTATATAATCTAAATTATCTGTTATCTCCTTTGAACCCCACTATTTCTTGTTTGGTCATGAACTCTTCCCCTGTCCCTGGTCTGACAGGTGATTTCTTCTGTATTAAAGTCTGAAGGTACCATTGGAGCAGTGGCACAGTAGATAGAGTGCCTTGTCAGGAGTCAGGAAGACTTATCTTCTTGGGTTTAAATCTGGTCTTAGACACTTACTAGCTGTGTGACCCTGGGCAAGTCATCTAACCTTTTTTGGCCTCAGTTTCCTTATCTGTCAAATGAGCTGGAGAAGGAATTGGCAGACCACTCCAGTATCTTTGCCAAGAAAATCCCAAATGGGATCATGAACAGTCAGCCATAACTGAAAAATGAATGAACAACAAGAAGAAAGATTGCTGTCATTTGTTTCTGCATATTGTGTGACTAATCTGTTCCACTGACTAACCTCTCTATTTCTTACACAGTATCACATTGTTTTGACCATTACAACTTTGCTAAATAATTTGAGATCTGGTATTGTGTCCCCTTCCTTCCTGTTTGTCTCCCATTGATTCCCTTGATATTCTTGATTTGTTCTTCCAGATGAATTTTGTTGTATTTTTATTAGTTCTATAAAGTAATTCTTTGGTACAATTAGTATAGCACTATTCAGTTAATTTAGTTTGTATTGTCATTTTTATTGTCTTGGCTTATTATGAGCAATTACTATTTCTCCACTTATTTAGATCTGTCTTTATTTGTGTGAAGTGTTTTGTAACTGTTCATATAGTTCATGTGTGTGTCTTGGCAGTGAGACTTCCAAAATTTTATACTGTCTGTCGTTAATGGAATTTCTGTTTCTACCACTTCCAGCTGTATTTTGTTGGTAATATACAGAAATGGGGATGAATTGCATGGTGGTTTTTTTTTCATACTCTGCAATTTTGCTGCAGTTGTTCATTGTTAGGTTTAATTTTTTCAGTCACACCTCTAGGGTTCTCTAAGTATAGTTATCTCTTCCACATCATGGGGGTTAGGGCCATGACACCCCTGAGATCTGGAAAATCAGTATAAAATTTTTGGGTACTCCCTTCATGTCAGAGAAGAAGTCTGAATTTTTTAGGTTGTGGGTTTTTTTTTGTTTGTTTGTTTTTTTGGCGAGGCAGTTCGGGATTAAGTGACTTGCCCTGGGTCACACAGCTAGTTAAGTGTCAAATGTCTGAGGACAGATTTGAACTCAGGTCCTCCAGACTCCAGAGCCCGTGCTTTATCCGTTGTGCCACCTAGCTGCTCCCCTCATTTGATATGTACAAAGATTTAGTCCCAGAAAGGTTGAGTTATTTTCCCATGTCCACACAGGTGGAGTTTGAAAACATTCTCCACTCCAGACTTAATGCTTTATCCTTGCCAGGATGCTGGCAGAGGGTTAAATGAAAGGAGCAGTTCATTGAGCAGGTCGAGATGATAGTAAGGAAATGGAAGCACTTTTACTAGCAATCATTATTATATGTTTCTTCCCCATATCACTTCTATAGATGAAAATCCACCTTCTTTCCCTCTTGCCTAACATCTTCCCCCACCCTCCCAACCACCCACTCCTCACTCCCTAAAATATCTGTCTGCACTCTTGAGTCCACTATCTTTTTCTCAGGACAGTTGGTAGCATGTTTCATTATGGATCCTCTGGAATTACAGTTTGTCATTGTTTTGATCAGAATCCTTAAATCTTTCCAAGTTCTTTGGGTTTATATTGTTTTTGTTGTCTATATTATTCTCCTAGTTCTGTTCACTTCACCTCATCAGTTGATTCCCGTGTTTCACTAATAATATCTAGCTTTTATGTGGCACCTCTGTGACAGACACAATACTAAGTGCTTTACAGATATATCTCATTTGAGTCTCACAGCAACCTTATGAAGTAGGTGCTATTGTTATCCCCATTTACAATTGAGGAAACTAAGGCAAACAGTGGTTCAGTGATTTACCAAGGTCACATAGTTGATAAGTGTCTGAGGCTGGAGTTAAAGTTGAACTGAAGTCTTCCTGACTCCAGACCCAAAGCTCTATCTACTCTATCACATTTATCATTTATTATGGCACAATAGTATTCCATCACATTCAAATACTGTAACTTGTTCAGCCATTCCCCAGTTGATGGACACTTCTCCAGTTCCAAGTCTTTGCCCTCACAAAAAGAGCTGCTATCAATATTTTTTTACATATGGATCTTTTTTTTCTTTCTATGATCTTTATTGTAAAATCTGATGGATGTGAGATGTCAGAGTTGTTTTAATTTGCATTTCTGCAATAATGATTTAGAGTATTTTTTCATATGGTATGAATAGCTTGGTTTTCTTTCTTTGAAAATTGCCTGTTCATATTCTTTGATCATTTATCATTTGGGGAATGGCTCTTACAAGTTTAGCACATAATGGGCCCTTAACAAATATTTATTCACTGTTGATTGATTGATTGCATCATTTCCCTAATATATTTTAGAAATGAGACTTTTATCAGAGAAACTTGCTTCAGAGATTTTCCCCCCGTTTACTGGTATATGTCTCTTCTAATTTTAACTGCATTGATTTTGTTTGTGGGAAAACTTTTTAAATTTTAGGTAATCAGAATTTTCTTTTATGTGATCTTTTCTCTGTCTTATTTGGTCATGAACTCTTTGTCCATAGATCTGACAGGTAATTTCTTCCTTGCTCCTCTGATTTGTTGATGAGGTTATCCTTTATTTATGATCTATCACGTACCCCTTTGAAACTTGTCTTGGTATGATGTGAGATGTTGGTCTATACCTATTTTCTGCCAGACTGCTTTTAGTTTTCCCAACAGTTTTTCAAACGTGATTTTTTATATATATATATATATATATTTATTTATATATATATATATATATATGGTACTTAATTTGTTCTACTGCTAACCATAAAGAAAATTCTAAATGGAGCACTTAAGTCACGCAGTGTTCCCTGCTTTTTATTGAAGATGATATGGTATGTAAATATAACATTTTTTCAAATGGCTCTGTCAAACAGTCTTAAATGTAAAGAAAAAATTATAATGGTAAACACAAACAGCAAACCTATATGATTTGCTGACTCTCACATAAAGTGGAATCATACATTTGATTCTCGAGAATCATTAGCAATTTGTCCAAATCAGCTTTGTAACAGAACAATTGGTTGCTAGTAGACCTAATGCTGAATGCACCCAATAACATGAAACAAAACCAGGTTTTTTTTTTTAAAAAATATCTTGTCAGAATTCCTGCAAAATAATCAGGACCCGTTTATGTTCTTGATATTTTGTTCTGGTTATAATTTTTAATATTACCAACTTTCATTAAAAATAGAGAAAACACAGAAATTTGAAGGAGCTAGAGGAAAGTAGAAGTAATATTTAGGACTCTTATTCCAGTGAAATAATTAATGGGCAATTCAAATAACAAATTCCCCTAAGAAAAGAAACACAGGGGCAGCTAGGTGGCACAGTGAATAGAGCATCAGCCCTGGAATCAGGAGGACCTGAGCTCAAATCTGGCTTCAGACACTTGACACACTTGCTAGCTGTGTGACCTTGGGCTAGTCACTTAACCCCAATTGCCCTGCCCTTCCCCCCTCAAAAAAAGAAAAAGAAACCCAATTCTGATGTCAAGTATCTCCAATTTGGTTATACTTTTCAAGATGTTGAAGTACCAGGTGTTTTGTCAACTTTTAAAAAATAATTCATGGTTTAGCAAAATGGCAAAGGAAAATATTTATCTAAAAGTCCTGAATTCGTTAAGCAAAAATGTGTTGTACTGAAAGAATGCCCAAAATACTGGTTTGTGTATGAACAGGATAATTATAGTTGCTATGGAGCATCTTAAAAATGGTTGGTTTAATGTAATATAGTTTTCAACAACAAAAAAATACTGACAGTAGATATTCACATCTTTAGATTCAAAATAAAAATACAATTTTTAAAAACCAAGTTTATTTGGTACCATTATTGATAGGCAGTTTATATATATATATATTTTGCTTTTTGGCAGGGCAATCGGGGTTAAGTGACTTGCCCAAGGTCACACAGCTAGTACATGTGTCAAGTGTCTGAGGCCGGATTTGAACTCAGGTACTCCTGACTCCAGGGCTGGTGCTCTACTCACTGCACCACCTAGCTGCCCCTTGGCAGTTAATATTTTAAAAATTTTTTCATTTTAATTTATTTTATCTTTACATCATTTATTTCTGAATAGAAGCTTCCCCTCTGGACCTCTCCTCAGCAGTACATCCCTTGTAACAAAGGTTTTTTTAAAAAGAAGGCAGGGGGAACATAGTTCAGCCAAACCAACCCACCTATCAACTGAGTGACATTATATGCAGTGTACAATATGTGTGTTTCTCCAACTCTCCAAAGCAGGGAAGTAGATGCATTTTAGCTATTACACAATCATTGGGCATCTATTTTGTGTCCAGTTTTTTGTTATCACAAAAAATGCTGCTTTGAATACTTTGGTGTATATATGAGACCTTTCTTTCTGTCTTTAACTTTCTTGGATATGTGTTTCTAGCACTATGATCTCAAGATTAAAGCGTATGAATATTTTCAAGAGTCAGTCAACAAGCATCTTTTGTAAGAGCTCACCTATCATGTCCCAGGTATTTTACTGTGTCAGCACTGGGATTATTACAAAAGGCAAAAAACAGTCCCTACCCTCAAGAAGCCTACATCTAATGGTGGAGACAGCATATAAATAACTAGGTACATACAGGCTATATATACAGTAATTGAAAAGTAATCTCAGAGGAGAAGACACTAGTATTAACAGAATTAAGAACAAATTAAACACAGTCAAGCAAAACAAATCCATATGGTGACCTTGTCCAAAAAATGCAGGTCTCTTCACCTTCTATCACCTCTGTTGAGGAGACATGGTTAACCAAGGCTTTGATGATAGTTAAGTGTTTCAAATTCGTTTTTCTTTACAGCGTTGTACTTGTATGAATTGTTCTCCCAGTTCTGCTTCAGTTTATGCTACCCAGGATTCTCTGAAATCTTCTTTACATTGTTCATTTATTTTCAGGACCAAATCATTCGCTTGTATTATGAATGCCTGTTCTGATGTTAAAATGTTGGATACTTTCACAAACACAAAGTAGACGTGATAGGAGTTAGTAACAAATAAAGAATGGGAATATATGATGGAGAAAAGAAAAGGTTTTCAGTATATAGAAAGATCTTAAGTGCTTGAATCATTGAGATTCACACCTAAATTATTGATGCTATGTTAGGGACTCATTGGTGACTAATGTTACATACAGTCCGGGTAATAGAAAGTATTAGAATGGCGCGATCTCCTTTGTAGTGGAATGGGTGACTACTGTAGGTTTCCTAGGAGATTCTCTCTTTTGAAAGTTGAAATATCTCATTTCATATCGATAACAACAGTTGTGTCCTTCCACATTCACTGATACTTCTGTCCTTCGTAAATATTTCTTAGAAATCTCAAGTTTAAAATTATATTATGGTTTCTGCCTTCGCTGCTGGCTTGTTCTTTTTTGTGGTGTGTTCTTAATATAAATGTTTTTGTAACAAAAACAAACAAAAACCAAAGCTTAGCAATTTGACAAGTGATTTCAACTGTTTCAGAAAATACTAAGAGCTTACATTTAGTTTATAATGGAAAGCTCTTTCCTTATCATAACTCCCTTAAAAAATAATGTAAGAAAGGCTATCTTAAGCCAAGTCTCATTTTTATGGATGGGGAAACGTAAAGTTTGGGAAAGATGAAGTAACTTTTCTAAGGTTATATAGCAAATAAAGCAATAGAAACAGTACTTAAACCCCAAGTCTTCTATTTCACGTCCAAAGACTTCCACATTTAGAAGAATAAGGAAGGAAGGAGCTCCTGTTCACAAACATCTCATTTGATCCTTACAACCTTGGGAGGTAGGGGTTATTATTTTACAAGAAAACTGAGGCAAAAGTTAAGTAACTTGCTTGGGGTCACATCTTCCTGAGTCCAGGTCCAGTGTTCAATCCATTTCACCACTTAGCTGCTGGCAACACAGAAGCTCATAGGATTTAGGGTTGGAGAGAATCTTGAAGGTTATCATTTATCACAGGAAGAAACTGATGCCCCAAGTCTCACATTTAATGTTAACATTAGAATTCAAAATCAGACTTTTTACACACTCTTCCCTGCCCTCTTATCTTACCCCTACTCCTTTGCAGATATGCTATTGATCAGTTTTGCTGACCTTTAAAACAAATTACTGTACTTTTGGGGAGAGGGAAGGATACAGGAGAAAATTTACGTGATGTAAAAACAAGATATCAAAACTTTATTTTGTTGCCCCAATAAAGTGTACGAACATGGCAGCATGGCAGTCAAAATGATGTCTTCCAGAAGCTGTTGTGTGAAATAGATAAAATAGTACTTTCCAGGAAACAGTCTTATCCAGGAAATCAAGAGCCGGCTTTGTTAGGTGCAGTAAACCAGCTGAACAGTTCTCTGCTGCCAGACTTCTTGACACAAGTGAATCCAGGGATGAATGTTCACTTTATTGCACTCAGTGATTAGGTCAATAGAAAAATGTATAAAGTAACAACAACATTAGAAAGAAAAAACTTAGAACCTAAAAAGTCTTATCAAAGCAATGATAAACAAACCAGTATTCCAGAGTTCAGTGATGAACAATGCCATCCACGTTCTGACAGAGATGTCAGTTTAGGGGGAGCTGGGAGGGAGAGAAAGTAAATACTTAGTAATTGGGGGGGGGGGCGGGACTCAAGCCAGCCAACTTAGTGTTTTTTATGTTACTCATTTACCTGCTTTCATTTTTCACCTGTAGATATATTTGAAAAGTGACCCTCTCTTCAGATATGTCAAAAACAAACAAATCCAAGTCAGGGTCTCGTTCTTCCCGCTCAAGATCTGGATCAAGGTCTCGTTCTCGTTCTTTCTCAAAGTCCCGATCTCGATCTCGATCAGTGTCCCGCTCCAGGAAACGCAGACTGAGGTAAGCAGATTCAAGCATGCATTTGTATCAATATATTGGGCGGGCTGTGCATTTAGGGATCTTTTATTAAATGCCAGTGGTAACTGCCTTTTGTTACCCCTTCCCAAATTCCCTTTTACCAGCTTGTGCATTTTCAGAGCCTTCCGATCTAGAGGAGTTAATTAGATTGGGAAGCCTCATATCTATTGAAATCAAAGGAAAAACAATTTTGAATTGAACTGTTTGTTTCTATTCTTTATTCCTGCCTGTTTTCATTTTGAAATGTTTAAAAGCATAGGGAAAATTTTACTTTTGATTCATTTGTGAATAAGGGCAACCAAGCAAAATAATGGTATAATCAATATTGTAGGGGCAATGTTTCACCTGATTGAAAAAAATTGAGTTTTATATATGTGGAAGTACCCATTTATTTGTACTTGTTTAATATGATAACTAGAAACTAGCCATGTCTGCATATGGTTCTGGTAGGACCTCTAATTGGTGTTACTTTGTTAACCAGCAGATAGTTTTGCTATAGTACATTTCATAGTATCCTGAAATATTAGAGTTGGAACACACCTTAGAGATGATGACCTTTTTCATTTTATGCCTAAGGAAACAGACTCTTCAGAGATGAGGTAACCTTTCTGTAAACTTGGGCAAATGAGAAGAGCCAAGATTGGAAAACTGGTCTCCTTATCCCTAATTAGGAGAAGATGCTGGGCTCTTCCTAATAAACACAAACTTCTTTATAAATGTTTTAAAATCAAGAGCCTTTTATTAATTCAGACTGATATACCTAGTTTGAATTAATGAGCTTTTAACATATGTGTGGACATAATGTCTTGGTCCTTACACATTCTATCTTTTTTCTTGTTTTGAGTCTTTAATTTTCAGGTAATTGCCAGTATTTGAATTTTCCTTTGTGGATAGATAATTTCCTTTGAAAGACACCTCTTCCTGAGCTGCTGACCTAAGACTGAGGAAAAAAAGTCAACTCTTGATAGAAAAGGAGTATAGAAACGTACTTGAGAGTACATCTTAAGTGGATATTGATTTCTTTGGATGTTTGCTGGAAATGCGATGAATGGTTTAAGTTCCTGACTAAAAGGTGTGCTGACTTTGATAGGTTACTAGAGGAAAGAAATGAAGATAAAGATTTTGCTTCTTGAAACCCCATTCAGTTTCATAACTTATCTAGAGTCCATTTTTCCTTAGGTGTATTGGTCATGAAGTTAAAAATATCTTTGGAAAAGGTCACTCATTTCTTTAAGCTGTCATCTTAGTTGTTTTCTTAGCACTCTTGTGCTTTTTAATAGCCCAGTAAATATGACACGTGAATTTTTTTTCTTTCTCACTATTTCACTGAATTCTCAAATGCTTCATCTGAAAAGTTACTGCAAACCTGTGATGGGATATTGTTTTCTGTCATAATTAAAAGAAAATTGCTATTTAATTTTTTCCCTTTGCACTTTGATGTGCAATTTTTAAAAGATTTTACTTGGATTTGATGTGCAGTTTTTTTTTTGTTTGTCTTTTTTTCCGGAATTTGTGAAGCCTTCAAAGCTAGAAACTGAATCAGAGACTCCTACTTAATACTGGATAAGTTTGTCTTTCTAATAAAACACAGGTCATTAGGGGCATTTTCAGCAACTTCTGTCTTTGACCAAGAGCTTTGAATAGTTGTACCCTTTCTCAGCTATGAGACTCTTAAAGGTATACCTTTTTTAATCGTAGTTTGCAGAAGTGAGACTAGAGTAAACATTTTGAAGACATTATACCTTGGCTAAGGGCATGATCCCAGAGTCCTCGTATACACCAGGTTGGTGTTTTCGATGAGCTCTGCACCCTTTGTGACAAGTCAAGGTCCTGGGCAGGTCTTCTTTTCTCCTTGTCTCCTTTGTCTCCTGAAGTCATTTGGCTGTGGTCTTTGCCTAGAAAAGGAAGAGGGGAGAGGTGTTTGTGTCTGTGTCTGTATTTCTGTGTCTGTGTCTCCCCATCCTCTGCAGTGCATCCATTGAGGGTTAAGGTTAGAGTTAGATCTACTCTGTACCATCATACCATGGAAAAAGTAGTCTTGGAGAAGAGAGTACCTATATTTTTTCCTTTTTCTGGAAACAGATGTATTTGCAATTGGATGCTCTGTTTTAAATTCTGGCTCATCTGTTTCATGGTTTTTCTTTTAATTTTCTCTCAACTACAAGGAAAGTATACTGTCCAGATTGTGAGAACATGCCCTTTAACCATCTAATTAGCTGCTGTGAGTGCTATAGAATGGGAGAAAACTGATTGTTTCCTTGTATTTCACAGACTGTATCCTTTTAAAGCGACTTCTCGTAAATAACTTCATTTTGAAGTCTGCAGAGACTCATGTTCGTGCATCTGTACAGTGGCTGCAGGTTTTGGATGCAGTGTGCTACAGGCCCTTCAGTAGTAATTGGTCACAGAGATGTAATAGCCTCCTGAGGATTTGAGCTTGAATCACACCCCCCACTTAGTGCTTTGGGTGGATCATATCCCTCAAGTATAGTTTTTAATCAGGTCAGATTCAGTTTCAGAGCCTGCATCTGCCCTCCCTCCTTTCTTTATGTTGTTGTTTCTGTTTTTACATGAGAAACTTTTAAAGGTAAGTTGTTTTTTTGTACTAATGGCCAGTTAACAATTTGTATTAAGACGTATCTTTGCCAGATCTAAATGCCAAAATAGTTTGATTAGTTAAAGACCTGAGTTTAGGGTGATCAGAATTGTGGGAAACTAAGCCCATCGTGTTTTATTTGGATTTTATTGAGTATAATTATATTGAATATTTGTGCTGCAAAAGTGATAATTTGTTGTTAATTGCTCTCAGTTCCTGAGAGAACATTGGATCTTTGTTAAACATAGTATTTTAAAACAAGAAAACTTCAGCCCGTGAGTGGACAGACTCCTTCCATCTACTCAACTTGAAACCTAAAGTGTATACTCACTCTCGAATTATGTATTACAGTCCCTATGGGAGATTGATGGGGGCTTCTGTCATGGAGCCGTTGGCCCACAGGGGATCCCATGAAAGAGACGTGGGTATCTGGTATCAGGCATTGCTGGCAGGGACAGCTTTACCTGAAGAGGAATATGTAAAAGGGTTTTTAAAAAAATATGCGCAGATTCATATACAGAATAGACCTACCAGCAAACTATATTCAGCATCTTTGTCCTTATATGTGGCAATACACACACACACACATGAAGAAAAAGAAAAAAAACTTTTTGAAAACTTTTCAGTAAATTTGACATTGCTATACAATTTCATCTCTCCATCTAAGTGCTCTCCTACTCCCTTCCCCCATTTTAAAATAAAAACAAATTGGTTCTATTAATAGTCTGAAGTTATTGTTCCTTTTGGAGACTTTGGACTTGAGATTTTATTCTGATAGGAATAGGAATTTTTTTTAATGTTTTATTGATGATCTTGCTGTCACTTCCTGACTACTCGCCCTTGTCCCAGTAGAATCTTTCATTTCAACCAAGAAGTACATTTTTAAAAATTCAGCACATTGGCTCTGACACTTTTCTTCCACTTCTATAGTCTACTACCTAATGTGTCGTGAGGTGAGGAGATAAGTGTCCCCAACAGCCTTATAAAGTCCAGTGTTAATTTTTCCTGTTTAATAGAAAGCATGCCTCTCAGTGGACCAGTCCAAGATTTGTTAGCTTTTAGTCTTTCCCAGAGAAAGCTGAGGGCACTGTGATTTTAAAAGCAAGCTAGAACTACTTCTACCACCACTGCTTCTACCACTACCACAGCTACCACTATTCATCCTTGTCAGATGAAGAGGAATCAGTACTAGAAATCTGGCAAATCGGATCTGTTCTGGTACCCAAAGAGTTCTTTGATACATCTAGAGCCTTATTAGAACAGTGAGTTTTTAGGTTCTCCTGATGTCAAGTGTACTACCTCATGGATACAGTGACCCCTTGTGGTAACATAGGAAGGCCATATTATACAGTGGCAGGGTTTTGATACGAAATGTTACATTCATGGTAAAGTAATATTTTAACATTAGATTTGGCTATCCCTGGATATTTTTTTTAATACTGTGGTTAGAGTGTTTTGCCAATCTAGTTTGGTTTTTTTTTTTTTAATAGATTCTGTTAAATCCTGTAGAATTGGTCCAGATAGACTATAAGATATGGCTTGAGAAGCAAGGAAATTACTACAGCCAGGAAAGGTCTAATACATAGATTCCAGGGTCTAAGGAGCTGTTAAATTGAGGGCACAAATACAAATATTATGGTACTTATCCTCACAAATCATCTTCTATCTCTTTATAATCTGCAGGTTATACATTCTTGGGAATCTGAAATGAGCATGTCCCCAATGCATTTTTTTTAATGGAGGAGCTTTTATTGTTTGCAAATACTGTATGTTAAAACATTTGCTTTATTTAAATTAAGAAATAAATGATAGTGTGATTCTGGAACTGTAGTTTTTCATTTATTGCAGAAGTAAGAAATCTATTTTAACATCTCATCAAATTTGTTGAAATGGGATTTTATGCCTATACGAAGACAAACTTTATTGGTGATTATAGACCATAATAATTCACTCAAGTAGTGAGATGAATTTTTTTTTTTATTTGCTTTTAGCATTGGAAAGCAAATGAACAAGATCCTTGGGATGCAATTATTATCATTCAAGAGTGTCTTTGTCAGAATTTTTAGGAAGATTGTGATGCTTTTTTTCCCCAGTGAAAGTACTTGGATCAAAAAAAAAAAAAAGAAAGTACTTGGATCAAAAATAGAAACTCTTTTCCCTCTTTTCTTCCCTTTTCAGTTCTAGGTCCCGTTCCAGATCATATTCTCCAGCTCATAACAGAGAAAGGAATCATCCAAGAGTATATCAGAACCGAGATTTCCGAGGTCACAACCGAGGCTATAGAAGGCCCTATTATTTCCGCGGTCGCAACAGAGGCTTTTATCCGTGGGGCCAGTATAATCGAGGAGGCTATGGAAACTACCGGTCCAATTGGCAGAATTATCGCCAAGCATATAGTCCTCGACGGGGCCGTTCTCGATCCCGGTCCCCAAAAAGAAGGTCCCCTTCACCCAGGTCTAGGAGCCATTCTAGAAACTCTGATAAGTCTTCCTCTGACAGGTCAAGGCGCTCTTCGTCTTCTCGATCTTCCTCTAACCATAGCCGAGTTGAGTCTTCTAAGCGCAAATCTGTAAAGGAGAAAAAGTCATCTTCCAAAGATAACCGGCCATCACAGACTGCTGGAGATAACCAAGGTGATGATTCCAAGGAGCAGCCTTTCCCTGGAGGTACCTCTCAGGATGCTAAACCATCAGAGAGCTCAAAGCCATGGCCTGAGGCCACTACCTATGGTGCTGGCTCAGCATCAAGAGCTTCTGTGTCTGAGCTGAGCCCCAGAGAGCGTAGCCCTGCCCTCAAAAGTCCTCTCCAATCAGTGGTGGTGAGGCGGCGGTCTCCCCGCCCTAGTCCTGTGCAGAAACCTAGCCCTCCACTCTCAACATCATCTCAGATGGGCTCGGCTCTGCAGAGCAGCACTGGCTTTCAGGCTGGAGCTCACCAAAGCCAATTTGATCATGGTGCTGGGGGCTTGAGCCCATCCAAAAAGAGCCCTGTGGGTAAGAGTCCCCCAGCCATTGGTTCCACATACGGCTCTTCATCCCAAAAGGAGGAAGTATCTGCTCCAGGAGGAGCAGCCTATTCAAAGAGGCAAGTATCTCATTTTTCTTGTCTTATTTTGTGTCATGTGGTATGCCAGCTGGGTGTTGATTTTAATGTGGTGTAAATGCCAAAAAATACTCGTGGTGAAGGAAATAGTGGTTTTGTTTTCCAAGTCAGAATTCTTATTAATGGTAGTGAGGTAGCACTGTTTCCCTGAAACTTTGTTTAGCAGAGTTTTTTAAAAAAAGACAAAAGTCACACAAGGAAAATTTTAGCTTAACTCCAGCTTTCCTACCTTCCTGAATTTGTATTGCAGCATAAAGTTTCTTTAGACTACTCTGCCATGGTGTTTTCACATTTAAATTTGCCTTGGAATCTGCCAGTGTGTCTATAAGCCAGAGAGCAGTAGAGCTTTGTGGGTCAGCCATCAAAGAGTATGGTCTTTGCCAAAGTGAATGACCATTGGAACGGTTAGCATTCACCTGCTAGGACCTACCGTCTACTATGACCGATCTACACCAGCCCATCATTGTGAAGAGCTGCATACCCACACATTCAACTCAGGAGACCTGGGCAAAATGGGGAAGTCCAAGGCTTATGCCCAGGAATGCCTTGTTTTAAAACTGCAAGGTGGGTGTGTATCCCAATAGAAACCCACCAGGCTGCATATTAGGAGAGGACGTGGCAAAATACCCCAGTCTCTCTGCACTAGGGGACACGGTGAGTGGAATGCAGATCTTTGTTTCTTTTTTGTGTGAGTGTATTGGGGTAAAAGGCAACAGGAATAGACCAGTGTTTGTGGCTGTTGGAGAAGTATACTATGCCATTGTCTTCTACTTTGCCTCTCCTAGAAGGTGTCCTTTCCATTGCTCTGCCCTTGAGTCTTTTCTCCCTTGAGAGTATCTTTATAGGTGCTCGGCTTCCCTCTGATTCTTTGTTTTAATTTCACTGCAGTAGATATTCTCTATATTAATTATCCCAATGAAATGGGTCATACCTCCCTTGTTCAGCTCGGTGTTTTAAAAACATAACTGTGTTTTTAAATGATTCACATTTTGCCTTTTACCAATTTACACATGTAGACAGCTATCCTTATTAGAAGAATTGATTATGGTATTCATTTTCCATAAGAAATATCCCACATTAACTAATGTTTTTATTTGTATTTGCAGTAGATGAAATGTTTAGATCTTCTAGGCGACTTGCATCAAATTTGAAGTCGCTTTTGAGACTTTTATTTCCAATGTGTGTTGTGTAAAGCAAAACAATCCAAGCTTGAACATTCTGGTGTATTAACTGCTGAAAGCAGATTTATAAATGACTGAGTGGAGGTGTTGGGTAAGACCTTAATTTTTTTTTCTATAGACTAAGTCTATAGAGGTAAGTAGATTCTTTTAGTACTTTAAAAATGCCCTCTGCTGTTCCCTCTTCACCTTTTTTCCCCTATGCTCCTATGTCCTGTACTTCTTTAGCATTAGGTTCATAAATCTACACAAGAACTATTTAAGAAAATTATTCAAAATTAGCTCAGTTGTAAAACTTTGGTAACTTTGGAATCATAAAGATGTGTTCAGAGAATTTTTTTAAAAGCCTGTACAGAGCAAGTTGCCTAAAAAAATCTCTTTTGTATGTGTGTATTTATGTTTCTGTGAAAAGGTACCTGGAAGAGCAGAAGTCTGAGAATGGAAAAGATAAGGAACAGAAACTAACAAATGTTGATAAGGAAAAAATGAAAGAAAAGGGGAGCTTCTCTGAGTTGGGGTTGGGTGATCCAAAAGCAAAGTCTGACCCATTTGCTCCCAAAGCTGATGCAGAGAAACCTTTTCGGGGCAGCCAGTCCCCCAAGAGATATAAGCTCCGAGATGATTTTGAGAAGAAGATGGCTGAGTTCCACAAAGAGGAAATGGATGAGCAAGACAAGGAGAAGGCGAAGGGCCGGAAGGAGTCTGAGTTTGAGGATGAACCCAAATTTATTTCCAAAGTCATTGCGGGCACCAGCAAAGGCCAGGAGGAGGAGCGGCCTGGCAAGTGGGAAGGCCTGGTGTACGTGCCCACAGGAAAGGAGAAGCAGAGGAAAGCCGAGGAGCTGGAGGATGATGCCTACACTGACCGGCCCAAGAAGGAGGAGCGGGCTCCCACCAAGAGGACCGAGGCCACTGCGCACCGGGGCTTCGTGCCCGAGAAGAACTTCCGGGTGACTGCCTATAAGGCCCTGCCGGAGAAGAGCTCGTCCCCGCCAGCCCCACCATCCAGGAAGGCCACCGCCACCACCCCAGCATCCACCGAGGCCCGTGACAAGTTGGGACCACCCCGAGCTGAGAGCATGCCCCTGGGCAAGTCCTCCTTCTCCATCACCCGGGAGGCCCAGGTCAACGTCCGCATGGACTCCTTCGATGAAGACCTGGCCCGGTGAGAGCAGATGGTGCCCTCTGCTGGGGGGGTGGGGGAGCTCCCGGGCAGCCTCAGGACCTAGAGGGTGCTGCAGTAGCCAAGGTACAAGCATGATGGCTGCATAGAAGTGAGGGGCTGAGGCTGGGGGAAGAAGGGGGTCTGATGTTCCTCCCCAGGCTGGGCATGTTTCTTCAGGGCTGTGCCACTACCTGTGTGCTGAGAGGCTGCCCAAAGAGGGCTTCCCCAGGATGCTGGGCAGTGGGGGCCATGTTTTGAGGCTCCTTTAGACCTTATTAACTGATTTCCAGAGGCTCAGCCGCATATGGGCTGGGCAGGGTTGCTGCAGTGATAGCCTTCAGGCCACACTGATGCAGTTTTTGGGCACTCATGCTCTAGTCATACTAGTTTTGTATGTGCCTTTTTCTTGACAACGCCTCTCCCCTCCTATTCTCCACCCCCCCATCCCCTTTTCTCTTCTAGTCCCAGTGGCTTATTGGCTCAGGAACGCAAACTAAGTCGAGACCTTGTCCATAGTAACAAAAAAGATCAGGAATTCCGTTCCATTTTCCAACATATACAGTCTGCTCAGTCTCAGCGGAGCCCCTCAGAGCTGTTTGCCCAGCACATTGTGACTATTGTTCACCATGTTAAAGGTGAGTCCAAGCCCACCACTTGCCCTCCCTTGCTCTTCCATACCTTCAGCTTCTTCTAAGGACATTTGGAGGAAAAGAGTCTTGGTCTCCTTCCAAGTAGCCAGTCAGACTCTAAAAGGAGAGGGCTCTTTTCTTGTTCTTGATTCCTTGACTGTTCATTCTATTACAAACGTCTTTGAAATCCTTGGCTGGCATGAGAGAATTGCTTCTGCGGCCACCTCACCAGTTCAGCAAATTATGGGGTTTCAAGTGCTAATTACTGGTGTCTGGTGAGAGTGGTTAAACTCCTTTAGTAGGAGCAAGGATATACAATTTAAGTATGAAGGGATTTTTCAGATTTCCTCTACCTTTTCCTCCTAAACTTCTCAAGCTTCTGGTCTATGTGTAGACCTTCTGATTATAGGCTTCTTGTGACAGATCTTAATAATTCGTCTCCCTCTGTCTCCCTAATTTCTGCAATGAGTGTTTTTCTTTGACCACTTGATAAAAATGTCCTTCAGGGATTTTTTTATCTTAAGGCCTGAAACCATTTCCTAGAAATTGGATCAGTTTTTGCCCTTCCTAGGTAATTTAGAGGAGGAGTTTATGTGCTGAAGGAAGAAACCAAAAACGGGAGTGCAGCCATGTGAGGCAGAGCCTGGTCTGGTTCAGACTTGTGGCACATCTGCAAGGGCTTGTTTTAGAAGAAGGAGCCTTTGTGCTTTGGGAAGGGAAGATGTCCCCAAGCCCCCTTCCTTGACTACAGGTGTGTGGGTGGCATCTGCCCCAATGCCTACCTCAGTGCTTTACAAAGACAGTGTTTAATAAATGAGGTTTACATTAACCTCTGGAATTTTTCTATTTGGTATGTTTGCTCTGTGTCAAGATTTAACCTTAAGCCCCCAGGATTGTAGATTTAGAGCTCGTGGGGACTAGAAACCATCTAGTCCAACCCCTTCATTTTACAGATGAGGAAACTAAGGCCCAGGGAGGTGAAAGGACTTGCCCAAAGTCAGAACTAGATAGCATTAGAGGAGGAGTCTGAATGGGGGTATTCTTGATTCTAGAGTCTTTGTGCATCCCACCAATACTATACTGCATTATAGTAATCATGAGACATCTTTCTTTGCATCCTCCACAGAGCATCATTTTGGATCCTCAGGAATGACATTGAATGAACGTTTTACTAAATACCTAAAGAGGGGAACAGAGCAGGATGCAGCTAAAAACAAGAAGAGCCCAGAGATTCACAGGTGTGGAATGTGATTCTGCTCATGGAGGTTTCAATGAAGGTTTTAGTTTGCTTGTCACATTCTCTATATTAGTTATGGAATTTAGAGCTACTTTATACAAACTCAGGTGGTGCATTGGTTCTTGTAGTAGAGTGCACCAGAGAAATGATGTAAGATTATGAGGCCAGTAAAAACAGACACCTGGCAGACATGGGCTGGTCTGGGACTCCAGAAAGTTTAGCCAAAAGGGCTAGGCTCTCCTTTTTAGCTTACTTTGAGTTTTCCTGAAACACATTGGTTACTTTTCCAAAAGAGGCTGCAAA
Organism: Trichosurus vulpecula; assembly: GCF_011100635.1. Classification (NCBI taxonomy): domain Eukaryota; kingdom Metazoa; phylum Chordata; class Mammalia; order Diprotodontia; family Phalangeridae; genus Trichosurus; species Trichosurus vulpecula. The sequence goes on along the minus strand of NC_050574.1, from coordinate 76,802,660 downwards.
ATATTGAGGGGGTGATGTGGGGGAAGTCTCATATGATTAACTATTTTAGCAGATTTCTGAACCCTTCTCTGTTTATTAAGCACCATGATGAGTTGAGAGTTTCTAAGCAAGTTGTGTTTCTGATCTAGACATTTCTTTGGGTGGGTTTTTCAGTAAAAGTTATCCTCTGCCTTCTGAATTGGGCAGAGGTTTAGACACCAGGCTCAAGGTTTTTGGGGTTTTTGTTGTTGTTGTTAAATGCTTTGGGGGCTGTGCATTCAGCAACCAGCTCTGCTCTCTGTGCCTGAAGCTTCCTAGGGAAGGAACAGTGGGAGACAGCCCCATTCTTTACAAAAGGGAGCTGGTTCTCAGGGTTTTGCCCTGGATGTAGAGCCAGCAGAAATAAGTTGGAACACCAAATCAGTTTGATTTCTTTGGCTGACTTCATATTTATGTTCCTCTGAGTAATTTTTTTTTAAAATTTGTCTGAATAGGCTTGTTGGAGGAAGAGAGGTTTGGCTGTGATTCAGATTTATGATTTCATCAGAGTATAGGGAATTCTCTTTTTGGAAATTACACTGATGCGTATCGGCAACATATCATCAGTTTAAGAGTTTTAGGGGGTCTCAGATACTGATGCCACTGTATGTAAGAGACAGGGCTTACAAACTCTCATCTTCCTTCCTCTGAGATTCCCCCTCTCTCCACTATTCTGGGACTCTCCAAAGGTATTTTTCTTTCCTGCTGATAAACTATGAGAGGAGGAACTTTATTTTACTTATCTCTTGGCCCCCTGAATGGCTAGCACATAGTAGATAGTGAATGAGTATGAATTTTAGAGGTAAGTGGTTATGTAGCACTAAAGATGGGAAGGGATGAGATTGAGTTTCATGGGAAAAATATTGACTTGGATTTTGTTTTGTTAATTCCCTAGGAGGATAGATATTTCTCCCAGTACGTTCAGAAAACATGGTTTGACTCATGACGAGATGAAAGGCACGCGGGAGCCTGGCTACAAGGTGAACTGTCGCTTTCATCAGTAATTTCAACAAAATGAGTGCGTTGGGCATGAACTTAACAGAAATGTTTTTGTTTAAATTACTCTCTACTTAAGTTTGTGTTTTTCTTTTAAGGATGGGCATAATTCTAAAAATGAACTACAAAGGGTTAATTTTTATTAAATGTATCAACAACCTTTGTGAAGTGGTTAGAATATGGTAAATGACCCCAAAGTCTATTGAGGTGAGATTGAGAAAAAAAAGAGAGGAGTTTTGGAACAAGTGCCCATGATGAGAGAAGAAACTTTTTGTGATATTTTTCTGCTTGTAAGTATTATCAAATCAATTGTATACATGCGCTATTTCCAAACGTGATTTCAAAAAGACATGCATGTCAGAGAGAGGAAAATAAAACTTTTAATTTGTTCTAATGTTGTACCCATATCATTTGTCCCTGTTACTTTAATGCTGCCCAGCCCAGTTGCATTTAGACTGCTATGAACAATAGTATGAAGTGTTACAATTGTATTATGGATTTGGGTTGAGTTATTTTTTAAAGGCTAATGCAGATTATATGTTTTTCTTCATGTATGTTTTTGGTGAAAATGAGAAATGTTTCCCATCCTGCTGAAACCTTAATTTTTATGTACTTATTTTCAAGGTTTCCCAAAAACAACTTGTTATATCAGATAAATATGATAAACTGCTTTTTTTCTCCCTCTTTGAATACCAGCTTGGCTCTGTATGAAACAGGGAAGTTTTTCAAACAGAGGAAGACATCTTGTCCTCTATGTTTTGGGGGGGGGGGGGTGAAATGCTAAATCACTGTTCACTCTACCTAAGGGAGCAGTAGCTGCTTTTGTCAGTGACCATTAGTGCTGCTGGGAGTAGTTCGTTGTCTGAGTGGAAATAATAAATTCTCTTTCCTGGGGAAGTGTACAAAAGCCAACAGGCAAAATACAACCCCTACTGAAAGTACTAGCACCCTGTAAAAATCTCTGTGCCCCCATCAGGAAGAGATCAAGGGCTCTCATCTAAGTTTGTTGCTTAAATTTTAATTATATAAAATTTTAATAGCTAAATAATTACTAAACTTGTCTTTTGTGTGCTCCCCGCCCCCCACCACCACCATGCACACATTGTAGTTCCACTCTTCCTCTTGGTTTTGAATGAAAAAAGCATCTGTTAATAACAGATGATTTCTTTTTAAAGCCATTGTTGAGGTGTAATGCCAACATAACTATACTACATCTCTGTAATGTAACTTCTCTGTCAAGCACCTGGAAAGGTAGATATTTTTATATCATTTGCCCACTATTGCCACTTCCTTTGTTTTGTATTATTCAGCTGCCTTCTGAGGAAGTTTCCTCAGTTATCTGTAGAAGTAATGTTAGGATAGCCTGATCAGGTTCTGTGTTCCTGCTTTCCAGGCCAGCCAGTGCTTTGGGATATTTCCCAGGCTGGCAGGATGCCTTAAAGCAGATTGGGAATGTGTCTGGAGTTCAACCTATATCAGGTGTCATCAGATGATGTTGGTTGTAAACATGGTAGCTCTATGCCCTCAGACCAGTTCCTAGCTTACCTCTCCACCCAACAAAGGAGAAAGAGAAAAGGCTTCCATTCTACAGAAGCCCTTCTCACTAGAATTTTCAACCTGTATCTGGGATTCTCAAGTCAGTCTCCATGCATAGAGTAATTTGTAAATGGTGGTGGGAAATGAGCTAGTTCCCTGTAATGCTTTGTTTTTGTTTTTGACTTGTTCTTGCTAGGTTAAATAAATGCCCAAAGTTTCTTGTTAGGAAGGGACATTAAGTCACTTGTGCAGCTGATAGATGTTTACTAGCATTCTTGCTACTCCCTCCCCTTCATCGTACTGAAAACCATGGTTTTTTAGGGTGGCTAATATGTTGATATATTTATGGTCCAAAAGTCTTAACTCCTACTTCTTTCTTTCTCTGCAGCCTGAGGGAAAATACAAAGATGACCCAGTTGATCTTCGCCTTGATATTGAACGTCGTAAAAAACATAAGGAACGAGATCTTAAACGAGATAAGTCAAGAGAATCAGTGGATTCCCGAGATTCAAGCCACTCACGGGAGAGATCAACTGAAAAAACTGAGAAAACTCACAAAGGATCCAAAAAGCAGAAGTATGTAGGCAGTTGTGTCTATCTAGGTGTCCTGCTTGATGCAGGGAGGTGCCAGGTGTAGACTCTCCAGGCTGCCTGGGAATTGATAGCTTTAATTGCTGGTAGTAGCTACACTCCTCCAAAAAGTTGCTCCAACTCCTTTTTCCATATTTTAAAACCCCGCCCTGTGCTAACATTATTTGGTCAATCACCAATTTGGAATATTATTCTTATGAAATTAAACTTCTCAAATTTACTTTTACCTAATATCAGGTTTCCTTGGAGGAAACTAATACTGTTGGGTAGGTGTATTCCTATAAATGTTTTTTTAGGGATTGCCCAGTTTTTCTCTGCAGCAGAGGGTCAGCCCAGACAGGTTCAGGGACTCAATTTTTCTTTTTCTCCTTCCTAGACAAGTTGTGACTATTAAGTAAATTTTTAAAGAAACAAATCATAACTTATCAAAATCCAAACACGTGTAGTCCCCCTTCAAAGTAGTCAGCTTGGGGATATGCTTAGTCTGTCACTGGTGGCTTATTTCAGCATATTTCGGTATGTTCTAGAACCACTCTTTGAGAATAGCCTGCTGAGCCTGTAACAATTCATTTCAGTATACTTGCTGGTGGTTGATCTTAGTCCTTTGAGGGAAATTTTTTTTTAGCAATGAATTAATTGAACAGTTCTCAGTGAATAATGTGGGTCATCAACTGGCCTTTCTTGATAAAAAAAATAAAATAGACAATGTAATAATATATTGTCCTGCATGACCAATTAACTGGATTTAAATTCTTATACAATTTCTAATATATTTCAAGGACCCTTGATTTCTTTGGTGTCTACCAGTGCAGTTCACAACCCCTCTGCCCTTTAATGAAAGGTCTTAGTGAGTTGCTGTGTTGGAATAGGGGGATGGGACGGGGGGGGGGGGGGTGGAGTCATCAGCTGGTGCCTTGTCTTCTGGTGACAAACTTTTCCTTACTTTGTTAGGTGGATTCATGGATTAGAAACATTTAGACCATTCTTTGTGCATTTGTAGCTTAGTGTGACCATCCAGCACTTGTGCATAGTCTGAAAGAACCCAGGATCTCAACCTCCGTGCCCCATGAAGGCATCAGAGGAAGATGTCAGTGAAGGAAGTTCTTGCCTTATTTTGTTTTTGGTTGGTTTTTGTTTTTCTGAAAATACTCTAACCTTCTACTTGGTTCTGTAGAGTACAATAGACCTGGGTACTTTTAAGTTGCAACCACCTTACCTTAGTCTAGTACTATGTAATGAACTTTCACATAAATTATCACATTTCAAGCTGCACTGAGAAAGAAAAGTCGAGCAGATATTTTCTCCATTTGACAGATAAGTAAAATTGACACAGTTGAACCATATTGACTGCCCTGTGTTCACATAGCTATTTAATGACAGCTAGGGCTTGAATTTAGGTCTCCTACGTTCCATTCCAGTACTCTCTGTTTTATGTATTGTCTATTCAGGTCCCTTGTGTTAGGGTAGAATTTTATATACAGCAAATCTGTTTTGGACTCCTTCCAAGAGAGAGAATTGATCATAGACTGAAAATTGGAGGGCATCTCCGAAGCCACATGGAGCAGTGCAAACCTGAGCAGGAATCCCATCCACAGCATGCCTAACAAGTGGTCATAAAGCTTTGCTTCTTGAAGAACTCCAGTGAGGGAAATCTACTCTGCCTCTACCCCCTCAAGTGTTCTGTTCTACTATAGGATAACTCTAATTTTAGGGAAGGAGTTGTTACTAATTGACTAAAGTAACAAATAGGTGTTATAAAATGATATCTCTAAGGTTAAGGACATTCATGACCATATTTTAGGGAAAGGTTTCATTGAATTATTCAGTTAAGTGCCTAATATGTGCTAGACATTTACATTCTTCTTTGATTTAGCATTTTACTAATAACTTGGATAGAAATGCATAGATGACACTTACCAGATTTGCAGAAAAAGTAACGAGTTGGGTGATAGTTTCCAAAAATATCTCATCCACTTAGCATATTGATGTGAATATCTCAGTAGATGTTATGTAATTAGGATAAATATAAAGTCATTCTTATACTTAGAAGTTAAATCTTTGAACCTAATTGTAAGTTTGTTAATGAGGGAGGGTGAGAAAATCCAGGGAAAGTGGAGAGGAAGTATGGATTGAGAGCAGCTTGGCTGGAAAAGATCTGGAGGTTTTAGTGGACTACAAGCTTCAGTATGAATCAGTGTTGTGATATGGCAACCACCAAAAAGAAAAAAAAAAGACAACATGCTCTTAGACTGCATTGTGTTCTAAAAGGGGGAAATGATTATATCACTGTATTCTGCCCTGGTCGCGCAATAGCTGAAGTGGTGCTTTCATTTCTGGGCGCCATATTTTTTTTGTATGGACATTGATAAGTTGGAGGGCCATGATCATACCATAGAAGGAGTGACTGAAAAAATCTGAGTTGTGTTACCTGATGGAGGAGATGATTTAGAGAGCTCAGAATAGTCTTCAAACATTTGAAGGGATGTTATGTGGAAAAGGTTAGAACTAAGAACAGTGGATGATGAAGAATGCGGCAGCACATTGATTTCTTTTGCTCAGTTGTACTTTTTTAAAAGGGAGCATTGATTTTTTAAAAAATTTAAGATAAATGGAAGTTCCTGAGAGACATATCAAAGCTTAATGTAAGGAAAAACTCTCTAGTAATTAAAATTGTCCAAAAGTTGGGTGGAGTACCTTAAGAGGTAGTGGGTTCTCTAGATGGCTAGATGACTACTTGTCTGGCATGTGGTAGAAGGAATTCCTGCTCAGAATTCAGATGAGATGCCCTCTGAGATGCTTACTTTCTTGGCGCATAGGAGAAGGACTTGTTTATCACCAACCATGTAAATGGCTCTCAGCAGTTCGGAGTGAGTATAGGAGTATATTAATCCCACAGGTATGACTACCTAATTTATTTTCTCATACCATGTCTTGGGGACAGTTGGACTACCTAGCCCTAACTTTGTAAACTCTTCTCCCTTAGAAACTTCAAGCTTAATCCTGGTTTTACCACCAGCTACATTTATGGCCTTGGTCAAGTGACGTTAAATCAGTGATCTTTAAGGACCTCTTCGGCTCTGACAGTCTATGATTATGATTTGGGATCCATTGAGTGGGCAGAACAATCTCTAAACATTCATACCAGTCAGAAATACTAGAAGGAAGCACTTCTGGGAATGAGAAACACTACCAGCTCCTAGAGTCAGAGTAATGCTTCTGAGGCAGACATTTCTTGAAGGGGAACCACAGTACATGGTAACAGGTGAAAGAAACTCCTCTTTTCTGAGTGGGAGCTTAAAATTCTCTTAAAAATGAGCCTTGGAACTCTGAGGCTTTATGACTTGGCCCCATCCAGGGCAGTTGGGGGTGAAGAAATGATGTGACCCAGTGTTGCCTCAAGAGGCAAACCTCTGTACTTCCTTCTAGAGGCCAGCAAATCACATAGACCTACTAGATCATGAAAATGTATTGCTAGTTACCTGTCTCTCCGAGCCTCTCCCCCCCCTTCTCAGTCACAGACGATACATCATCTTTAAAGGCAGATTGTTAAAGCTCTAGTCTTTAATCTTCCCTGGGTTCCAAAGGGAATGGCCACTTCAGAAGAAGTAACTCATGAGACAGCCTCTCCAGCTCTCTGGGTTCTCATCCTGTCCCACTGAATGTTACCACCTGTTACTTGGCTCTGTAAGGAAAGTGAATTTTGAAGAACCCATCCTAGATGGGTGCATTTGGGTTTGTCTTTTTTTTTTTTAATTTAAATGTGTTCAAACCCATTTCAGCAGCCATGTTCCTGAGATATCTTGTCTTAGTCCTCACCTGTAAAACACAAGGTGCTGGTGCTTGGTCAAGCCAGGGTTCTTTTAAGGGGCTCATGAGCCACACCGGCTTCTCTCTTGGCACAGGAAGCATCGTCGAACACGGGATCGGTCTCGGTCGTCGTCCTCCTCCTCCCAGTCATCACATTCTTACAAAGCAGAGGAGTACACCGAAGAGACCGAGGAGCGGGAAGAGAGCACCACAGGCTTTGACAAATCCCGGCTGGGGACCAAAGATTTTGTGGGTCCAAGTGAGAGAGGAGGCAGAGCTCGAGGGACCTTTGTGAGTCACCCCATACCCTAATCCCTTCCCTCCCTACCATATAACCTGCAGACAGGCTTCTAAGGGTGCTTCTCTCCTTTTTCAAGAAGTCCATCTGTCCCAGGAGAGTCTTTCTAGGAGTTGTTCAGCATGAACATTCAGTATCTGTCTTCATGTGCTTAACTCTTCTGGCCCCATGGGTCAGGGCAGACTTTCTTTATATCTCTTTCCCTTCTTCATCTTGTAGTAATAATTCTAGGTTTGCTCTTTTCATTCTTTGTTGGGATATTGTAGAGGATGGGGAAAGATTGGTGCATCAGGTAGAGGTTACAGGTTCCAACTCTAACACTCATTTTGCATCAGCAGTGTGTATCTCTGGGTTCAGGAACTGGTAGGTTCTTAAGGAGCCCACAGACAGACTAGACTCCTCATCCTCCAGGTGGTTTCCTCTACCAGTCACTTTTCCTCAGCTGGCTTTTTATAGTTGCTTTTTCAAACGTAATTACTTATTCAGATTGAAAGATTTCTTTTGTAGCTTCTGGTTTCTGACCTTGTTCTCTCTCATTGGTCGCCCAGCAGAATGCTTTTAGTGACATTCATACTCCAGCTGAATTAGCTGTCTGAGGTTCCTGAGTGTCCAGCCACGTGATTGGATAGAGAGCAGTTTATCAGCAGGAGGACATGCGTCGGTTTTGTTCTCCATCAGAGCTTAAGATCTCCTAACACAGTCTTCAAGAAGGGGCTGCTGTCCATTTCTTAAATATGACCAACTCTTCCCTCTTTGTTGCTGCAGCAATTTCGAGCTAGAGGAAGAGGCTGGGGCAGAGGCAACTACGCTGGCAATAACAGCAGTGGCAGCAATGATTTCCAGAAGAGGACCCGAGAGGAGGAATGGGACCCAGAATATACACCCAAAAGCAAAAAATATTACCTGGTATGTGTCTGAGAGTAAGGAGAAGGAGTCTGACCTAGACCATGGTCGATACCAGGGATTTACTTAAGCAGTCAGCAATGTGGAGTAGAGGAGGCACCCAACTGGCTTCTGTGCCAAAAGTTACCCAGGGCCAATGAACCAGCCAAGGGGAAGTCCCGCTGCTTGTGCATTTGGGAGCCAGAGGGTCTCTGACAAATTAAAGCATCCTGAAATATTATAAACAAGGTGTATAACCTCTAGGACCCCTTCCACTTTAAAATTTATGGCCCTGTAATGAATTGGATTAACAGTGAGGATCTGAACTAAGTACATGCTTACCTGGTTCCATTCTTTGAGCAAACTTGGTTTATAAAACAGATTAAGGGGTGGTCCTTAAAAGGAATCACCAAAGGATTAGTTTCCCCAAAATTGAGATGTGAAGGAAAATAATTTTTTTCCTTGAAAGCACGATTATATTAACCAAGGTACACTAGTTTAGCAAAAAAGGGAATGACAGCTTAGCATTCTGTCCCAGTTGGGAATGAAGTGCATATTTATTAGGAGGAAGTTCTGGGAGCTTCATATCTAGACAGGGCCTCAGAGCAGATCCCTAATAGCTCCTTATAGGAGACAAGGCCCCTCTGTACATATTAGGGGGCCCCATCTGATAGATCTGCCTAGATGACCTTAGGCCATTCCTTGCCTTTGAAGTGAAAGCTATTCTGCCTTCTTTGTCAGGAGTAGGTGGCCAGTAGGATATCTTCCTGCAGCTCCTGCCTCTTTGACATTAACTCTCACCAAGGCAGAGTTTTGTTTTTGTTATTTTTAAGATGGGAGTGGACAACCAGGTTATAAAGGCCAAACAGCCATCAACAAAGTTGAAATCAAATGCAACAAAGTTAATTTAGCTTGTGTCTAACAATTTATACATCTTACTGTGCCATCTTTGGGAAGTAACAAGCCTGTTTCCATTCCTCTTTCTTCCCAGAGTTGCACATGAGGACCCCAGGTTACAATGAACATATCTAGGCTTTGGTGGAGCTACAAGGGATGGTAGATGGCAGAAGGGGGAAGGGGCTACTCTGGCTAGTCATGTAGGATAGGAGTCAGGATACATGGACTGGAATCTTAACACCTAGGGCAAGACAGTTTGTCCTTCAGCCTAATTTTTTTCCTAGCAACTAGCCCAGGGCCTTTGCTTTGGTTTAGTTGAACTAGTTGCTTCCTCTGTAATACTTCACTCTAATTCTAAAAGTTTAGGGTAGAGAGAGGTTGGGAAAATAGAGGCAGTTTTTAAAACTTGGGCCTCTTAAAAGAAGAAATGGTCAGCCTGAGATGGGAAAGGAAGGGGAGTAGAAATACAGTTTCCTTCTGTTCATCCCCCCCACCCCACCCCCTGCAGCTGTCGTCTCACTTAGTGAGATGTCACACTCTTCCCTGGTAGCTTTGGTGAAGAGGGGGTAAGGGGGTGTTGCATGGAGATGGAGCATTTGTTTTTAAGCTGGGCTCAGCCATTGGTGGGCAGATAAGCAGCAACTTTAGTCTTGGCGCTTTCTTAACTAACTGAACTATGCTGTCTCCTCAGCACGATGACCGAGAGGGTGAAGGCAGCGAGAAATGGGTGAGCCGAGGCCGGGGCCGGGGCGCCTTTCCTCGGGGCAGGGGCAGATTCATGTTCCGGAAATCCAGCACCAGCCCCAAGTGGGCCCATGACAAGTTTAGCGGAGAAGAAGGCGAGATTGAAGATGATGAGAGTGGGGCAGAAAACCGAGAGGAGAAGGACAATTTACAGGCATCCGCTGAGTAAAGATCCCCCGGAGGGCAACCACCCCCAAGGGAGGGAGGCATCTAGCACTGGCTGGGGAGATGTCCCAGAAAGACTGAAGAGCTGAAGAGAGGATCCTCTAAAATACACCCCAAAGGCCCCCACCCCACCTCCACCCCAGACTAGAGGGGAACCATCCCTGGCCTGTCCACTCAGAGCTGTCTGTGCAGGCTGGCTGCGGGAGGGCCCAGCTCTCCACCCTTAACCAGAAGTAGGGCTTTTTGGTTGTTTCTTGCTTGTTTGTATGGGAATGGGGTGGGGCATAGGCTATGAAAACTTGTTTGGATTTCAGTCTGTGTCCCATTTTGAACCAAGTCTTATTTTTTATTTTTTTATTTAATTTTATTTTTCTTTTTCCAGTATAAGCTGAGAGATGAGGACTAATTTGGTTAATTTTGTTCTCCTCTTCCTCCATCCCCCTTCCCACCCATACAGTTTTTTAGATCTCTATGCATACTTAGTAACACTAGCTCTCCAGGTTTAATTTAGGAAAATGATTCTCAATAACAAAACATTGGCATGTCAACTCTGATTTGGGACCAAGCAGCATTGAAAAACCTAATTTTTAGAGCAGCTTTTGTATGTAGTAAGTTTAGGTCCTTTCAAAGTACCTTGTTTGCATAAGCCTTCCCTGCCGAGCTCTCTGTGACAGGATGTTGGCCCCACACACATCCACACCCTCTATCCTTTCTCATTTCCGGGGGGCTTCCATCCCTTGTGGGACTAGACCCCAAGATGTTTCCGAGTTGTGCTTATCCTCTCAGCAACTGGGATGTTAACTGGAGGGCAGTTTCTGGTGTGTTTTCTAAGAAACTTCTGAATTCTAGCTTAAAAAAAATTATAAAATGAAAATAATTTTTTCAATATTTTTTATTAATCTTTTTATAAAATGAAAACTCCTGTGATTAATGAAGGAAGGCAGTTATGGTGTGGTTTGTGGGGGTTTTGTGGTTATTTTTTTTATTACACCTTATGTTTTAAATATAAATTTTCTCAAAAGATGTTTGGAGAAAACAATTATCTGGAATGAGTCCCTATGCTTGCTACAAGCAGAATCATAAGGAGTTCACATATATGTTGTTAAAAAAAAAAAAAAGAGAGACTGCTCCCCTCCCCTTCCATACCTTTGCCCTCTCCACCTTCAGATGGTTGTGCTACTTTTGTTCCCTCACTTTGCTAAATTTCTATAGTTCAGTTGGTTTTACTTGAATGATTCATGTTTAGGAAAAAAATTTAAAGTTTGTTTCAACTCCTCCAGCAAATAAAGAAAATAAGCACTAGATCTAAGTGAACCTTGCTTCTTCTTGGAGGGAGGGAGGAGGAGGGAGTTGGAGGGGTGGGGTGAGGTGGCCTCTCCACTGAGATTCCAGGTGTGCCTGCCCTCTGCCATCTTGGGAATCTGCCTGGAAAGGAGCAAGGTAGTAGCTATGGAGGTGACTCACCCTCCCCCAGGCTCCGAGCTCTATCTCACCAGGTAGGGGACTGGAAGATAAAAGGAAAGTCAGAGCCAAGAAACCTGGGCAATGAACGCCCAAGAGCTTGATGGACTGATTAGGGTGGGGGGAGGTAAGCCTTCAAACAAGCATCAGCGTCTGGCCCAAGAAAACCAAGAAAAGAGGACTTGGTGGGAGCACCGTGTAAAGACTACTGTGACCCGAGTCAGCACACAGCAGTTTCTTAATGTGCAATCCCCTTACTTTAGCTCTGTTCTTGGCCTGCCTGGCGGGCTCCCTACTACCACCAACACCACATTAGCAGGTTCTTAGCTGGAATGATTTTACTTCAAAAAAGAGACACACTTCCTCCATTCCCCTATGGCAGAAACCAATACATACGCCTTTGGACTCATTTGGTGTTGAGAGTTGGTGGATGTGGTGGTTAGATCAAACGCTAAGTGGCGGTGGGAGCAAATCCCTGAAGGCCTCCCACTGTTTAAAACCCACCTGCAAAGTAAGACTTGACTATACCCTCCAGGTCCTCAACTCCCTTGCCGCCCACAACTGAAGTCAGTTTCTGCCTGCAAATTCTTCACCTTAGTTGGTAGGCTTTCTTCCGGTCACATCCACATAGCTGATGTAAAGACGGACCGGAGAACCCCGAGCCAGGTTTGTCGAGCTCTGTCCAGGGGCTGGGGCCACGCAATAGACCTAGCAGTCTGGGAAGAATAAGAGGTGTGTCGGCCCCTGTCTCCGCCCACTGGATTCCCACGCCTTTAGGCTGCGCCCGGCCGGCGTGGGTGGGGGCCGCCGCACCCCACAAGTCGGCTTTAAGGACACTAGCGGGGAGGGGCTCTCTCTGCCCTGGAGGTGAGAGTTGCGGGGGGTAGAAGTTGCTGAACAGGGTCCTTCCCCCTTTCCCCCACAGCTGCCAGCCCCAGAGACGCCCGGTCCCGCCTTTCTAGTCTCCGCAGCCTGACCCCACCCCCGACCCCTCCCCTCCCCTCCTCGCTCACCTGCGGACGGGCCACCTGCCCCCACCCAGCCCTTTTACAAACCAGGAGTGGCTTCCCCTTTTCCCCCGGCTGGGCGGAGTGGAGCCAGCCCAGCCCCTGGAACCCCCGGACGCCATGGGTACGTGAGGGACGGATAAGGGGGTCGGTTCGGGGTGCAACTTAGGAATCCCGATTTCCTGAAATGGGCAGGCGAGGGCTGGAGGAAGGCATGAAGTCTCGATGAGTAGCAGCTTTCACTCGGACGGCAACTTTTCCATCTGTGAAAGGGACTTTTCACCTGTAGATGTGCGAGGCCGCGTTCTCCCGGGTCCTCGTTCCCTGGGGGGAGGCCTCAATCGGAGGGCTTCGGTTCCCTCATCCCTTCCTTCCCCGCACGCAGAGGTGCTGGTGCTGGAGGACTACCAGGCTCAGAGGGAAGACGAGCTGACTCTAGCCGCTGGAGACGTGCTCCGGGAAGTGAGCCAGGGGTCCGTGGACGGCTGGCTCCTGGGGGAGCTGGCTGGTCGCCGTGGTCTCTTCCCCAAGCTCAACGTCCAGGTGAGAGTGAGGGTTGGGTGGGGCCAGTGGGCAGCCTCGGTGACTTCCCGTCGCCTCCACTGACCCTTGGCCATTGGCTTCACCCCAGGAGATTCCGGAGAGTCTACGGGATGACGGAAGCCCCCGGAGGCCCCGCTCTACGCGCCGAGGTGGGGTTCAGGTGGGGTCGGTCTGGACGTGGACAGGTGGAGGCAGAATCCGTACCCATCACCTGCCCTAGTCCCACGGCGGTGGGGGCGTGGGCAGGGTCACCCTGGGCTCCCTCACCCCGCCCCCGAAGCTCTCCCGGGTCGTCATTGGCCCCCTGAACACAATGGGTTCTTGCCTTCCCATCCAATGGGGACTCGCTTGGGGCTCGGGGTGGGAGGGCCCGAGCGCTCGCTCGGAGCATGGGGGAGGGACAGAGAGAAGGGGGTGGGAGTGTCTCCGGCCCCTGAGCCCTCCCCCTAGCCATGGACCCCCCCTACTATTGTAAGGGCCCCAGGGGCCAGGGCAGGGGATAGGAGAGGGTCTCCAGGATGGGTCCCATACCCCTGACCCAAAGCTCTGCTACCCACCTCCCAGGTCAGCCCGGGGGCCCTCCAGCTACCCAGCGATGGTGTAAAGTGAATTTTAGTTACAGCCCGGAGCAGCCAGACGAGCTAAAGCTCCAGGCTGGGGAGGTGGTCCAGGTGCTTCGAGAGGTGAGGAGAGAACCACCGGACTTGCTTTTGGGCATAGGTTTCAGACTAGGGTGCATGGCGGAAGTGCTTATACCCTTGGGGTCTATCTACTTGGGCCATTTCTCCAGATCGAAGATGGTTGGTGGCTGGGGAAGAAGAATGGGCAACTGGGGGCCTTTCCCTCTAACTTTGTGCAAGAGCTGGACTATAGGCCCTATGGTGAGAGCCCCTGACCCCTGTGTGAGATGCTCAACTCCTCATTCCCTGGTGAACACTGGCCCCCTCTTCATGAATCCTTAACTTCATTCAACTCAATGACCTCCCTGCTCCTTAGTCCTTGAATCATAATTCCTAGACCCCTGCAGGACCTACCTGAATCCTTCACCTCCTGCCCCCCAATTTCAGAAATGCTCAGCCTTTATCTTGTGGCCCCCAATGGTCCCATACCCCTGTAGTTCCCCATGATCTTTCCCAGGTGCCGTGATCCCTGATGTCATCCCCAAGGCCACTGGAGTGGCCCAGTCTTGCCCGAAGGTAATGGGGGAATGGGAATATTTGGGGGGAGAAGGGGTTGAGCTTTTGGCTCTTTGGAGGAGCTGGGGAAGAGGAGACTCCATCCCTCCATACCTGCCCCTACCTCCCAGCTGACCCGGACCCAAGAAGAAACTCCCGTATACCCCAAAACAGGTGAGTAATCCCCATGAGATACCTCCCATACACCCAAACTCCTTGCCCATAGTCTCCCCTCCTCTCAGCCTCGACCATAGGTGGGAGGGAGGGGCCCAAGAGAAGGGGGCTCCCAGGCCCATGATTGACACCCTCACCCACCACTGACCCAGCAACTGAGAGCTGTCGAGTTCTGTTTGACTATGAGCCTGAGGCACCGGATGAGCTGGCCCTGCAGAGGGGTACTGTGGTAAAGGTGTTAAGAAAGGTGAGTAGGGATTTAGGAGAGTGGACTGTGGAGCAGATTGAGCCTAGGGTGGGGGAACCTGGGCATGGAAGACCACAGCTCCTCCACTATCTACCCAATCTTCTCCTAGACCACAGAGGACCCTGGCTGGTGGGAGGGGGAATTTGAAGGCAAAAGAGGAGTTTTTCCAGACAATTTTGTCCTCTTGCTGCCCCCGGTAAGTGTGGAGTCTTTTCCTAATCATACATACCCTCCCTCACTCCATCTCTGTGGGAAGATATAACTGGACCTCTAATCCTACCCCAACCCCCACCACTTTTTTCTTAGATTAAGAAGCTCCCAGTCCGTCGGCTGAGTCCCCAGGAATCAGGTAGTGACCTCCCTGAAGGGGAGAAGTGCGCACCCAGCCACTGCCCTTCTTGTTACTCTGGGCTCCAGAGTCTGAAACAGTAGGCGGGAAGGCCCAGAAAACCCCCTGATTGCCCCATGAATATGACTTGCCCCTCCCCAACACACACACACACACACACACACACACACTCCCACACACTCCCCAACAAGAGAAGGGTCCCACTTTGCTGGCATGTGTGTGCCCCATTTTTCCTATTTCCCTACGCAAACCTGGCTGTAGGAGTGGGAGGGAACAAGGGCTGTAGGCCCTCGGTGTGATTCTCACCTGTCCTCCCATCAGTGTTTGGTAGAGAAAACCATGTCTCCTGTGGGAGGAGGCGGACAAACAAGGAAACAAGAGGTAAAGGGGAAACGGAGGTGGGATTTGGAGTGGGGGGCATGGGACTATGACAGATCATGGCAAAGGAGATGCAGGGATGGGGGAGAGAGGGATCGATGGATAAACTAGTGGCCTCTCCCTCCTCTTCCTACTTCTCTTCCCCCTAGCTGCTAAGGAGTCTAAGAAGATGGAGTCTAAAATCACTCTGCCCCCCATCATAAAGCTGTCCTCAGCCTCTAATAGGCCCTCCAAGCCTCGGCCCTCCACCCCCAGGTATCTTTCCCAAGGGGCTGAGAGAGGAGCCTACAGTGGGAGTTGGCCCTCTCCACCCCAACCACAAGAAACAACAGCACTGGGTCTGGGCTTGAGAGATGGCCAGAGAAGTCTCAGGGACCTGAGTGTATTCCAGGCCTCTGGCAGCAGGATCAGCTGGGGACAAGCTGAAGAACTCTCGGGAACCAGGAGGAGGAGGAGGAAGTGGTGGTGGTGGTGGTGGTGGTGGTGGTGGTGGCGGCCGAGGAGGATCGGATGGAAGTGGAGGAGGAGGACCAGGAGGAGGTGAGCCCAAGCAGGTCCTTGTGAGTGACTTTAGTTTGGGCTGAGTCCTCAGACTGGAAGCCTAAGAACCAAAGAAACAAAAGCAAAGGGTTGGGTGATAGGAGGAATGAGGGACAGAAATGGAATGGGCAGAGAGACACACTGGATCAAAGGGAGGATGTGGGACATATATGGGATGCCAGCAGAGAGAAGGAAGGAGTATAGGGGATATGGAATTACAGAGACTCAAATGCCTCGTCCTACCTTTGTGACTGACCTTGGGCCTGCTGCTCATGAGTCTCTGGACCTCATCTCTTTCATCTTATGTAAAATAGAGGAGGATGATATTGGCCTAGGTGGTCCTCTGAGGGCCCCTCTCACTCCTTGATCCCATTAATCCTGCCTTCGCCTCTCACCCTTGGGACCATGAACTAGTCAGTTAACTCTTCTCTTTCCCCATTTATAAGGATGGGAGAAAATACAGCTTGTAGGACCTCCCAAATGAGATCATGAGACAAAAAGCGAGTGTTTGCCCTCAATGTCAGCGATCACTGTTCAGCCTGAGGCACTGTATTAGAGAGGATTAACCTTCTCTGGGTACCCAAGGAATCGCCCTGTCTGCCTTGTTTCCCTGCACAGTGACCATCTCTCTGACTTTACCAGTGCCAGGCAAAAGCAATGACAGAAGCAATGATGGCGGAAATGACTCCAAGACGACTCATTCCATCCACATTCGGTCGAAGCCTCAGGGTCGATATCCCTCCAGCTTCAACCAGACCCCCGCTCCTGTGAGGATCCCCAAACCCCTATATTGCCCCAACCACCACCACCCTGACGAGAGGACAGGGCTGGGCTGGAGATTGCCTGGGGGGGGTGTGTGTGTCTGTAAGGGGTATGGCTGGTGGACATCTGGACCACCAGGTGAGCAGAAGGCGGTAGGTGGTGGGAAAAAGTTCTAAGGAGACAGGACTTAGCTACTTCTAACCTTTCCCAGGATGGAGCCCCACCACCCACCCCAGTCCCCTGTCAAAGCCCTGACTTGTCTTTACTATTCTGTAACCACAGCTTTCTCTTTTCCTTCCCTTCTAACCTCCCTTCTTCCAGGGACAAGAGGAAGAGAAACCCAGTTTGACAAAGAGCCAGCCCCCCAAGACCAAACAGCAGGCCCCAGATAAAGCTGCTTCTCGGGATAAATTATCCCACGAGAAGGCACCTTCCCGGGAGAAGAAGCACAATGAAAAGACCGCCAATCGGGACAAAACCCCTTCTGCGGATAAGTCCCTCCCCCTTGAAAAGAAGGCGAGCAAGACGATCTTACTGGACAAAGACAAAGACGAGGACAAGAAGACCTCGAGTCGGCAGTCTTCCACAGAACAGGACAGGACCTCAGTCAACCCCCTCTCTGTGGACAAACCAACTCCTTCAGGCAAACTCTCTTCAGAAAAACCATCCTCAGACAAGCCACCCTTCCCGGAGCAGCCCCTGTCAGACTCTCAGGCAGCCAAAGGCGAAGCCAGCTTTGAGCAGTCAGTGGCCGAAGAGATGTCCCAGAGCACCCTGAGTGGCTTGACAGACCGCGTGGAACAGGTGGAGGCTGAAGTCGCTTGTCTGAGAGAGATGTTGGTGCTTCTGCTGTCACAGCAGGAGTAAGTGTCTGAGAGAGACGGGGTGGGAAGGAGGGGAGGAGGAGAGAGGGAAGAGAGAGGAATGACAGCAGAGGGGAGGCAGAAGCGGGAGGGAGAATGAGATAGGCAGGGAGGGACTGGGCCGCAGTGAAGAGGGAAACCTTCTCCCCGCCCCTTATTTGAAGTCAATGGACCTGGGTTTGAATCTCAGCTCTGCCGTATTTCCTTGATTAAGTCATTATCTCTGGGCCTTAGTTTCCGCATCTATAAAATGAGAGGGAGACCTTCCTGGTCTGGATCCAGAGAGTTGTGGGACGGCCGGGTTAGTGAAGGCTGGGGTTGAGCTTGGTTGTTGTCGACAGAAAGGATATGTCAGAAATCCAGGAGGAGCTACGAAATGAGCAGGAGAAGAGACTGGAGCTGCAGGTAAGGGGGAATGAAGGGGGTCCCTGAATGGGGAGAAGAGCCCGACAAAGGGCGTACCAAAAACCCCAGGCCGGCATCACTTATTCCAGTCGGGTCTCTGGATTCCTGAGCATAGAGGAGGGAGAAAGAGAGCTGTTGGGGCAGTGGTGAAGGCGAAGTCTTTCGGGGGTTGGGTCTGTTGGGGAGAGGAGGGGAGGTCTGTTGGGGTCCGGGCCTTCCTCTTTTTCTCTTTTCCCTACCCGAGGCTAAGTTCGAGATGCTGAAATCAAAGGCAAACCAGATGTAGGCTCCCGCCCGGAGGGGGCTTGTCCTAGCCCACGGACACAGGCTACACCGCCTCCCCATTTCTGAGGGGTCGCCCCGCCCCTTCCTCATGAAGGGGGTGCCTCAGGCACACCCCACCACGCGTTCCCCCCTTCGGGGCTTTGCGGGTGAAGGGGTTGTGGCTGGGCCCCCCAAACTCCCGGCGTGAGGCGGGCAGCCGGGCCTCTTTGCGCCCCGCCCCGAGGACTCCTCGGCCCCTAATTCTCTCCCCCTAAAACCCATACCCAACGCCCCCCCACCCTTGTCAGAAGTAGAGTATAATAAAATTGTATTTGTAATAGAGCTTCTGAGGGGCAGGGCTACTTGGGGAGGGGGCGAGGCTTTCTTCGCTGTCTCCGGCCTCCGGTGGGCGTGTCTTGCTGTCCCCCCCTTCTCAGCCGACGGGCACATCTGGCGAACATGTGGCTCCTATTAGCGCCAGGGCCGCGGGGCTATTTTTATCCGCCCGGACGTGGCTGGGCTGGAGAGAGACTGGCCGGGCCTGGCACGTGGGAAGCGGCTCCGCCTTCTCCGGGGGGCCGAAGGGGGTTCGTGGGGCCTAGGCCTGCTTCAGCCCTCCCCCAAACCCGAACTCCGAAGCTCAGCCCGGAATACATCTGGAGAGGCCCGGGAGAGACAGTCATACGTATTCCTCACACACTGAACGCGACAGGCTCCCACCCCAATACAGACTTGCAGGAACTCAGCCACAACTCCCCCACCCCCACCCCCAACACCACAACCCTCACTGCGAGACCTAATCCGCGCAGGTCCACTCTCCCAGCCCCCAACACAACCACATTTCCCTCAGACATCCCATGCTTCGTGAGAAGCGCGAACAACAACCATCACTGCATCAGACACACATCACCCCTTTTCCCTTAGAGGAAAGAACGTCCCCGCCTCGGCTTTAGATATAGTTTCACAAACCCAATGAAGACACTATTACACGCCAGGCAGTCACGCTACATATAGCTAATCTTAGCCAAGCCCTCAAGGTCAGTGTCCTTCCAAAGCCTGGGAAGGAAGGCGGAAATAGGGGCGGGGTAGAAAAGGAACAAAACATTTTTCTAAGGGAGGTCTGCTGAGTGAGTTTGGGGTGGAAGGGGGAGGGAGGTCTGGGGGAGGGAGGCAGCATTCTCCGTGCTCGGGAGCATGTCCCCTTCCAGCTTTCAGTCCAGGTTCCGGCACACTGAAGGGAAGGCCAGGGGTCCCCTTTCCTGGGAGCCACTTGACTTCCTAGTCTCCCCAAGTAAGAGGGAAAGAAAACAGTTTGGGAACTGACGCCATTGTGCTCCCCCTCGACCTGAAGGTCAGCTATCAAAGTTTTCTCTGTTCTGGAGCGGGTGCCATGCATGAAGAGGACAGAGGTTAAGAGCTGATGAGGCAGTTTTCATTGGTCACCTCCTTAAAGCTCCCAGGGCAGAGAGACCCTTCTTCCTCCCGTCCCTAGTCCTTGGGATCCATTAAGGGAATTGAAGGGCTCATTCCCCAAGAGGGAGTCCAGCCTTAGCACCATGGAAGAGAATTGATGCAGCCTAGAGGCCTGGGGGAGCAGGAGGGAGTCCTCCCCTAGCCTCAAAGGGAAAGGTGGCTCATTTGCAAGTCAGTCCCCAGAATCCCTTGCAGGTGGGGAGCCCTGTCAATAATAATGAACCCTGCCCACGGTGCCAGTGCCTGTGCCGAGGAGGTCGGGCTGCCCAGTACGCCAGATTTCCCGAAGGATCCGTTCCCTCTCCTCCAGCCGCTGGGCCCGTTCTAGCTCCTCCGCAGAGGTGAAGACATTGACACTTAGGGGACTGTCCATCTCCGGGGTCAGTTCTGGGCCTGACCCAGCATCATCAGGTCCCAGCCGGGTCATGGTGTCGGTCTCGTCCTCGTCCTCGTCTTCATCCCCATCTGGGAGGTCTCCTCGGGAGATTTTTTGGGGACCTTTTCCGGAAGGCCTAGGGTGGGGTCGGCAGGAGATCCGAATGACCAGCAAGCAAAGGGTCAGCAAGAGCCCAAAGCATATGCCCAGAACAAAATAGAGGCCAAAACTCTCAGGGTGATCTGAAAAAATTAGAGGTTGGCAAGATCAGACTGGGACTCTTCACCTGGCATGGGCCAGTCAAGGAGCTAGTTCCCTCCCTCTGCCCAACTCTGCACTGGCCCAGGGTCATCCTGGCAGCTGGTGACTCCAGAAGCTCCAATATCCAGGTTTGTGGGCTATCTGGGAATTCTGGCTTCAGGATGAGAATAGACTCTCCATTCTACAAATGGTGGACTATCTAGGGTCCATCAGGGGCTCTGAAGAAAGGGCAGCTGGGCTAGGAGTTAAAAAACCCTCATTATACCCAGCACTCACCTCGGACGTATGCGTAGGCTGCCAGGCTATTACTGAGCAGTTCCATGTCCCGTTTCCGGGCCTCCATGTTTCTTCTGAGGAGGGTAGACGGTGCAAGGCCCCTGAATAGGTCTGTAGGGTCAATAGACTGAGGGTCAAGATGCCTGCATTGCTCTTGAATTGGGAGGGGGGTGGGGAATCCAGAAGCCTGGTTCTCAATCCCTACGCTCAAATCTTTTCCAGACCTTAGGGATAACTTGGACTTTCTGAATCCATCTCCCCTTCAAAATCCCAGGGTAACCCAAGCATTCTGACCCCATCCCCTTCCCTTCGCTCCATATAACCCCCTCCACCCACACTGGAAGACACTCCCTATGAGGCAGGGAGAGCCGTCAGGCTGGCCCCCTCCAGACCACAGATGGCTTGGGTCCCCATTTCCACAGAGGGCCGGACCAAGGAAACACTAGTCTCAGCTCTCCTCCTTGTTGCCCTTGGGGGTTTGTGGGGAAGTGGGGCGGGGGGGGGGGGGAAGGGCGAGATCCGCTAAATTCCCACGTCTCCTCGGTCACTCCTGCAGGGCTGAGGCTGAAGTTGGGGGATGGGGGAAAGGGCTGTTGGGAGGGTCCGTGAGGCCCGGGTCATTTGGGGGGTGGGGCGCTCTGAGGAAGGGGGCTAATTTAAAGATTGGAGGCTGACCTTAGGGCATCTTCTTGGGAGACCGGTGGGGGAAGGCATAGTGGGGCCATCTGAGGTCGGAGGGTTTTTTTTCCTCCCGGAGGGATAGTAAAAAACAGTCTAAGCTAGGGGCTGCTCTCGGGGAATCCCTTCGGGTTGAAGATAGCGCCTCACGCCTCCCTGCTGGGTAGCCGGCACACCCCGCAGACTCTGCCCTTTTAGGATTCCGGGGCCCCAGAATCCCCCTCACTCACCGGCGCAGCTCAGCAGCTCCAACCACAGCTTCAGCTCAGGGAGCGCCCCCCGACCTGCCCAGCGCCTCCATGGCGGGAAAGGGACAGAGGAAGTTCTGTCCGCCCCGTCCGGCGGTGAGTTAGGCAGTCCTGGGGGCGCTGGAGCCGCGGCCCGGCAGCCAACGGAGCGGACGGAAAGTTTCCTCCGAGGAAGGAGGAGGGCCCAGGAGGGGTAGGGAGGAAAGGAAGAGGGGGGGGAGGGAGGGGAGAGCGCCCCCGCCCCGCCCCCACCCCCACCCCCGGCACAGGAAACTGGCTTTTGGAGAACCCAGGCGGCCCTGGAGAGGAACGGAGGGAGGGAGGAAAGGGGAGTGTCTGCTGAGTTTTGGCCAGTCCCATCTCTTTATCACCATCCCTGGGGTCTGGGTAGTTTTCATCCGAGACCCGTCCTCACTGCGTGGCGAACCTCTAGACCTTCGAAAGCTCCAGATAACGCTCTTCTGCGCCCCATCAGGCTCCCCATCCACTCGGAACCCCTCGGAGTCCCCCACCCACCCAGCTCAGAGCTCCCAGCTGTCTTGAAAGCCCCAGAAATCCTCAGCGCCCCCCTTCTCAATGAGTCCCCATCCCCCAGGCCCCACCCTTCCATTACACTTCAGTACCCCCAAGTCCTAGAGCGTCTCTAAGCCTAAGAACCCCTCAAGCCTGACTTCATTCCACTAGACTTCAGAAGCCTCCAGCCCCAGCCCCATCTCTCCCGGCTTCCATTTGCCCCCTAAACTTCAGACCGTTTCCACACCATCTCCCCCACCTCAGTGTCCCCGAGTCCCATCAACCCTTCCAAAACCTCTGGCCCCAGCTTGGAGCTCGGGTGTCCCCACCGGAGAACTCATTGAAGAGATGGGACTCAGATGTCAGGCCTAAGGGAGCTAGGAACCAACTACACAAGAGCAAAGGAGAATCCTCCCTCTCCTTTCCCCCGCCCAAGGTCTGGGATCTGGGTGGGGAGGTAGTAGAGTGCAAGGGGAGGAAAGGGTCAGGGGCCCAGCAGGAGGCCTGTTCAGGTTGGCGGGTTGGGGAGGGGGGGTAGTCGGGAATGTGTCTGCCTGGCTGAGCCTGGGCCAGTCTGGGGTTAATGATTGCTGGATTCCATTCCTAAGGCTGCTGGAGAGCTGCAGGCTATGTCTGTGTGTGCATGGGTGAGTGTGTAAATGTGTGTGAGCTTGTTCAGGACAGAGAGTTCTTGTGCACACATCTGCACTAATGTGCTTGCTAGTTTGGGGTGCATTTGCATCTAACTTCCGTGCACATGCACATGAATCATGGAGAGTTCAAACTTAGCCCCAAGCCCATGAGGTGGTGTCCTTCCGTGTTTGTGGAACACTGGGGAGGCGGGGTGGCCCACTGGGTTGGACTGAATGGGGCTCAGGGAAGGGGGGTAAAAAGGGGGAGAGGAATGGAGGAAATTGTTGACATAGCCGGCTCCCTCCAGGCCCCCAGCTCTGCCCTTAGTGGGGAAGGGGGAACTGGGCTAGGGGCCCCCTTCCCTGCCTCAGCCCAGGCCCCCGCTCAGAGATGGGTCTCATGTTAGGAGCAGGCTTGGTTGGGGGCTGGGGAGGACTTCCCTTGGTGAGCTCAGCTAAGTAATCTCACCTCAAGGCAGTGAGGGCAATCCAGCCAGGAAGGACAGACAAGGGTGGGCTGGGGGCTAGCCGGTCTGACCTAGGCCCCTCCCACCTCAGGAATCAGCCCAGAATACTTAGGATCCTGGACTCCCAGGCCACAGTTCTTTCCCCTGTCTCTCCCTCTCTGAGCAGGACTTTAGTTACTCAAGAGACCTGGGCTACAAGATCCCATCATTCTCTCAGGATCTCAATTTTCTCATCTGTAAAATGGGGGTGGGGGGCTTTGGACTGGGTTGCTTCTAAGATTCCTTCCAACTCTAATTCTATGATCTTATGAGCCTAATGGGTTAACAGCTAAAGGGCTAAAATCCTCTCCAAATTAGAGTATAGTATAAGCATAAAAAAGCCCTGACCTTGGGAGTCCTATTCCCCAACTCCATTTTGGTCAATGACCCTCATTATGGGGGGCATCCTCTTCATCAGCATCACTATCCCCCTGCCATTCCTTCTCCTCCCTGCTACTTGTTTCTAAATTCCTGGCAGAAAAATGGATTCAAACAGCAACATATTAGAGAAAGGAATAAGCATTTATTAAATACCTACTGTGTGCCAGTACTAAGCACTCTACAAATATTACCTCACTTGATCCTCATGACCCTGGGAGGTAGGTGCTATTATCCCTGTTTTACAGTTGAAGGAACTGAGGCAGATGGGGTATGTAACTTGCCCAGGGTCTTGCAGCCAGTAAGTGTCTGAGGCTTGATTTGAAGTCAGGTCTTCCCGACTCCAGGCTCAGGGCTCTATCCTCTACATGGCCATCTAGCTGGGGGCCAATCACTTCATAATGTGAAAGGATACATAGTGTCCGGGAGAAGTCAGAGGACTACACACTGTCCTAATGGCATTTGAGTTTTATCAGAGGAATGAGTGGTGTTCTTGGAGAAGGGAGATGTGTGGGACTTGGTGGTCAGGAGACTGCTGGATTTATCTTGTCGTAGGACCTAGGTAGGGTCTGTTATTTTCTCTCTGGGCCTCAGTTTCCTCATCTGTAAACTGAAGGTTTGACAATGACCTCTGAGTTCCTTTCTTATGTAATTACAGCTCTTCTTCTGACCTTCCCATCTCCTCCCCACTTTCTGAGCCCTAGGGTGAAGAATTCTCTGGTGGGTCCTAATTACAGCCAGTTGCCCAGACTTTATGGGACACTTAGTGGGACCGAGGCAGTTAAAGAGGTGGTGCACATGCAGAGAAAGGGCTACAGCAGATGCCCAAGCACCTAGGGGTCAGCTACCAAAGATGGAGGCAGGCAGAAAAACCACTGTGCCGATAACTTGAAGCCCCCAAATCTGCCTACAGCTGGCTGGGACCCCGCCCCACCAAGATGGGCAGACCCAGGGAGGGGACTGGGAAGGGCGCTGACAGCACATCCATTGACTCCTTGAATATTCACAGATCCTGCAGATAACTTCTGTAAGCAGAGAGAGATTCCATAGAAGGGGCTGTGCCAGCTGTGATTGACTGCTTACTCTCAGGCTTTACAGTCACAGATTCTATACAATGGGGCAGATTTTTGCAAACAGTGACCGCTCCACTGGCTCTGCAAACAGGGAGAGGTTCAACATCTGCAGAGATTGACTCTACAAAACAATAGCGTGTGCAAACAGTGACCAAGGCCCCCACCCAAGGACTATCTGTATGCATGCTTGCAGGTAAGGGAAGAAGCTGGCCATCCCACAAAGCTTTAACTATCAAAGAATCACTGAATTGTGTTGCTGGATGGAACACCAGAGATTTATTAAAAAAAAAAAAAAGCAAAGGTTTGAGCATTCAGAGCAGCAGCTCCAAAGGAAGGTTTATTATGTGTGCACAGACACATTCATGTGCACACATACATACACATATACGTACACATATTTGGGGCAGATGGTATTGGGAAGATAACGACTACCCACTGCTTCCCCAGATCATTACTTTCTAGTCACACCTGGTAAGTGGACCAAAGACCACAAGTACCAAGTCCCCCAGTGATCAGTGTTTAGTATTGTCTGTAGAGATCTCATGGCTAAGCATGTATCCCAAGGAGTTCAAAGACAGAAAGCCCATCTGGACACTAAAAATATTCATAGCAGCAGTTTTTGTTTTGTGGCAGCAGAAACCTGAAAACAAAGTAGTTGTCCATCTGCTGGGAAATAGTTAAACTGAAGAGCATTAAACTAATGTCTTATGATGTAAATAACAATGAATATGAAGAACATAGAGAAGCACAAGAAGACTTATATGAACTGATGCAAAATGACTTAAGGTCACAGATCCAGAGCTAGAAAGGATATTGGAAGTTACCTAGATCAAACCTCATTTGACACAAGGAAAAATGAGGCTTGTGAAGGTGCACCTGTGAAGACGGAGAAGGGATATACTGGGGAAATATAAATATCAAAATAAAGACATCAGAAATTTTAAAAAGGAGACTGGGAGTGAGCAGCCAAATCTGGGAAATGACCTTTTGGCTGTGCGATGCTTGAGGGGGTCTTTCCTTTAAAGAGTCTGCTTTCCATGAGTTTACACGCCTTTGAGGAAAAGGTGGACAGACCATCCCCAGATGTGTGCCTTTTTGCATCAAGTGGGTGTGAATCCAGGAAGGAGTATGTTCAAATACTCATCGTCATTTATCATTTAGAGTCATAGACCTAGAAGGAACCTTAGAAATCAGTGAGTTAGAGGCAGTTATGTGGCCCTGGAGTCAGGAGGACCCGAGTTCAAACCTGACCTCAGACACTTATTAGCTGGGTGACCCTGAGCAAGTCACTCAACCCCAATTGCTTCCACACCCCCCCCCCCCAAAAGAAATCAATGAACCCTTCACTGAGGCACAGAGAGGGGAAGGATCTTGCCCAAGGTTACACAGCTAATTTTGAAAGAGGCCTTGGGTTTGGTCCCGTAAGGGGTACGAAGATACATAAGATAGTCTTTGTTCACAAAGCCTTTCTCCCTTTGTAGAATCTAACTATGGAGTTGGTCACTCTGCATTCTAATATTGTAGAATTTGTCTCAGTTTGCAACGCTCATCTGTGGGGAGCATTCAGCTTGCCCCATCTATAGATGAGTGTGACAGCAAAGAGCATGAGATTAGACTGCAGAGAGAGGCTGGCATGATATTGTGGAAGGTGGTCTTAAGTGCCAGGTTATTTAGACCTTATGAGGGTAATAAGGATCCCCTGAAAGATTTGGATCACTGGAGCTCTATTAGGATGGTGGTAAGTCTGGTAGCATGTCTTAGGAGACTGTTATAATAGCCCAGAGATAACGAAGATATTTACTCAAGGAAGCCTAGGGCCCTGGCCAGCTCCCCATCCTCACTTTGCTCCCTCAGTTGGCCTGCCTGGCTGCCTGCCCTCATTTCTCACTAGCTGTCAGAGTGGAGAGGTGATTGCCCTCTCTGATCTCTGGCTCCCAGCTAGGACGGCATGGGGGCAGGTGATGGACGGGGTAAGGCTCTCCTCTGGTCTTGGGCTTCTAGGAGGAGATCCTGCTGGACCCATGCATATGCCTGCATCATGTGGATGGGAGCGGGTGCCTGCAATTGCTCCTCCAGCTGTGCTCCATCTTGGCTGCTATTTCTGCCGCCTCCGCCTGGCTGAGACTCCAGTAGCAGGGAGGGCCAGCTGAAGGGGGCGGGGCGGGGCAAGCAGCTCATCCTTGGGAACGCTTAGTGAGGCAGAGCCCAAGGGTCATTAACCCAAGGAGCCCTCCCACCCCCACACACATTTAGTGTGTTTCCCTAAGTCCTCCAGAATTCATGTCTCCAAGGCAACCATCTCCAGCTGGCCAAGCAGGGGAGGAGGCTTCCAGGCCCAGGCTTGGCCTCAGCAGTCACACTTGGGGAGCAATGCTGTTTCCCTGAAGGGACCCCAGAAGCAGGTCTGGGACTGGACAGGGCTGGAGGTGAGGCCAGGACCAGGCCTGGGACAGCAAGAGGCTGTGAGTACCACCCCTCCCCCCTTTCGGGGCTTTTGCTGCCCTCTGCTGTCCGGGCCTGCATATCACAACCTGACCGGATGGAGATTCCTGGGCCCCTAAGGAGGCAGAGGTGGACGACCTGACTCTCCCTGACCTGGTGCAAAAACCCAGGTGTCCACAAGGGAGCAAAACGTCAC
Organism: Trichosurus vulpecula; assembly: GCF_011100635.1. Lineage (NCBI taxonomy): Eukaryota > Metazoa > Chordata > Mammalia > Diprotodontia > Phalangeridae > Trichosurus > Trichosurus vulpecula. The sequence continues at coordinate 76,775,506 of NC_050574.1, read as the reverse complement.
AAGGCTGGTGGAGTGGCAAGAAGTGGCACACAAGGTGGGGTGGTTCTACATTAGGAAATTTTATTGCAGACATGCAGGAATAGTTCTGATGTAGTACAAAAATAGGTCTTTATACAAATTTTTTTGTGACTTTTACATTTTATTTTGTTTCTTTACAATCGGCCTTCTCTTCAGCATGTCATTTCACTAACGCTGAAACAAGCAGCTCAGACACAGATGTCCTCTCCTGTGCCCAGTGAGGCCCTGCCCAGTCTACAGCTCTGCAGGGCCACCTCTAAGCCCTGTCCTCCCTCCTCCCCTGTCATATAAACCTGGGATCATCATCTGTCGACTAACTATGGACAGGAAGATTCAATATGATACAACTCTGCACAGTCCCCGGAATATTGCTTTGAAAAGGAGGGAAAAAAACCCCAATCACCAAGAAACAGACCTTTCCTAGGAAGGTTGCTGAGGGAGATGCTGCAGGGAGAGCAGGTGGAGGTGAGAGTGGCCATGGAGGGCCTGCCCACCTGCTCCAGGACAGTGCTGGGGACCATCCAATGCCTCTGTGGGCCTGGCCATGCCTGAGGTGCCATACCCTGCTCCAGGAGGGGAGGAGGGACCCCACATCAGCCACCACTTGACACTGGACTCACGGATTGTGATTCTACTCCATTTAGAGCTTTTTTTCATTAAAAATAAATATAAAAAACAAGACTCCTCCCCCCACCCCGTACTCCTTTTCCCAATGCTGGGCTGGGTCTGGCAGCCTGGACCTCCCCTCTCCCTGCAGCATTTTAGGGGCAGAACATGCTGCCCGGTGCTGAGGGGTTAAGTGCTTGACACATCGAGACGTCTGTGTGGGCTGGGAGGGCTCACACACATGAAGAAAACACAGGACATGGAACAGACACAGAGCTCTCCCCAAAACAACTAACCAAGCTAACAAAGGGCCAGGAGAGTGAGACTCCAGCTGGGCTCGGGGCCAGCTGCCCCCTCCTCAGCCCACAAAGTGTGTAGCCCCTGCTAACTTGCTGGCAAGAGTTGGCCCCATTTTTTCCAGATGGGGAAACTGAGGCACAAAGAGGTTTGGTAACTTGCCCAAGGTCACTCACAGTGAGTCAGCATGGGGGGAAGCAGGGATAAGGGAGAGAAACATGGGCAGCCTCAGATTTTCCTTCCTTCTGCACTGCCTTTGGAGAGGGGCGGCTCATAGGGGCCCTTCAAATTACAACTGTAGAAACGGCGACACTATGAACTAGGCCAGGGACCTGTCAGCCGCAGGAACCTGTCTTCTCACTGGGGGGAAGGGCGAGGGGAGGGAGGAGAAGAGAAAGGGAAAAAGGAACAGAAAAACAAAGCCCATAATGGGGATATCTGAGCAAGAGCTGAGGGCTGGCCCTGAGCATCAGCCTCCCAGACATCTGGATAACTGCGCCAATGCCAGGCTGCTCAAGCTCACCCTGGGCCGCAGGGGATTCAGTGAGAATGGGGCAGTGCTTGGAGGAAGCGTCAGAGAGGAGGCTTTGGGGAAGAACAGTATATCTGGCAAGACAGGCATCCAGTTCACAAGAGGCTCAAAAAGGGAAAAAAGGGTGTATGCTGTTCTAATCTGGGGGCGCCTCCTCCTGCCCCAGGAGGCACAGCCTCCTCCCCAAGAGGTTCCAGGGGCACATACGGGCCACGGATGCTAGCTACCGAGGAGAAACATACAGCAGAGACAGCAGACTGCCCCCCATCGGCCGGCCAAAATCTCAGATTGGCTGTTCTGAGGAATGTCTTTCACATTGTAAGTCATAGATTAGATCTCTGTGTACCACAATGAGTGTAAAGATGGGAAATCAGAAGTAATGCAAGTGTACGGCACCTCAGATAAGCTATGAAAAAGAGGAAAACCAATAGTGTCAAAGACCGTTTTAAAAAAGAAAATACTCACTTTAGGAGGAGAGCCAAAGTAAGAGGCAGAGGGGGTGGGGGTGGCTTCCTTCCACCAGTCCCCTCACCTCTGGAAGGTCAATGTCTGTTGGGGTTTAGACTGGACAATTGGCTGTGCCCCCAATGACTGGTGGGCTTGGGGAACGGGGCCCAGGCCAAGCCACAGAGAAGGTGGAAACTAGCTCCTTTCAGTAAAAAAAAAAAAATAAATATTTTGGAACCAGGTTTAAGAGGAGGCAAAGGTTTCTTGAAGCTTATGGAAGTCAGGGTGGGGAAAGGTGGGGGAGGGACTCAGGAAGGAGGGAGAAACAGGCTTTAAGAAACAGTGAAGCTGCTTAAACTCCCACCACTCAGCTTATTCAAACCCCCTGGAGTAGCACACCTGAGCTGATACCTGGCCCACCCTGCCAGGAGGGGGCGCCCAGGGCTCTCTCCAGGGTCACTCAATCCAGAGACAGCGTGGTTGGTTAAAAAGACAGAGGTAGATTAAAAAGTCATGATTAAAAGCAGATTAGTTGTCTAGTCTTTTCAGATTAAAAAACAAACAGCCAATCGATCATTCCAGACACTAGCAGAGTGTGTTGCTCTGGAGAAAGTGGCCTCCAAGTGGCCACTACTGGTGCCTCTGGAGAGCTGAGGTCACCTGCTGGGCCCCCAGGGGCCCTGGGGGCGGGGGCAGGGGTAGCTATTGCTGTTGTTGGAGGACAGGCAGTGCCCCTCGCTACTTCCGGAGGTAGCGCTGTGCCAGGATGGCGGCGTCCAGGGGGTTCATGGGCTGGGCGTCCCGGCCCAGCCGCCGCACTGGGGGCACGCTCCCAAACTGCCGCTTCTGCAGGAAGCTTCTGGCTTCATGCAGGGTGCTCTTCTCCTCTGCCAGGAGCAGCTGCTGCCGCATGTACTTCTCAAACTCATACTGGGAACACTCCTCGGTCACCTTGGCCTGGTTGGGAAAGAAGAAAGGGTCCCTGCTCATTAAAATGATCCAATCTGGTGGGAACAGCGCATCTCCCTAATGCTCACTGGCCAAGGTCCAGGCCCAGGCCGGCTCCCCCAAAGTGTAACTCTGGGAGGCACAACAGGTCCTATGTCCCTCCAGCTCCTCTTTCAGGCTCCAAGCCCCCTGAGAGCCATGGCCTACACTCCAAGAGCTGGCAGAAACTTCCAAGTTCACTTTGCCCAAACGACATATTTCAGAAGAGAAGCCTGAGGCCCAGGGATGGAAAAGGCCTTGCTCAGCCTTGGGGTGAGTCAGCAGCAGAGCCAGGGCCCAGGTCTACAGCCCTCCTGTCACTATCTCCTTCTCTAGAAGAATGGGGATCAGGAGGAGGGCAGCACTAGGACTCTGCTGCTTCCCTTTCCTTTCCAAGGAATGTCAAAGCAGGAGAGCCCCAGCCTGGATTTTGCCCTCTCAGAACACAAAGAGAAAAGGGGCCTCATGTGGGCCCAGGAGCTGGTAAGACATGTGTCCTCCTTGGGAGAGTGACCCCAGGATGCTGGGGGAAGCCGTCAGCTCTGCCTTATCCACACACAAGCTGCATGGAGCCAGGGCTTCCTGGGAAGGAGAGAGGCTGACAGTGATGCCCCCTGGGCTCAGGCCACAGCAGCATGGCTTGGCTGGGGTGGGGGTGGGGGGGCAGGGCCAGGTGGGGGGGTCAGGGTGAGAGGAGTTGGGGGGTGGCCTGATCTAATGTTTCTGACTTAGGCTATGGGGCAGTGGGGACATGGAGCAGTCACCTCCAAACACGATGCCTGCTGGCCCTACCTGCCCTTGCCCAAATATCAAGGCAAGGCCTGACCTGGCCCGCACTAGAATATCCTGAAGCCTATTCTGTGCGTCTCCAAAACATAACAAATGTGTTGGGAGCAGAGCTTTCCCCCAGTAACTCGCAGCATGGGAGAGGACCGGACAAAATGAATCATTCAAAGGATAACCAGCAGGAAGGGTGAGTGAAAGCGTAATGAGTCATACAGAAAGCTTTTGAAGCCCAGGAAGGGGAGACCAAACAAAGGCCAGGAACAAGGTAAAATGGAAGTGATGGCCCTGGAATCATGAGCCGTGTCTCTGGGGTCACTGGGGTGCTACCTCTTTGCAGAGGGCAGGGAGGGTGAGGAGGGCAGGAGCAGCACCCCTCAGAATGCAACCTGAGGTAGGGGGCCCTGAGAAACTGAATTCACACAAGGATTGTGGAAAACAAGGCCAAGACAGGACAGCAGCTTTCCCATCGCCGTGTCCTCCTAACTCCAATCCTGTACTCTTCTGTCCAAGTCTGAAGGGAGCTCAGGGAACACAAGGGAAAGTGACCGTCCAGCAGGTGCTCCCACCCTCCACAACTCCAGGCTTTCCCCCTTGTCCCCTGCCAGGCCAAACAATGCCTGACTCCTCACCTCTTGCGAGCTGTCGGAGCTGTTCATCTGGTCATCAATATCTGGAACCACTTGCAAAGGTCCACTGAGTGAAGACACAGACTGCCTACAGGGGAAGAAGACACCGTGTCAGAGCTGACAAATGGACAAAACCTTCTTTCCTGATGCTAGGATGGTGAGATTCCCCTTCTCCCACTGGGAAAAGAAACTCTCCTAATGGGCTGGGGGGTAGAATGTGCCTCCTAACACCAAGGAGCGCAAAGCTGGAGGAGATCTCCTGAAGTCATCTAATTCAAAGTCCATCCAAAGAATGCCTCTTTGCATGGCTGACAGCTCCACAAGTGTCTGACTGCACACCTCCAGGGATGGGGAGCTCACCACCCACTTTAATGCTAGAAAATTCTTTCTGATACTGAGCTGAAATCATCCTCTGTCCTCATTCTTTCAAACTGCTCCTAGTTTTGCAAAAATACCAGGCTAATCCTCCCTTCAAATTATGACCCTTCAAGGACTGAAAGGGTCATCGTGCTTCCTGGTCCTTTCTTCTCCACTCCCAGCTTCTTCTGCAGCCCCTCTCTGGGGGTCTCAGGGACCCTCCTCCAATGTGGACATCAGATGGGGTCAGAGCAGGGTACAGCATGACACCTCACCTCATTCTTGTGCAGAGGGGGAGGTTACAGTCCAAAGCACCCCATTTTGGCTGCTCTCAATCACTCAGATTTTGTACCATGGAAGAGTTTCTTTCTCTGAGACAAGAGAGTCCTTCACATCACAGACCCCCTAAAGCCTCATTTACATCTGAATGCGCGGCTGCTGGGCACTAGTGTTGAAAACTGGAATGAGAAAAGGCCTCTGTGCTTGAGTAGAGCCAGTGTGGGAAGCAAGGTAGCCTGCCCTTGGGTGCTAGGGCCTAGGAGTCCCTGGTGTGTCTTCTGATCTACTCACCAAGAGGCGATGATGGCACTGAGAGACTCTAGCACCTCCGGAGCTGCCAGGCGCTGCTGAGGGTCAAGGACTAGCAGCTTTCGGATGAGACACACAGTATTCTCAGAAACCCGGCCATCCCTGCCCCAAAGAGAGAAAGCAAAGAGAGGCCATCTGAGTTGGGGCTCAGCACATGGGACAATGCAGTGGTGATGGGCTGCTTGGTGAGCCCAGTGAGAGCAAGAGTGGAGAAGGTGGAGTGACCTTGCTTGGGCTCAAAAAGTGCCCAACAAACTCTCCCACTGGCTCCTCCATGCAAGCTTCTGCTTTGGGGTCTCCCACTCCTGCCTTGTCTCCAGGGCTCCTGGCAATCATTCTCTAGCCTTCATTATAGGCCAGGTCCCCAGGGGCCCAAGTAGTGTGCACCAGTGGGATGGGCGTGACTCACTCTGGGATCGTGTACTCGGCAGCTTTGATTTTTCGGAAGAGCTCCTGAGGGATGCTGTCGTAGAAGGGGAACTGCCCGTACAGCATGGTAAAGAGCACCACTCCCAATGCCCACATGTCACTGGGCTTCCCCCGGTATGGACGACCTGAAAGAAGAGAAAAGAGACAAGTCCCTTCTGTTCAGTACCTTTTGGGCCGCAGATAGGCTTCTTTGTCCAACAGGGGTGGCAGAGCACATGGAGGATCAGTCTCCTGTGCTTTCTTGCTGCCATGCCTCTCACTGTCATCCACCCTGCCACAAGGCTCACTCACTCTCTTCCCATTTCCAGCTCAGCCATCTTTCAAGGTTCCTGCCTCTTTTCCTTGCTTCCTCCTTCAGGAAGCCTTCCTTTATCTGTTCATTCATTCATTCACTCGTTTGTTCATTCATTCATTCATCTGTTCATTCATTCGTTTGTTTATTTGTTCGTTCAGAGCCTACAAGGTAACAATGCACTGTGCAAGGTGCTAAGGAGAGAAAGATAAATAAGACACAGTGATCACCCTCATGGGACTTCTAGTCAGGGTAATAAGATCTATACATAATCAACAGAATGCAAATCAGACCACAAGCAGCTGACAGACCCATCAACTACTATGATTAAATCAGAGGGAGAAAGATCACTTGACTTCAGAGACCAGGAAGGTTTCAAGGAGAAGACAGCATTTGGGTTGGGAAAGATGGATGGAGAAGGCCTGAACAGGTTGAGAGAGAAAGGTTGGGAGACGTTTCAATGGAAAGGAACACATCAGTGAAAGCCCAGGAAGCTGTAAGTCCTCCTTAGATGGGGCAGCCAAAGGGAGAAACCCAGGCCCTGAACAGTGTGCCCGTTATCCTGTGAGCAACAGAGAACCACTGATGGCCTTGGACAAGGGGAACAGTTAGGTCCTGCAGGGGCCTTGTCTCTTCTGAACTCCTAACGCAATGTTCAAAGTTCCCAAACTTTCAGAAATGATGGGTTTCTTGGATATTCAATAACGAATCTACAGATCCTTCCTCAGGTGACAAAGATTTAATGATATCTACAAAGCAAAATTATACCAGTTTGTATGTCAACAAGACACCTTGTGGGGAAGCCTCAACAATGAACACACCAAGAAAAACAATAATTTGGCTTCTAACCTCAGTATTCCATGAAAACTTGTCTCTCCAAGGTTACTAATGTCTTAGTCTCCAAATCCAGTGGCCTTTTCTCCTCTCTATCTGACTGGTCCTTCTCTGGGGCCTCATCCAGGTCATGTGCTCTAACTGAAGGTGTCCCTGTTATTTTCTCTTCTCCCTCTATACTATTCCGCTCACTGATCTCCTCAGCTCCTGTGGATTTAATGACCATCTCTATGCTGATGATTCTCAAATCTATCTACTCTGCCTCAAACGCTTTGCTGACCTCCAGTCTTGTATCTCTGCCTTTCAGACATCTCAAACTCTTTTTCTCCCAAACCTTTCCTACCTCTCCTTTTTCCATTCCTTTCCTACCTCTCCTTTCCCCTTTTTCTTTCAAGGCAACACCATCCTCCCTGTCCCTCAGGCTTGAAATCCAGAAGTCATCTTGGAATCCTCATGATCTCTCACATCGCATATTCAGGCTATTGCCAAGACCTATTAACTTCACCTTTGCAACATCTCATGAATATGCCCCTCCTCTCCTCTGGCCCTGCTATCACTCTAGTCAGGCTCCCATCACGTCCCACCTTGATTACTGCTACAGCTGCTGCTGGGTCTGCCCGCCTCAAGTCTCTCCCCACTCCAATCCATCCTCCACTCTGCCACCAAAGTGATTTCCTAAATCATAGGCCTCACCATGTCACTTGCTCATCCCCATCAATAAATTCCAGAGGCTTCCAGAATCAAATAAAAATGCTCAAGCCTTCACAACCTGGCACCCCCCTACTTTCTTACATCTTACTCCCCAACATGTACTCTTCCATCCTGTGACACAAAACGCTCCACCTCCTGGCTCCAGGCATTCTCTCTGGCTGTCCCCCAGGCCTGGAATGTTTTCTATTTTATAACCCCCACTGCCTTCTCTGGCTTCTTTTAAGTCCCAATTAAAACCCCACCTTCAACAAGAAGCTTTTCCCCAATCCCTCTTAAATCTGGTGCCTTCCCTCTGTTAATTATTTCCTATTTATCCTGCATATAGCTTACTTTAAATACATTTGCTTGTTTCCCCATTAGAGTGTGAGCTCCTTGAGAGCAGGGACTATCTCTTGCCTTTTTTTGTAGCTGCAATGACTGACACATAGTAGCACTTAATAAAAGTTGATTAACTACTTAAATACCCAGTATCTACAAAACAGCATGTTAGACACTTGATTGGGGTTGCAATAAAATTTCTTTTTATCCTTTTATCTGGATAACTGTAAAATGAATGCAAACCTTCTATCTATATGTGGTTAATGCTTTTTGTTCTGGTCCTTAATGTTTGGGAATAAATGCAATGTTAAAGAGTGACCATGAGACCTCCATTTAGAGAAGAAAGAAGAGTAAGAATCTGGATTCAATGAAAATTCCTGTTCCTTTATGTTCCTTTACTTCTCTCCACTGCTCCTCGATGTGGCATCAAAAAGCAGGTGCAATCCCTCTAACTCTAATGATACCCTTCTGAGCACAAGGCCCAAATTCCCCTGCCAAGTCCCTTCTATAGCAAATCTTTCCCCCTCCCAAACAGCCTGACAATTCTTTGAGGGTTTACTCATCTCTACCTCCCTAGAAGAGACAATCGTATCGATGCTCAGGAATGTTTGCCTCATCATTCACATCAGTTGGCCTAGGAAAGCCATCAGTTATTATTGAGTCAAGAATGTCCTGGGGACAAAGAGTGGGGTGGCATGGAACATCTGAGTCCTCAGGCAGACAGGGGTTTTAGGGCCGAACATTTTGTTAATTTGTTAATATGATCATTGTCCAGGCTTCCCAGAAGGTGGCTCGTTGACTATATGAACCAGCATCATTTTGCTTGAAAGGTTATCATTAAACCTTTACCGCCAGAGGAAGGTTCTATGCAGATTTGTTTGCGTTGTGTACATAATGACCACTTCCTTTTGGGCCCCAGGCCAGGAGAACATTTGCAAAATGCAAAATAGGTTTTCTAGAATGGAAACTGATTCTGCAGCCAATTTAAAGGCAGCTAGCTCGATGGGCACATCACAGGCCTTGACACTGGATGCCAATTGTTCTAAGGCAGATTTCACTGATTTGACCCCTCCAGACCGAGACCCAGAGACAAGCATTCTGGTTGAGAAGAGTCCTTGGTCTCCTCATTGGGAAGTGTGAAAGACCAAGAACAGATAGCTGATAGGCGTGAGTCCTGACAGAAGGCTGCCTGGTTCACAGCCTGAGATTCCTGCATGTGGCAGTAACTTATACTCAGGTTCAGGTGGCAACCAGGAGTCAGGCCTTGCAATAACCCTAGGCTGCTGGACCCCAGTGCCAACACATAAGTCAACGTCCTGCCCAAGGCCAGAGGGGCTGCCTGACTTGGGACATCAGACTGCTCTTTGGAGATAAGCTTTGTCCCCATCTGTCAGTCTCCTCCAAGGCTGCCCCTCCTCCCGAATTCTCCAGGCTTTCTAATCTGCACACCCAGTGGCCAGAGAAGTACATGAAGGCTCCAACATTCTGAGCCCCATCAGTGTCCCACGTCCTTTGACTGAGGCTGAGAGTCACTAATAGCAGGATTCGCTATTGGCACTAAGGATTCCTAGCTCTAAACAGCCAACAAGAGGGGCTGGGCTCTTTTCTCCCGTCTTTGGCTTCTTCCCTCCCTCCAAAGTCCTTCCTCAGGGAGCTCCTATGGATCCCTGCTCACTGACAGAACCTTTTAGCCAAGCAGGCAGCTCTTCTCTCAGATAGCTCAAAGCTGCCAGCCACAGCTTCCTTTCCCAGGCCTGGTGATGAAGAAGTTCCTCTTCAGACCAGACTGTCAGGGACAGAGTGCATTCCCTTCTCTAAGTAATGATGTGCTCTTTTGGGTTGTTCTCTCTCCCAGAGGGTGGGGGCTTTGTACCCAAATTGGGGCTAGAGATCCGGGTGCAGGCTGCCCAGTGGACTCACAGGGGCTCTGGAGAAGGAAATGGCAGAACACTCCAGCATCTCTGCCAAGAAAATTTCATGGACAGTACAGTCCACAGGGTCACAAATGAATGACTCCACCTTCATGCATATATTGGCATACACCTGCCCAACTTCACCCACCCAATCAACTTCTCCTCTCATGGGCTTATATGTGCTTTGGGTGCATCTGCAAACTGAAGGTTTGCAAAGTTTAACGAGGAGCTAAGGAGAAGACACCAGTTATTACTCCTTATGCTATAGCTGAGATCACTACTGTCAGCTACATTTCCTCTTTCCTTTTAAACAAATACCTCCACTTTTCCTAACCAGTAGAGACTGAGGAGACAAGGGAGAAGGCTGGAGATGACAGCAAGGAGATCTAGACAGTTTCTGTTAGCCCCAAATGAGGCCACCTGTTCACGCTCTGGGTGCCAATCAGCCCTTGGCACTACATAGGCGATACCCACACATGCATTTCACGGACACTTTCAGGGGATCAGCATTCCTGACAGGTGCCAGCTGCTCCTAGCAAGGGTCCCACCACCACACCTCTCCCAAATTGCCCTTTAGAAATAGTTGGGGGGTGGGGGTAGGGTGGGGAGGATCTCAAATATCTGAGCCTGGGGTTAAAAATAAGTTCTACCATTATGGCTTAATGCTGCTGTCTGGTGGCAGACATAGGTACCTTTGCCAAAGTGACTAGGCCAGGCCTGAGCAGGGGAAGCAAGGTGAGGTGGGAGCTACAGCCGCCTTCACGTCTATAGCCCCAGAAGGCTGTCTCTAGTACTCTGGCCCATTTGGCAGAATCTAGCTACTCCCAGACAAATACTAATGAACTTGGCAACTGTTGCCACCATCTCTCCCAGATGTCAGAGAGGCCAACACTAGCAAAAGGTCAGGTTTTAGAGGGGCAATGTGGGTTGGGGAGGAGAGGTAAGGAATTCTGTGGTTGGTAAGCGTGTCAGGAGACAGAGAGCAAATGGGTATGAAAACTTGTATCTGTCCTATTTGGGGATCTTAATGAAGAAACTAGCTTTATTTATTTCTTTTTAAAAGATTGGGCTCTCTCTTGCTGAATATAGCTAATTTTTTGGTCAGGGGACTCAGAGATAGCTGCCATGATTCCCTGAATGGGTTCTCTCCTGCTTTATGTCTCTACGGCTCAAGGAACTCTTAACTCTCAATGAGCCTCAAGGACCAAAGAGAAGAAATTTCTAAATTGTATTTGCATGAAACCCAGTCCTGTGGTGTATACACTGTAGGTGGGCTGAAGAGTCCAAACCCTAAAGAAAACAAGAATGCAACATGGATTTCCCTAGTTCCCTGACATGGAGAAATCCAATCTTTTCTCCATGTTGGTAAAGAGAAGGAATGGACCAGGATGGTCCAGGGAAAGCCTCCAAGACTGACACTGTACAAGAGTCTCCCTGAAAATCTAATCTACCACAGTCAGAATTTTCGAGATGCAAAGGACAATTGTGCTGAGCTTTTGGACAAGAGTCACATACCACTGAGCACATCTGGGCTGATATATGCTGGGCTCCCCCTCTGATCCTTCAGCAAATCATCCTCACTCACAAGGTGCTTTCCAAGACAGAAGTTGGTGATGGTTATCCTGTGGGTTCTGGAAACGGAAGCAAGAGAAAGAGGCATTCATTCAGCAATTAACTGGCAACTTTCTTTGTATCTTTTACTTGCATTTGGTTTCTTTTTAAATAGCAAGGCTGAAGTTAAGAAAGTCACCTCCTCAGATTTAGGAAAACCTCAAATCTTAGGTAAACCTTTATCTAGTTCTAACAAAAACCCCAAACCCCCACCAAACAAACTGTTACAAGAGCCATTTTGAGTTTAAGCCAGTCTGCCTGCCTGCCCCTAAGGGAGGTACATGGGGAGCAAAAGATGCAAAACCAGCCTTTGTTGCAATCTGGCCCATCCAGTTGGCACCCTCTTTATGACCATTTTCACTAGTCCCCTTTGCCATGCTGGTCCCCAGGCTAAACATGTGGAGCAGCCTGTGACAAGCTCAGAACAAGCAGAGATCCATCTGCAGTCAGTCTGAAAGGTCATTCGCCCCAGGGCCCCATTTACCTTAAACAATCAAGGAAGGCAAACTGCCTAACCTGGGTCCTAGTCTACTTGGTATCGCTTACTGGTAGGGATGCTGGAATTCTCTCTGAAGATGCAAGAACAAACAAGGCGGCCCTGGGTTCGGACACTTCTGTAACCCCACCCTCGTGACCTGATTCATTTAGTCCTCTACACTCGAGCTCCAACCCATTTCTGCAGACTTAGCTCCTATTATCTCCCCTCATCCATGTACACTATACTTCCATCACACAAGACTATTTAACCTCCAGTAAAATGTCAGCTCCTTGAGGTACAGTCTGCTTTGTCTCTCTACCCCTAGCCCCCAGCCCAGTGCCTTGGCAGCTGCTCCCTTCAAAGCTGAGCTGAAATACCACTTCCTACTGCAAGTCTTTCCTGTCTGCCTCCCCCCCCCCAATTGTTGGTGCTTTCCCCTTGCTTCCCATATTACTTTGTACGTATCTTGTATTTACTTATCTGTGTACATGCTGTCGTTTCTCCCTGTCCCTCCCCTCCCTCACCCCCAATTAGAATATAGGCTTCATGATGGTTTGCATCCCCAGAATGGAGAATGGTACTTGGTGCATAATAAATGCTTGCTGAATCACATCCCAGAAGCAGAGAATTTGAGGGCTGAATGGTCAGGCAGGTCCTCAGCCCCTCTATGACATGCCTAATTAGAGGTCATCTAGCTTCTGCCTGAAGACCTCTGCCAAGAAGGGAGAAAAACAGACTCACCACTGTCCAAGGTGAAGCCCATTTTACTCCTATATCGCTCTTATTGTTAGGAAGTTGCTCTCAATATTAAGCCTAAATTTCTCTCTTTCTCCCTGCAACATCCAGTCATTATTGGAGCCCAAACAAAAAAGGTCTCTAATTCTTCTTCCACATGAGAGTTCTGTGGTCATACTCTGGGTCACCCATCTCAAGGTATGGCATGACCTCAAGGCCTTTTTGCCATCCTGGCTGCTCTATGGTTTGAGCTTTTTGAACTGGGGTGCTCAGAACTCAATGTAATGTGGTCTGGCTGGGGCATGGTGCCAAGAGCCTACCACCTCCCCATCCCTGAGAGCCAGCCCAACAGGACACCACCTCCTGCTGCTGACTCAGGGTGAGGCTGCAGGCCCTAACTCTCCCAACATCTTTTTTTTTTTAATTTATTTTTTATTTTTAGTTTATAACACTCAGTTCCACAAGTTTTTGAGTTCCAAGTTTTCTCTCCCTCCCTCTCTTCCCCTCTAAGACAGCATGTAATCTGATACAGGTACTACATATACCTTCACATTAAACTTATTTACACAATAGTCAAGTTGTAAGGAAGAATTATGACCAATGGAATGAATCATGAGAAGAAGAAACAAAACCAAAAAAGAAGAAAAAAAAGGAAGCAAACAGTTTGCCTCAATCTGCATTCATACTCCATAATTCTTTCTCTGGATGTGGATAGCCTTTTCCATCATGAGTCTTTCGGAGCTGTCTTTGAACCTTGTATTGCTGAGAAGAGCCAAGTCTATCAAAGTTAGTCATCACAGATACCTTGCGTCTGTAATCGTGTATAATGTTCTCCCTCCCAGGATCTTTTTCAGAAAAACTGCTATCAAACCATGTTCCCCCTACTCTGTACTTGGGAAGCCCATTTAAGATCTGACAGCACTACTGAAATTTCATTTTATCAGACAGGTGCTTATAAAAGTGTTTGTGGAACTGAACTGATCCACACAACCCATCAAGAAAAACCAAACCACATTTGGAACTTTCCTGTGTCTGGGCCTTTTCTCAATGGTGCTGGGGAAACTTCTCCCCTTTTGGCCTCAATACTACTTTGTCTGTTGTAAAATTGTTTATTTTATCCCTCAAGTTTCTGCTCAGATGTCTGCTTGTACCTGAAACCTGTCAGCAAGAGGATGAGCTGTGATTCCTCCTACAGCTGATCTCTTAGCATCTTGTTTGCACTAACTTGTATAAGCTAATCTGTAGTTTATCTAGGTTCCTCTTCTACCAGCTCTTGAGAGCAAGGACTACACCTTAAGTCTCCTCCATCTCTCCAAGTAGAAATGGCTTTTTGATGTGTTTGTTTTTGTTCTATTTTGCATTAGTCCTACATTTGTATCAGTGCCCCACTTAGCCTGCAACCCCTTTGAGGGAAAACTATGTTTTCACTTCTACATATTCCCTAGCACTGAACACAGCCTACTGGCATGTTGTCACTGTTTGATAAATATTTGGTAAATGGAAATGAATGCTCTCTCCTTCCTCAGTCCTTAGAAGCATCCAATCCTAGCTTTAAAGATTAGCAAAGGGACACGCCTCTAGAGCTGAGTCTGATTTAAGTTCCTTTAGAATAAGAATCACAATCTTTCCCAAGGAGAGAGCACAGCTCATCTTCCCCACCAGAAAGAACTCCTGGGGATCAGGGCAAGTTTGAGTCACTTGGCCTCTCAGCCCTATAGATTCCCAGAAATGTAGATGGAAGAATTGCCTGGCCCTGAAGCAATAGCTCACACAGGACTTAATCATTCTCTGCCTTTTCAAAACACTATTTACAAGTCAGTGCATGCTGGGCCGATGAGATCATTGAAGGGATCGTCCAGGAAGTAACTGAGCCAGTTCAAGGAGGCAGCAGCCCAGCCATCAGCAACAGAGAACTAGCCAAGAGAGAACTGCATAACAATTTCTTCCACCTCCACCATCGAGAAGGTGCTAGTTCCCTCTTCCCCTATAATAATATACAAAGCCAGCTCAATAAAACACAGCCAGGCCCATACCAGTTAATTTAGAAGTTTTGTATTTAAATTAGCAGCCACCCAAATGTTAGGGATTGCCTGGTATTATTTAGTCAAGGAAGTCAGCTCTAATTTATAATTATAGAATCTAGTTCCTACTCAATGTCACTGCACAATGTTGTGCTAAAAAAAAAAAACAAAAAAACCCCAAAAGCCAAACCCTTGAATACACAGGTTTTCTAGGTCGTAACTTCTGAATACATCTTCAAATTTGCTCACACAGCAAACTGCTTTCTACTGGGGAGAAAGAGAGGAAGCAGCAAGTTTTGGTACCAGCCCACTCAGTAAAGCTGCCCCCAGATTCTGTTTGTTCAGAAGACAAAGGAAATGTGAGGCCAGACTCGCCAAATTTACTTTGCATTTAGAAGCCGGGAATATTTATAAATGCTTTCAAGTAATAGGTTTCCATCCATCATTTTCATGCACAGAGTTCAGGGGCAGGATGAAGGGCTATGTACTTTGACTCTTCCCCAAACCTAACTTTAGAAAAATCCAGGATGTTTACCTCTCCTTGGGAAAGATTCCTTCCCTTCCTAAACCTCCCTGAGAGTAGGTTCCTATGTAGGAAATCAGGGAGTTCCCTCAGTTCCTTTACTGAGCAAGAAGATTGGAAAAAGCGAGCAGGAGCCTCTTTTGCAATGCAGAATGCTAACAGGTGATCAAGAGGGGTTAAGAAGAGGAGAATGGATACGGAGGCAGCCTGAGTCTGGTGGGGTTTGTACTGATGGACTTAGTGATTATTTAGGAAGCAATCAATGAAGTTTGGGGGTTTGGAAGAGATGTAAGGTATGAAGAGAATGAAATATTGTTTATAGTGGACCTGGGTAAGCTGTGACAGTGAGAAAACTGGCTTTCTCCGTTTCTGATTCTCCTCTCCTACAATTCTTACTCAAGTGCTTGGGCCCTACAGCCAGTCTAGCTAATGGCCGGGGGCGGGGGGGGGGGGGGGGGGGGCGCGCTCGGCGGGGAGCTGAATTGCACAGGAAGGAAAAGGGAAAGTGGAAATAGTTTTTCCTGTGATTGTCACTATCAGGACTGGGCATAAGATTATCTCACATACCCAGTAAGAATCATGATACAGCCACACCCTATCTAACAGCATTAATTAATATAATAATAATATAATAAAATTGGGGCAGGAGAGTAGAAAAGATTCCATGTGGAAAATGTTACAAAAAGTTGAGTGGCCAAATGAGGTTACGTTAGATTTTGTTTTATTGTGAAATGACACTGATTTGGGAGATCCTTGAGGGGGACATGTCTACATTCAGTTTAATATTTTTTTTAAAGTTTACATTTAAAATTTTACATTTTACATTGACAGTACCAAATATGCCACAATAAAAAATTTAAAAGTGCCAATGTTGCTCAGGATTTGCTGAGCTCAGGTATAAGAAAGGCCTGGGTTTGTTCAGGCAGCAACTGCAATAGATGCTGACCATAGGACCAGGCAAAATAGGTAGTGACCATCAAACATCTTGATTGTCCAGGGTTTCCAGATGCCCCAACCACAGAACTACTTCAGTAGTGTTCTCCATTGCTTGGCTTGGCACAAAATAGGTGGGCAGACACTGTGGGTCAAGAGGAAAGAGGTCACCAGAAACTGCATGTGAGGAAAGTGAGTGGGAGATGAAAAAAACTCAAGATTCTCAAGCTTATCGAGCTGCGTAAGGATTAAGTCTGTAAAACACAGCCCCCAAAGTGTTTTTCTGTTACCTCCAAGGGTCCCGATCCCGGGTTTATGGATTAGCGAGCACCAACCTCTGGCAAACACTATGCAGGGTCTGCTTGTGGGAGGTGGACTCAAAGGCCAAAGCCAAAGACTCTATGGCCTGGGAGGAGACAAAGATGAATCCCTCCAGGTCCCCACCTTCATGGAGCAGCACTACATACATGTATACAATATGCCACCACCAGAATGGGGTTGACAAGAGACCATTTCCAATGGAGCCGGGAAGGAAGGCAGTCTGTGGTTTTGGGGGAGCAAACACTTTCAGTGGCAGGGATTTAGTACATAAAAGCAGATGCCCTTCAAGGGGAGGAAACAGGAAGTGGCAGGGCTCTGAACCCTGCTGGCCTGGAGTTGACCATTACTAGTTCAGAAGAAGGAGGGTTCCACTGGCAGCTGTTTAAGGGCCTGTCCAGTGGTTTCTGGCTTCCTACCTGAACCTCACTTCTGCCTACCTGACCCTTGTTTCCCTCATTCAGTTCAGATCTTCAGCTAGTTTCTATTAACTAGCTGGCACAAGGGGTACTAATGTGCTTTCGGATCAGCTGACAGGAATTCAGCTGTTTTCAAACAATCCCGGTAATCCCCTGAAATGGACAAGACTGCAGCTTAGCATGGCAGTTCAGCAAAATGTTTTTAAACCACATGAATGAGCCCGTGTAATTGTGAGAGTATTCATTTTCATTTTAAACAAGTTTCTAGCAGCCCAAAAATGGCCAGAAACTTTTGTCTTTAATTCAGAATTCCTCTTCTTAGTTTTTGTTCTGTGGACCGCACAGGACTTTAAATGACACCAAGTCAACTAAGAGTGGCTGTCAGATAAAAAGACTAAGAAAGATCTGGGGCTTCAAACCAGGCATGTTCAAAGTGATTTAAGCAGAGGTGTTTGGCTTAACTGTCCTCATTTGTTTATAAGGGAAGGTTGGGGGAAGGGGAAGTTGAATGGAAAGTGAGTGAGGGAAAAAAAAAAAGAACATCAATAAAACATTTAAAAATTGAAGTGATGACAAGCGTGGCCCCAAAAAGGAGAAGATGCTTCCCTCTGCTCCTTGGCAGAGGTTGGTTATATGGGTGTGGAACATTTGCATCGTATGTCAGATTTTTTAAAATATTTTTTTTCTCTTCCTCTTTTTCTTTTTTTTATTGTGTAAAACAATTTCTTTGTTATAAGAGAAGGCTCTCTGGGAGGAGAAAGAAGGGGTAAATCTAGGTAATGTAAAAACAAAAGATATGAACAAAGATCTATTTGAAAAAATAAAGTGTTTTGTGCAAAGCTGATAACTTGCTTTTAGGTAAAGCTACATCTTCGGTCTCCTCCAATGACAGCTATGCAGGGACGAATACCTGGGAACATTTCAGTAATGTTCCCTATGCCTTTTGCCTGACTAGGCTCAACGTTGATGGTATGTGTCCCTGGCAGAATGCTTTTGAAAATGACCAAAATGAAAAATGGACAATTGGTCCAGAGTTCATAGAGAAGGTCACCAATCATTAAAGCAGAACAAAGCTTAGAGTTCATCTGGTCAAGGGGTTCTTAACCTGAGGTCTGTAAAGTTTTAAAAAAATTATTTTGATAACTATTTCAAAATAGATTTATTTCCTTTGTAATAATGTCTTTCTTCTGGGGAAGAGCCCGTAGGCTTCACCAGACTGCCAAAGGGGTCCATGACACAAAGAAGGTGAAGAAGCCTTCACCTAGTCTGACTCCATTTTATAGATGAAGAAACCAAAGTCCACAGAGGAGAGGGACAGGAGTACATGTCCTGGCTCTTCACTCTTAGCAATGGCAGTAGAACAGCCCTCTAAACCTAGAATCTATTTTGAATAAACTTCTATAACGGAGTCCTAGCACCAAACACCCAGGCTAGCCTATAAACTCCTGGAGGGAAGGGGCTGTTGTTGCCTTGTCTCTTTGTCCCGAGCTCCTAGTACAGTGCTTGACATAGAGTAGGTGCTTGATGTTAAGGATGCCTGTATGACTTTGGACAATCACTATTTCAGTGGGCCTTAGCTTCCTCCCCTGTAAAGTAGGGGCTGGACCAATTAGGGTTTAGACCTTCCAGCTCTAAGTCCTCTAACAGTTAAGTCACAACTTCTCACGACCCATGTTTCCTTGTCAGTAAAATGAGGGGGTCAGACAAATTATTTTGCCAATTAAGGGCTGGGCTCTAAATTCTACTAATCTAAATCCTCCCTATGACCCTATGGGGGTTTTTCAACAGGAGCAGTGGCCACTTTAGCTTGGAATCAGAGGAAGTCCCATTTGTCAAGCTTCCTCTTTTGGCCACCCCAGGTCTCTGCCTCCACTGCAAATCTCCACCTAGACCTTACCCTTCCTGAGTTATGCCACCTTTGAAAAATTCAAATTCACTTGCCCCTTTCACCTCTATTGTTCCAGGTGACAGAGCAAGCTGACTTGCTAGACTGAACCTTGGCAGCAAGGCCACCAGCTTTCTGCTTTGCCCCTGGCAGACTAACTGAGGCAGTCCCGAAAGGAGGGGATGCTTGGCAGGCTGGCCCTCAGACAACAGAGGACGAGTCAGCTACCGTGGGGGCTCCCGTGAACTATGTTTACATTGAAAGTGTCGACACTGCATGGCACAGTGGTATAAGAGCAGAGGGCCTGGACTCCAGTCATTGCCTTTAACACACAGAAGCTGGGCAAGTAATTTCGATTCTTGAGTCTCCATTTCTTCATCTGTAAAAAGGGGATAATCTATGTCCTTCTGACCTCCCAGGGATGCTGTGAAGAAAGCACTTCATTCCTTAGAGTAGATTAGAAAGATGAGCTCATTCAGTTTGGGGAGGAGGGTTATGAAGCCTTCATTCCTCTTGGCCCAACAAATGAGACAGGGAGAACCCCATTTTTCTCCCTGCCAGCCAAATCAGAATGGTGCAGAGACTGGCTCATTTTCTGTCATTGTATCTCCAGTACCTGGCACAGTGCATGGCACATGGCAGGCAATTAATAAATGCTGGCTAATGAGGCCCGACTTTCCAAATCTGAAGATGGAGATAAGAGGCTTCTTTTTCAGCATTCCCTATCAACAGGGCTAAGGCCCAGTCAAATTGGAGCCCTTTCTTCAGGACTAGAAGAAGCCACATCACTGAAGAGTCAAGAAAGGCAGAAAGTGGGTAGAGATAAAGTCTGGTCAAATCCAAGGGTTCAGAAGAGGGGTTTTATGAGCCTGGATGATGACAATACAAGAGACTTTAAAGACCTTTCACAAATCTGTGAGTATACTGGCTGGAAAAGGCCAGCATATATGAAACAAAGATGTCTGCTTTTCAACCAGAAAGAAACAAGGCTCCAACTTTTGGGAAAAGTCAATAGATCCTGGTCACCAGAATGGTAGAACTGGCAAAAAAAGAAATCTTATATGATGTCAGTATATCAGAGCTGGATAGGAGCCTGAATATCACCCAGCTCAACTCTATCACTTTACAGATAAGAAAACTGAGGTTAGGAAGGGAAACTGACTTGCCCCAAGTGCCTTGACTACTTAGGGGCAGAGCTAGGCCTTCTGACCCTCGGTCAGGACCTTTCATTACACCACTCGGAGTCCTACTTAATGGCAAACCAGTGGGATGGAGCTGTAGCAGTGGATCAAAGTGTTCAAGAAGAACCATTCCAGCCTTGCCCTTCTGGCTCCATTAGCCCGGGATGTGAGATAAACAGCAGGATAAGTCCTGAAATGTCATCTAGCCCTTCCTTCATTCTATAGACGAGGAAACAGGTTCATAGAGGAGAACAGACGGCCTGGCCCAAAGTCACTGAGATAATCAGCATATTGGGCAGAGATGAGAGATCGGAGTATCTCTGCAAAACAAAACTCGCTAGACACAAGAAACATTCTCTCCCAGGACAGGAGAAGCCCCACTCACTATGAGGACAAAATTCAATGGAGTATATTAGAAAATGTTATACTGCACACTGAACGATGTGACACTGTGCAGGAGGTGTTTGGGAATTAAATATGGAGAAGCCACAACAGAACTGGAGCAGCTTTTCTGTTGACAAGATTTTCCTGCCTCTTTTCCACTAGGTGACCCTCCTGACCTCCACCCCAATTTTAAGTCAGAGGAAACATGTTAACAACTACTTCTCATTTGGGGGGGGGGCGCATTTAAGCCCTCCCTTACCAGTAGAGCAGATAGTACAAATATAACCATCTTCATTTTACAGAGAGGGAAAGTCAGAAAGGGAAGTGACTCAGCTAAGACCCCACAGTAAGTATTAAAGCTGGGACTGACACTGAAGTCAATCTAAACTCCATGGTCCTACCATCATATCATGATGCTGCTCTATTCAAGGGGCAAAGCCTAACACAGACTCAGTAAACAATTAAGAAACACCCAAGAAAGTATGTAGGGCTCCCAGGGTCAGCCTCCCAGGGAATGCAACACCCCCAGCCAGCTCTGGGGAAAGAGCAAACCCTCTGGGAACCAACAGACCCCCAGGCCCCTGCTAACCAGGCAGGCAGGGGAGGGAGTTTTGTGGCAGTGTTAGTGCAGTGAGTCACACTTCAGTTATGACCCTGTTGGCTGTCACTGTGTTTTTTCCTTTTCTAGGAATTTTGTATGCAACTCTTTAAAGAGAGAGAGAAGGAAAGGAGACAGAGGGAGGAGAGAGAGAAGGAAAAAAGAGAGGGGAAGAGAGGGAGAAAGATAATGAGAGGGGAGAGAGAGATGGGGAGGAGAGAGGGAGGGAGGGAGAGGGAGAAAATGGGGAGGGAGAAGGAGGAGGGAGAGGGAGAGGGGGGGGAGAAGGAGGGAGGGAGGGAGAGGAAGGAGGAGGAGGATGGAGGAAGGGGGAGGGAGAGACATGGGGAGAGCGCGAGAGAGAGAGAGAGAGAGAGAGAGAGAGAGAGAGAGAGAGAGAGAGAGAGAGAGGAGCAGAAGGAGAGGGAGAGAGGAAAGAAAGAGAGGGGAAAAGAGAGAAAAAGGAACTGCCCCAAACCTAAAGTAACCCCAATGATGATTCAGTCTTTTCACTTTTTCCAACGAAGGGGTGAACATCACCACTGTCATCATGTACTTCTTGTAAAAAGTTCTCTTTTTTTTGTTTTCCCCACGCCAGAAGAGTTCCTGGCGCTTTTACCAGAAAACTGTACTGGAAGTCATTAGTTTCTTTGTTCCCTTCCTTAAGGTCGAGAGCAGAAGCAACTTAACCAAGTGAAAGCCATGAGAAAAATCTGCTTCAAGGTAGACACGGGGGGGATTTTGGAACTGATGAAAGCTTAGCCAAGAGGCGGAAGTGTCTGAACCAGGAAGTTACTAGGGCAGTGGACAGAGGGCCAGGCTTTTGAGGAAGCACTTGGGCCTCTGGACACTTGAGGTCTCTGCTGGACTTCCAGATCCAAAGGCTTACTTGCGCAGTGACAGAGGGAAGGTTTGGAGTAGCAGAATGGGTTACTGAATCACTGACAGAAATAGTGACTGAACTATCTATTATTTAGTCACACAGACCTCACTTACTGAATGTGGACAGTGAGAACCATGTTTTTTTCCCTTTTCTTTCTAGAATAAATGCTTTATTAATGCTCTCTGATCACGACCCATGCCTCGTTCCCTAGCTGTAGGCCACCTCCAAGGCCCAGAGGAGTGGGGAATGCTTTAGTTACTCTCAGTCCTCTCTAGTCAGAACAGGGAACCACAGAAGTGTTAAGAGCTGTGACTCAACACAGACATCACTCTGGTTAGATAGAGGAGGGATAAGAAGGCAGTGTTCACACAGGCCACCTCCTAGTTCTAAGCCACAGCCTTCTAATTACAAATAGCCCGAATCTCAGCTGAAGAAGCCAGGCTGACTTTTTTTTTGAGAACTTGATTGGTATTTTCTTTAAGAGACTAAGAGGAGCCACTAAGAAATGACACATCCTGTGACCATCTTCATTAGCCCAAGTCTCAAGTCAGCTTCAACACTCAGAAAGGGTTAATTAATAAAGAAAAGACACATGCACACCCTGGTGTCCGATGACACCTTAGTCTTCAACCACTTTCTTCTGGAAGTAGGAGGCCTAATGCTTACCGGATGTGTCTTTTAGCCCCAGATTTTTCGAGGTATCTCAGTGGTGCAGTAGAGAATGTTGGGTCTGGAGTTAGGAAGACCTGTGTTCAGATTTAGCCTCAGACATTAGCTGTGTAACCCTAGGCAAGTCACTTAACCTGTCTGCTTCAGTTTCTTCACCTGTAAAATGGCATTAACAGCACCTACTTCATAGGATTGTTGTGAGGATCCAGTGAAATAGGCACTTACTACAGGTTACCAAGCTGAACATCTCTTGTTTATCCAACTATTTGCATATTACATGATTTCCAGTTCGATTTCCACAATAATCACAGTCCTATGGAAACTGTATAAGGCTTGTCAATATCTTTTCTAAAATGAAGGTGATCTTTTAGCTGTGGTCTAGGCAGGACAAAGTGTGGTGGGACTATCACCTCCTTTGTTCTGGCCACTGTTCCCTTGAAGTAAGCCTAAGATTTTGTTAGGTCTCTTGGCTGTCATGCCACATTTTAGATTTGCATGGAGCTGAATCTAACTGCTTCCCCCCATAAGTCTTTTGACCTCCCCCATACTGTATTTTTGAACTCAAATTGTTGGACTTGACATTTGATTTTGTTAATGCGTTGTTGTTGACAAAATCATGTAAAACTTGCCTCAATCTCAAGGTTAATGAGACAGTGACAAAAAAGTTGCTTACCTTTTGTTTAGCACCATATTGCCAAGTTTCAGGTCTCTGTGCACAATGTTTTTCTGAAAAACAACAGGTATTGAGAATATACTGATTTTGGATTTGGGTTATTTAGACACTCACAACAAATTCAAGACTCATAAAAGCTTAGCGCCTTTAGGGGCCACTGGTCCAAGGCATGAACTCTAAAATGTCCCCAAAGAAGTTGATCACAGAGCATCTGCTTGAATATCTCTAATGATAGGAACTTCTCTCACAAGTCAGAAATACCATCCTTTTCAGCTCTTACTCTGTTGTTACACTCAAGTCCAAAAATTCTATAACTTTGTTAAGTCATGTAGGAAGGAAACTGGATTTTAGCACCAAAAGTTCTCACTAAAGCCCACCCTACTGCTTTCTTGCTTTGGATAGTTGCCAAGAGAGAAAGACTGCTCCCTACATTGCCATCACTGGTTTATCTACACCCACAATTTCCAATATTGTGGATGAAACGATATTACCAACTGATTTATGAAAGGGGAAACGACAGATATGGACAGTTCTAGCTAAGATGAGAGCTTAGAGGATAATCAGGGACTCAAAATCACGAACCCTAACAAATTCTCTATGGTGATTCATCTGTTGGAATGACATGGACCTACTTTTATTTGGAATAGACTGACAAAGCTTACAGACTGATTTTTAATACCCAAATCGAGTGAGCCTATTTGTAATTGACTCTTACAGGTCATGCTCTGGCCTGGTTTTAGGTTTGAAGGGTCTTATACACAAGAAATCTGCTGGGTATGTGTGCTACTACTCTTAACCTGGTTTACATTTAATTCCACTACTATCTTTCTTGAAGTTGCTGAGCCATCATCACTACTCAAACAATTGAGAAGGCAGAAGCTTCGGAAGTATTCACTGCAAGTATTCTAACTATTAAGCAAGCTAAGATACTCATCCATCCTCACCCTTTATCTAATACCTGAAAGGTAACATACTCTATGGTCTAGAGGAGAAAGAACAGCCCAGCTTAGCAGCTGCTCACCTTATGCAAGGCTTCCACCACTCGGACCACATCATAGAATATAACTACTGTCTCCCTTTCGCTCAGCCGCTTTTCCTTTATGACATAATGCTGGAGGTTGATCAGATCTGCAGTCTTGTCACTAAAGTCATGTGCACAAAGGCAGTCTAGGACTAGACAGATACGTTTTTTCATTTTCTTGACCATCCGAGTAGATTCTACATCCTCAACGATTTCACAAGCTCGGTCCTAGGAGGAAAGGAAAACAAAGGTAGTGATTTTGTGATATTTGTTAGCACTGGAGCCACCCCTTTGGATTATAGTATATGAAGAAACAGGGATGTATGTCATTTAGAAGACTCAAAAAAACCCCAAAACAACTGAGCCCACCCACTCACAGGGAAGCAAGAAAGAGGGGCTGAGTGCATGCTTGTAGGGTTGAAATGAAGGGATTATGGAGCCAGTCAACATTACCTAACCTTTGATGCGCTACAACCAGCAAACAAGCCTAGTTCCAGTGACTGGCCTGGTGTCTCATAGAAGCACATTCAAACACTGCCAAATTCTACAGCCAAAGAAGCGGCCATATTCATAAACAGAAGGATTTATATTCAAAAACAAGTGTTCATTAAGCTCCATGTTTTTATCAGAATCAAAGAGAGTTGAACCCAGGGCCACAAGCTTAAAGCAAAAGCATCAAATGACTGATAGACTCCTGTCACTCTTCTTACAAGGTGTGTTTTTGTTGATGTGTGTGTGTGTGTGTGTGTGTGTGTGTGTGTGTGTGTCTTAGGAGAAGGCGATGAAGGTGTTCATTTTCCCTGTTTTATCATTCTTCAACATCCGGGCCATTTCTTCATTGGCTGCCAGATGTTCTGCTCGGTTCTGACTCCAAATCATCATCATGCACCCCCACCCCCAGGTCATCACCAGGAAACAACTCCTCATCATAGAGACTGTTTCAGCTTTGATCTTCACATGTCAATAGTGTCCCCAACTGCTTCTGCCCATCTGCCTAGAAGGCAGAGCCATGACCCTCCCAAAGGCTCCTTCTACAGAGCTTCCAGAGCTTCAGAATCCCAGCAATCTCTTTATTTGCCCCAGCTGCTATTATGTCCCCAAGTCAGGTGCCCTCTGGAATGATCTTCAGCCCTCCTTTCAGCTTTCATGTCCTGTCATCTCTCAGGCCAGGACTGGCTTTCTTATTTGTATCCCTAGTGTTTAACAAAGTGGCTGGTACAAAGTAAGTGCTTAATCAATGTTTACTGCATTGTATTATATCTAGGTAGCACTATGAATTTTCTTCCCAGAAGACAGTAAAGGTTAAGTAGAGGTCAGCTCTGGGAAGCTCCTAGGATTTCAAATACATTTTCACAATCCTGCTGAAAAGCACAACCACTTCTTTCAATCCTACTCAGGGTTTCTGGCCACTTTCCTTCTTTAAAATTTAAACTGAACAAGACAGATAACAAGACAGACTTTTGAGCTTTCATCCTCCTCCCCCTCTCTTCAACAATGTGCTCTGTACCCAGCTGGTGGTCATCTAAGGTCACTAAAGATTCCCTAGAATCACAGAACTCCAGTTAGAAAGGACCATGGAAGCCAGCTAGTTCAACACTGTTGTTTTATAAATAAGGAAACTGAGGACCAAGGCTAAAGGGACTTGGCCAAATCTGGTCCCAAAGGCAGTTCAGTGGCAGGGCTGGAACTAGAACCTCAGTGATGTCTCCTCCACTCCACTCCCCGCCCCCCCCCCCCCCCCCCCCCGCCACAACCTATGAAGCACTTACTATCTGTACAAAACATTTGGTGCTAATCACAGTGTTTGTATTCTTATCTTCGTATGTGTGGACTTTATCTTCCCAACTGGATTCCAAGATCTCTGAGGTCAACGATCATACCTTATATGTTGTATTCCCCAGAGTACCAAGTGCAGGGTCTGGTATAAAGGATGTGCTCAATACTTATTGAGTGACTACTAAAGCTCACTAAAATCCCACAAGTACTTTTAAAATAAGGACTCTGGTCCAAAACTACTCTCAATATACCTTGGATAGGAAAAACTTTGGAATTACTCATTACTACTCTGGGTTCCCTCCCAGAGTCTCCAAAGGCAAATCTAAACACAAGGACCTCAAGGAGACAACTTCTCCCATTCACTCCTCTAGACTAAACTGATGAGGAGCAAAGGTCCAGCTGTGCCTGATCACCCATCAGGGCAATGTTGGGAAGGGAGTCACTTTGTAGCTACTACTTTCTGCCCTCAGCTAATGCTTTCAGGACTCCCAAAATAATCAGCCCTTTCCAGACAGGTAGGAGAGGGCCCCCGCCAGCACAGATGACTCATTTCTTTTCTAAGAACTACTTTTTCTTTTATTTCAAAAGCCCCATTTAAGGACACCGCTTTTTAATGAGCACGTTTACAAAAGGATTCCTGGCTGAAGGACCAGAAGGCCTGAATGGAGAGTCCAACAAATGCCTATTCATTGGAACAGAATACATTTCTGGTCATTTTGAGGTGATATGGAAGCCCTCTAGCTCCTTGTTTTACTATTTTTCTTACATTTCCCAAGATGTCAAGGCAACTTTGGAGAAGAGAGCTCAAATCTATCCCCAAAGTCCTTGTATCTTTAAGAGACTTCCTGGCTTTTCCCCTTTACCCAGAAAAGCTGCTTTTCAAAGAAATCATGACCATTTAAAATGTACACTGTTTATCTCTGGCTAGAGTTGATCATCGTGACCAAGACCACTGGGTCAGTCAATAAACAATGTCCTCTGAATAACCTCCCTCGGCTCCTGAGGAAGCCCTGATTCATTGGGGTGGTTCTGCATAGGAAATATCATGGTGAGGAATGGCTCTCTGGGGAGGGGGGTGGGATAGAGAGAAAAAAATCAGGCGATATAAAAACAAAAGACAGCAATAAAAATTCTTTTTAAAAAATTAATGTGAGGAGCTATTGCGAAGTAGAATGCCAAGCCAGGCCCAAGAAGTGGCAGGAAGCTCACATAGCCAGCCAGCCCCACTTCTGCCCTTTACCTGGAAGAGCCCGTGGTGGTGAACTACGCCATCCTGAGTGTGGAGAAGGGAAAGCAGAGAATACTCCGTGTGTAACAGCATCTTGCCTTGCCTTTCCTCTTGGGTCTCTAGGCCTTGTTCCCCCCTTTCTTCAAGGGTCAGAATCTTTAGGGAAAAGGAAAAGAAAGCCTTGCTGTATTTGCTGTTCATTAAACAAACTGAGCGGTAGGACTAGATGGCAGTCCTGGAGAGGATTCACTTCTAATGCATATAGGACTGCTCTTTAATTTTATGTACATAGAAATCCATCTAAACCAAGAATTGTAGAGAGTGACAGAATGTGTGAACCTAATTGCTTCAAGGGAAAAATGTAGTCACACCACTCATTTGAAAAAAACACTGGCAGGGTACACAGTTCTTTCAAGAAAGCAGAAGTCAGAAGTAATGAGGCCTTCTCTTTCACCTACCTTTAGCTGATAGAAGTCATCTGTCCCATCTTTCCTTGCCAAACACTGGACAATGCTGGGCACTGGTGAATTACCTAATCGAGGACCTGAGGGAACAGAGTAGAACAGATCTGTGTGTATTTAAGGGGCCATGGCTAGCACAGTGGGGTGTCATTAAGATCATGGGATCCCACATCCCACATCCCAGGGGCCTCCACAGTCAGCCAATCCAACTCTGCTGATCACGTGCATTTCAGTCCTGTTCTCTTATTTAGACAGGCCTAAAGGTCTACATTGGGCAGTCTTTCCTACAAACTATTATTCCTAAAAACAAAGCAATGGGGTTTTAATGTCTTCTTGAACAATACCATGTCTACAAAAAGAAACTTCTTACATATAAACAAGCATACTTGCAGCACTTCTTCTCTGGGCCCACTGCTGTGGAGGGAGGTCCCTGACTCAAATAGGGGAGGGACTAGATGATTCCCTTCTAGCTCTAAGATTTTGTGACTCACTGTTCTTGTACCATTGACAAGTTCACATGTCCAAGGGTGTTGTGTCATGCAATCCAGCACATACCTGATCTCTGCCCCTCAGTGTGAGGGCAGAGTTTCCTAAGACCTGCTTGCCTAATACAGCTAGCTTCTGTCTATAGGCAATCTGGACTTCTGGGGTCAGCATTTAGCACAGTGCCTAGCACATACAGTAGGTGCTTAACAAACGCTTATAAAAGTGACAGCCAACATTTATTTAGGTGGCTCAATATAATCACAATGTAAACAAAATAAACTGCAAACCCCAGAACATAAAACCCAGTCAACCCACTCCATTTCCATCATATTTTGGTTTCTCTTCATTTTGTATCTTAAGTATGCTGACACCACCAACTGCTCTTATTCATAAACTACCAGCCAAATTTTATAAGTACTTGGGAGTTATATCAATGACTTTCTAGAATTAATCATGCACTGCTCAGGCACCACTCCACAGCAATCATGGGGGTCTCTCAGGTGAGTTCTAAACAAAGTATGCCTTGATCTCGTGGTAAAATAGAGCAAGTACACCAATCCTATGTCCCAAAAAGACTCAGGTGGGGTTGGGGAGATGGGAGGAGGACCAAGCAGTATTTTCAGGGAAAAGAGAAAGGCCTCATCTCCTCAAAGGAAAGAGAGTCCAACTCAGCAAACACACATACACAGGCACACACTAATGAAGGTATTCAGTTTCAAATATCTGCCAACCTAATACTGCACAATTCCCCTGAAAGATAAAAAACAAACAAATAAACAACCTTCAGCATACTATAGGAGTCCTGACAATTATGTGACTATTCTGAATGTGAATTCATACTGGAACACTGCTCTTATCTTGTTACTTCACTCAGCACATGGAACAGGTTGTAAGCCAGCCTGCTCCAAACAACTGAGAAAACAAGTGAGACTTACCTAAGATAAATGGCCCAGCTCTCTTTGCATTATTCCCAGAAATGCTACTTCCAAGAGCCTTCGCCCGAGCAGACGTTTCCCCAGCTCCTCTGTCTGATGCTCTCCGCTTCATCCTCAGCTCTGGAAGAGAAAGAAGAGATCCCCCCACAATGAATGACTAAGTCAGCTCCTTCCCCAGCCTTGGGGATAACACAAGCCTCTGACTTGGCAATGCATCAGGAAGCCACCTCCTCTTCCTCTTGCACAGAGGCAGTTCTCACTGACAAAAAGCAAAGACTCCTCAATTACTTGGGGTTAAAGATGCCTGCAAGTTAGAAAGAGAATCTGGCCAAAGAGGGAGGAAAAGCAGCATCTACTGACTGATACCAGGTGTCCACATGCAACAAACGAGATTGCTGGAGATGCCCAGGGCAGCATGAGCCCAGGTCTGGGAGTCAGAGGACCTGAGCCCTGTCCCAGGGCCGACATTTACAAGCTGTGTGTCACTCACGGGAGTCCTCGTTTCTCCCATAAAGTGGAGATAACATTTGTATTCTCTAGCTCATTAGACTGTGGTGAGGAAAAGACCACAGAAATTGCCAATTACTGTATAAACTTGAGCTCTGGTTATTCTTCTTATTGTTATCACTATTAGTAGCAATTTTAGCTCACAATATGGGCCCTGCCTCAAAAAGAGAAAGCCAGCACCCATAGAACTTGCGCCAAGGAGGAAACACATCTATTGAAGCCTTTCCTTAATTCACCTAAACTCACAGGTCTTTATCGGGTAGATTTTGGTGATATTAAAAATCTTCATTTAAAAGAGAACTCGGCATTTTAAAGATAAATCTATTTCACTCTACTAAACTATACACGTAGAGAAGTTCAAAGCATAACTTGAAAATTAATAAAAACTATGGGCACAGCTAAACTAAGAAGCTTACCAGTACATGGGTTTCTTTACATTAAGTCCAACCCCTAATCTGGGTTTTTTCCAGTTGCCTGGGTGGTCATTTATGTTCATGAGTAAAATGAAAACGAAGAAACCTTACTTGAATACCGGAGACCACCAATCTTTTGAAATGGGAGCAGCTAGGTGGCGCTAGGGGGCAGCTAGGTGGTACAAATGATAGAGCATGGAGCCTTCGGTCAGGAAGACTCAAATCCAGCCTCAGACACTAGGTTGTGGGGCCCTCGGGCAAGTCCCTTAACCTCTTTGTACCTCAGTTTCCTCATCTGTAAAATGGGGATAATAACACCACCTACCCCCCCCCCCAAGCCTCACCCCCCCGACCTCCCCAAACAAAAAAAGTCATCAATAGACTGCATGATACACTGGGAAAAATACTGGCCCAGGAGGCAAGACTCCATTCTAAGTCCCAGCCACAACACCAGACAGCTCACTTCATGTCTCTGGGACTAAGTTTTTCACTTGTAAAACGAGGGTCCATCTCTAAGATCCTTTCCACCTCTAAAATGCTATGGAGAAATCTAACTTATTTTACATATGCCAAAGGCAGCACACAGACTAATTTCCCAGCTGCCTAAAAGGGGCTGAACGCCTTGCTGCCAGCCATGGGCATCAGGAGCTAGCTAGGAGCTCCTCAGCCATTATACCACCGTCAGAGATGGATTACCCTCCCTACCCCACCATGGGGAATAAAAATGGTCAGGACACCATTTTTAAGAGATTTTGGCAATCCCTCTGCCTTAGACAATTGGTAATAATCAGATTTATTTGAATACCTTGTCTGCTGCACTAGTCCCAGAAACAGGAATTACCCTTCTCCTTGGAGACTCCCACAGAGGCCCTGGTACATCTGTGCAAATGCTGCCTTTATACAAAACACTGTCTAGACAACAGTTTGACGAGAGCTGTTTCAACAGAGATGAGTGGGTACAGCCGACACGCTGCTGCCACACACTGTACCTTTACCCCACCTCCCCACCCCATGCAAGGCCACTGGGATTCAATTAGAACAACAGAAGGAAGGTAACAGAGATAAAAACCAAGATGCCAGGCCTGGCTGAGGGGCAGACTGGAGTCTTCCTTTCCTAATGGCTTACCAGTACCACATTATTTCAGGCAAACCAGTGCTCGATGCAAGTCTGAGGGGACGGACACTCAATGCTTCCTAGGTTCAGAACACCTGTTGCAATCTGTTTGTAGAAACTGGGTCTTGGGAAAAAGCCTTTTGAGACAGACAAGAATATACTGAGGCATACTAATTCTAACCTTTGAAATTCACTTGTAGGTATTGCATCATCACTTCAGCAGCCTAGAAATATGGTCACAAGGGATAGTCTATCACCACTGGGAACACACATTACTCCCGTATTTGCCACTTAAGAATAGGGTACAGAGATTTCTGTGGGCAACGCTCCCAGCAGCGATTCTGAAGTCTTCTTTCAAAATGACATAGAGTCCCTGGCAAGGCAGTGACAGACCGGGTACCAGCTATGTATGTGTGTGTGTGGCCTCAATGCTAACAGCTCCTAAAAGGGAGCCTCCCCTGCCAGGGCTAGAATGAGGGAGCCAATCTAAAATTAGAGGTGGGGGCTGTGTTTATTTGCAGCTCTTCACCAAGTCTGTGCTCTGGCTTGCTGCTCGTGTACAGGGATTTCAACACTTTCTGGTTTAGAAGTAACCAGGGCTTTAAATGCCTCATCTCTCTCTTCTGCTGAACTCTTACTTGGCTGCTATGAGTGAACTCTATTGGGGTCTGGCCTCACTTAGTGAGGCAATAATGGGGGGGTGGGAAACATAGAGAGACACAGGAATATAATATCGCCTCCTTCTGGGAGCTGTGGCAGCTACCCCATCTCTCAAAAGATTTAATCCAAATGTATTCTGGAGATGGTGCCTTTGGAAAAAAAAAAGGTGACAGAGGCCAGCACAGGGAACTTGAGGTGATGGCAGCCAGAACACCATTTCTGACATCAACCAAACAATTCAAACAATACTGAGAAAAAAGTTCAGAAAAGGGCACAAACAGGATGATATTACCCCTTTGTTAAAACGAACATATTCAAAAATTATAAGCAACAGAGACTCGTAATTTTACATACAGTTCTCTTTTCTGTTCCTTACTAAAACATCTGTGTTAGCTGGAGATTGTTAAATTCATAATAAAAAATAAAGAAAAATGCATTACTCTAAACAAGTGGGTAGTGGCATTACTCCAGATCTTAATCTGGGGTTTGCCAAATTGGATGGGAAAAAAATCTACATCTTTATTTCAATATAATTGGTTTCCTTCGTAATCCTCAGTATTTGATGCATATAAACATTATTCTGAGAAGGGGTCCATAGGTTTCACCAGACTGCTACAGGGTAAAGTTAATTTGAATACAGCTGGGCCAAGCCCGGGATCTCCTGCCAAAAGAGACAATGGCAGCAGCATTGTTGGGGAAGGGGAATGATACACCACCTACACCACCACCACCACCACCTATACCACCACCACCACCACCAAAGATCCAAGTTTTTGCTTCTGTATCAGACAGGGTTCACTGATATGGAGTTGTGCCCCTCACTCAAAGAGCTGGGCTCAACTCAGTAAAGGACAAAAGAGGCAGGAGGCTCCAGAGATGTAATGACATATGCTGACAGTCCTCCCTTAGCATGTGACTCAGTCTCTCCTTATCCTCCCCAAGAAAGGCGTTCTACTCTCATTCTAGGAGTCAATGAGGCTCCCTCCCAGCTACTCCCTCACCTCTGAGAATACCTCTAATGTGACTGACTGGCAGGTACCTGCCAGAGATTACCTGGGGAAGGTTTTCTGGTTAGTTATGCAAGGCCTGATCCAACCTCAGAGGTGCAACACTGCAGGCAAAACAAAAGGAGCCAGAAAGCTGAGGCAGAGTTCTCATGCTGGGGAGTTACACGCGTGTACAGGCCAAAAATCAATCCCTTTTTCTGAGGGACTCCTGGTGGGACAACGTGTCATCAGCTGTGAAATTCCAACTTTGAAAAGAGAGAAATGCCTGCTCTACAGTGGGCTCAGTCTTTACATGCAGCTTTACATGCAGCAGAAGATGCTCTGTCACTTGACCCTCAAGAGAGAGGCCAGGGCAGAGGACATACAATATCTCTGCCTGAAAGGGTTTTTCCAATGAGAGTCCATTCTCTGTCTATAGGGTTATTGGCCTGGCCTGGCAGGCTGTCAAAGGCAGGGACTTCAGGACACAAAGATCTCCCACCTTGGGCACCAGACACCTGGGAATGAATGAGTCCTAGGACATCTGCAGCATTTATTAAGGACTCACTGTTGTGCTAGGTCTGGTTGGGTGTGGTGGGAACTGACAGATAAGGAGGAAACACAAAGGAAGTAGAAGACACAGTGTCCCTGTGCTGCAGGAGTTTACAAGTTGGGGAGTGAAGGCGAACATACATGAAAACCCTTAGGCATATATACATGGAAATATGTCACAAGATTATGTGATACAGACTACTACTGCCAGTCTTTGTTCTCTAATTCATCCTTCACAGAGCCATCAAATTCATCTGAATACGCAGGACGGATCGTCATCGTTCCCCTTCTCATAAACTTCCACTAGCTCCTTATTGTCTCCATAGGATAAAATGGCAACTCCCCAAGCCAGCATTCAAAGCCCTCCACAACCTAGCTCAAATGTACATATTTAACCCTATTTAATATCACTCTCCTTTATGTACTCTAGATTCCAGCCAAAGGAAACTACCAGGCTGCTCCTTGTTCTCATCCTTCCCTTTTCTGTCTCCTTGCATTCATGCTCAGAAAACACTCTACCTACATGTCCTGCTGTTGAAATTCTCTTCCTTCAAGACTGGCTCAAGACACCTCCTAAATGAAATCTGCCCAGATTCCTACCCTTCCCAGGGTTCTGGCTTACCCCTCTTCCCTCAACCTCCTGAGGAAGAGACACACCAATATCTGCCATAGTGTCCCCAGGAGAGAGCAGGAGCCCTCCTTTCTCCAGGCCAGGAATTCTCTTGTAGGCAGGTAGAGGGCTCTTTAAATAGGATGGCATAAACAGAATGTCCTCATTAGATAGTGGGTTTGAACACAAATAGCAGATTTCCAGAAAGGGCCCTTTAGGAGCTAGCCCCTCCACTTCATCAAGCACTAAAGCTAGATGCAGATGGTCACCATGTATCCCCATGACTTTGAAAACTTCCTTGTGGAAGTTGAATGAATCAGGACAAAGGCTGGGTTGTGAGCGTAGCATAAAGTTTGGGCAGGAGGAAGACTGTGGAACCCTGGATGGATTTAATTTGTAGGCTTCAGGGTTTGTGATTTGGGTACTAAAAAGTACCCCTGAATTTGCAGGTTTATACCTCCTGTGACCCTTCAGCCTGGCACAGAGGGTTTGAAAGCCGGCTAAGGGGTTTTTAACATAGCAAGGCAGCATGTAGCCCACAGTGAGAACAGATGTGGGAAGAGTGGTAGGTGGGAAACTTCCTAGACGGTGACCACAGCTGACAAAAGAAGGGTGTATTCTTCAGGGAGGAGTACATTTCATAGTCTTATGCAAATTCTCTAGTGGGAAGGAGTATATGCCCAATTAAAGATGGCTTAACCAGGGAGTTCCTGCCCAAGGATGTCAGTCAGTCAATAAGCATTTAAGTATCCACTAAGTGCCAGGCACTGTACTGAGGGCTAGAGACATAAAAAGAGGCCACAGACAGCACCTTGCTTTCAGAGGAGCTTACAATCTCTTGGGGAGACAAGCAAACAAATATGTACAAACACGCTAAATATGGGATAAATAGGAAATAACAGAGCGAAGGCACTAGAATTAAGTGGGGTTGGGAAAAGCTTCCTGTAGAAGTTGGGATTTTGGCTGGGATGTGGTTTGTTTGCAGGTGGGGCACTCCAAAATATCTCCTGCCAGTATGGAGAAGCATGATTTCATCTATGCACGAATATGTCCCCAAAGAAATTTTTCTCCACAGATGTAAGAAGTAACTTCTGTAGGGCTCATACTTAGCCCCAATCCTATTGTTGTTATTCACAGATTAACTGTATAAGGTCTAGTCGGGATCGAATGGCTGAGAAGTTTTCAGGGCAGAATACGGAGACTGGAGACAGTTGTTCCACAAGAGGTCTGAATTTGACATCCAGTGACTTTGCTCTCAGTCTTTCTAGATTTAGATGAGTTTCCCCTGAAGATTCCTTGTCAAATGTGATTAATATCCGGACTCCCTGCTTCATAGGACTGTTTTGAGAATCAAATGAGCTAACAGATATAAGGTACTTTGGAAACCATAAAAGACTATGTCAACCACAACATCCCATGGGACCCTTATTCTGGTGCTGTGATCTTTGCAGTGAAAACCAAGTATCTTTCCAACTTGGACCCAAACTCCCTTTCCCATCTTATTATACATCATTTTACCTTTCACATACTATATGTGGTCCAATCAAACTGGCCTTAATATTTTTCCCACACACAACACTGCATCTCTTGCCTGCATGCCTAGGATTTACATCCTATCTTCCTCCACTGCTTACAATTCCTAGTTTGTTTCAAAGCTTGGTTCAAGGGCCATCTGAGACCTTTCCTGATCTCTCCAGCTCTCTTTCAAAATTACCTTGTGTGTACTTTTTATATATTTATACATGTACATATCTTTCCCAATTGAAAGCAACTATCAATCACAAAAACCCTTCACCATTCTGTTTCCTTTCTCCAGAGTGGTCTTTTACTATCCTAGAGTAACTAGAACTGAATATAAGATTCCAGATGTGAACTAACCAGTTAAGAATACTTGCGGGACTATTACCACTCAATCTGGTCACTACATTTCTATTAATTCAGAGTAAGCTGCTGTAGTTTTTTTTTTTTTTGGTTAACAGCAGCTATATTACATTGTTGGCTTGTACTGAATTTATTGTCAACCAAAACCCCCAGGTCTTTTTCACATATATGACTAAGTACATCTCGTACATGGCCAATTGATTTTTTTGAAGACTAAGTCCTGGACTTTCCACTTATCCTTGTCACATTTCATCTCCATTGTTGCAGTCATTATTTTAAGTCTGTTGAAATTCTTGAGTCCTGATTCTGAAATCCAGATCCTCCCCATGTTTGTTATCTGTGAACTGGATAACCATCCCGCTGTTATCTTCACCCTCATCTTCAGTGTTGCCATTCTAACACTGCCCTCAGAAGAGTAAGGGTAAAAAAATTAGGGTCAAGCAAGGGCTATCATCATCAGGAGGGCAAAGGCAAGAATGCAAACACATTTTGTAGGAAGACCATCTTGTGGGTTACTTTCTCTAATGCTCCATTTTGTCTATCTGTGTTGAGCTTTCTCTCTTAAATACCATTACCAAGAGAAAATGCTTGAAAGCTTGCTTCTAGAGAACAGGTGGAAAAATACATCTTCCTTTCTTCATTATAGAAACAAGTGACTATGACTGTGGAGTGGAGTATCACACACACTGTAATGTCAGACATAGTGGATGTGCTGGCTAGTTTTGTTGAATTGCTCTGTTACAAGAGATAGCTTGCGGGGTAAGGAGTGGGGAGGGGGCAAGAATACATTTAGAAATGAAAGTGGCATAAAAAAGGCATCAATAAAAATAAAATACAATGAGAGAGACAGAGAAAGAATGATCAATACCATTCTAGTCCCTGGGAAAAAACCTTAGCTACTGTGTGCTGAAGAAAAAATGGTGATCACCTGTTAACCAACATACAACTCAAAAGTGTGGTACATTGGATAGACCCAGGCTAGACTTGCAGGCTGACGACTTGGATTTAAATTTGGCCCCTGAAACTTACTAAATACCTAACCCTAGGGAAGTCACCAAATCTCACTAAGCCCAAGTTGCTCATCTGTAAAATGGGAAACTACCACCTGTTGTAAATCTCAGAGGAGTACTGTAATGCTCACATGAGAATTGATGTTAAGTACATTGCAAATTCTAAAGTGCTATGTGAAAGTCAGCTTTTATTAAGTGAAGCTGATTAAACTCAAGAAAAAAATCTCTGAAACAATCACAAAGCCCAAACATTTAAGTGCTGAAACTCTCCGGGAAGTCGATGCTCTTTCAAGAGAAGATCCTCACAGCCTAGTCTCCAACTCAGAGTACAATTTTTCAGGATCTACATTAAGGGATGCCACTCTGAGGTCAGTTTAATAATCAATGGGCCTTATAAAGCAGCCACTTCAGAATGAGATTTCTTTGCTTAGGATAGTTTCTCTGGCAAGAATCTGGTGCCCCCTTAGTTTGCTTCAAGGATTATAACATAATCCATGTATGTGCTGACATTTTTATTTTTCCAAAGTAAAGCATTCACTTTGTTCATGTGAAAAAGAACAAAAGATATGTAACTCTAACTTGCCAAGAAATTACACACCTGTATCATTTTGTAAATAACATTTGGCTCAGTCTAGGTAAGGACTAACTTATTTCTTTAACTAGAGATATCTAGTGAATATCTAATTGCTTGATAAGCCCAACCTCCCTGAAACCTTTCATAGCTACATAATGGGGAGAATACCTGCAAAGGAAGTGACTCACAAGTGGGAAGTGGACAGCACAGTCAGAAATAGAACCCAGGAGTCCTGCCTGTTTCCTCCTGTAAACATTGGACAACATCCTCCTTGCTTATTAGCAAAAGTACAAAATGCTTTGCAGAATGATCTTCTGGCATAAATATTCACTCAATTTTTGAACTCATGTGTGAAAGGACCTTACTCTAACTACCTCCAAGAGAGAGTGGCTATGAATTAGCATAGTACAGTACTTAAAAAAATGAAATAAAAAATGTGATTTTAAAAATCTGAATGGAGATAGATCCAATCCCCTTTGCATCATCTTTAAAAAGCTGAAAGAAGATCACTTCTGGAAACTAAAACATCTGAAGCCGAGGGCACTTTAAACAATGTGATTATGTCACTCCTGCAAGCCTCAGTGTCTATGGCCAATGGGGAACAATACAAAGACAGTGAAATAGACAGAGGATAAGGACAATCTCTCCAAAGAGCTGTTTCTGGGAACAATCATTAAATGGGGCAGAAAACTAGGTCTCTCTATATATGTTAGGCTGCGCTGTCTGTTCTGTTCTTTAGCAAATGGCTTTATTGGTAGCTGTCTGGGGTTTTACCAAACCAAGTCATCGAGAACCATTCTCCAGTACAGCCAAGATGGCAGAGTAAAGAAAGCACTTATCCTAGCTCTCCCAACATTTCCCTCCAAACAACTTTACAATAACACTTCAAGTAGAATTCTGGAGTAGTAGAGCCAAGAAAAGGTCAGTGAGACATTTTTCCAGCCCAAGACCACTCAGGAGGTCAGAAAGAGAGATCTATGACACAGGAATAGAGGCTAGGCTGGAGCCCATGTTGAAGAAACACAAGTAGTAGGGTGCAGGTGGTGGAGACAGAAACAGCAGCAGCAGCTTCAGGATCTCTCGAGCTAGAGATGGGAAGGGGGCTGGCAAGTCATCAAAAAGATTATAGGGGGCCCCTGTGCTAGCATTAGTCCCGGGTCCAGACCTAACTGGCAAATCCATTGTCCATACCTACTTGTGGGTCAAAGGTCAAGGGTGGAGAAGAAAACTTTTTGGTCAAGAAGGAGTGGGAGCCTTAAGGGCTGGTATCACTTTTGACCCTAAGGGAGCAGCAGGGACCCTGAAGCACAACATCAAATGCAATGTCAAAGGATTCTTAACCTTCCTGGGTAAGGACCAGAGTGAAGAACAAAGGAGCAATGACCACACCTCTCCTCAGACCACGCCACTTTGGAAGCACTGAGAACTTCCAAACCCCCAGATTTAGCTCTAAAAACAGCCCTGTGGAAAAAGATCGTTCTGAAGCTTGAGACAGTGCCCCTATCCCATCCGAATGCTGGGAGCAGAGCCCAACTTTAACATAAAATTCAAAATTAAGAAATGGGGTGGAAAAAAAATGCGCAAACAACAACAAAAGAACCTGATCATAAAAGGCTAGTACAGCAACAGGGAAGAACAAGAGACAAACTCAGAAGACAATGTAGTCAAACAGCCACAAGTTAAGTCTCAAAGAAAAAAAAAATGTGAATGGATACAAGCCCAACAAGAATTCCTAGAAAAAGCTAAAAATGATTTTCAGAATCAAATAAGCACAAAAGAGGGAAAATTAAGTAAAGAAATTAGAGCAAAAGAAGAAAATTATGAAAAGACAAAGAACAACTTGGCATTAAAAGAGGCGCGTGCGCGCGCGCGCGCACACACACACACACAAAACCTGAAGAAAATAACACCTTAAAAAACAAAACTGGTAAACTTCATTGATGAAAATAACTCCTTCAAAATTAGAATTGTGCAACTGGAAGCTAATGAATCCATGAGACATCAAGAAACAATAAAACAAAGTTAAAAGAATGAAAAAAATAGAAAATGTGAAATATCTCACCAGAAAAAACAAATGACCTAGAAGATAGATCAAGGACAGATAATTTAAGAATTATTGGATTACTTGAAGGCCATGATCAAAGAAAGAGCGTAGACATTGTATTTCAAGAAATTATGAAGGAAAACTATCCCAATATCCTAGAAGAAAAAGGTAACATTGAAACTGAAAGAATCCACCAATCACCATCCGAAAGCGATCCCCAAGTGAAAATTCCCAGGAATATTATAGTCAGATTCCAGAACTTAGGCCAAAAAGAAAATACTTCAGGCATCCATAAAGAAACTCTTGAAATGGAGCCACAGTTAGAATCGCACAAGATTCAGCAGCTACTACATTAAATGAGTGGCATGCTTGGAATAATATACTGGAAGGCAAAAGAACTGGGATTACAACCAAGAGGAACCTGCCTAGCAAAACTATTTAAACACATACACACAGACACACACACACACAGACACACAGACACACACACAAAATCCTTCAAGGGAAAAAAATGAATATTTAATGAAACAGAGGACTTTCAAGCATTCCTGATGAAAAGACCAGGGATGGATAGAAAATCTGACTTTCAAACACAAAACTCAAGATAAGTACAAAAAGGTAAAGATGAAAGAGAAAGAACTCATTAAGGTTTATCTTTTTACATGGGAAAATGGTACATGTAATTTTTAAGAACTTTATTATTTTTAAAGCAATAAGAAAGGATTCTATATAAAAAGAGGACATGGAGTGAGCAAATTATGTTGGGATGATATTAAAAAAAAGGTGAGAAAAAGGGATGCCCTGGGAAAAGGAGAGTGAGGAAGAATGGGGAAAATTACCTCACATAAAGAAGAGCAAGGAAGAGTTTTTTACAGTGGAGGGGAAGATGAGGGTGAGTGGGCAATATTTGAACCTCAAAGTGGTTCAAAGAGAGAAACTCTCTCTCTCTGTGTCACACAATTGGTAATAAAATGCTATCTTACCCAATAAGGAAGTGGGGGGCGGGGAGGGAATAGGAGAACGGGAGTGTGAGTGTAAATAATAGAAGGTGGCGGTCAGAAGCAAAACAGACTTTAGAGGTATAGGATAAAAGAGAACAAGAAGGATAAATAGGAAAAAATAGGATGGAGGGAAAATGCAGTTAGCAATCATAAATGTAAACATGAGTGAAATGAACTCTCATAAAATGGAAGCAGATGACTGAGTGGATTAAAATATAGACTCTGACCATATGTTGTTTAAAAGAAACACACTTGAAACTGAGAGACACACAAAGAGTTAAAATAATGCTGCAGTAGAATCTATTACGCTTTAACTGATATAAAAAAGGCAGGGGTAGCAAACATGATCTCAGAAAAAGCAAAAGCAAAAACAGACCTAATTAAAGGGGATAAGCAGGAAAACTACATCTTGCTTAAAGGAACCAGACAATGAAGTAATATCAATACTAAACATATATGCACCAAATGGCACAGCATCCAAATGCTTTAACTGTTAAACTATAGCTAAAACTATAAGAGTGGAGGACCTCAACTTTCCCCTCTTAGCACTAGATAAATCTAACCATAAAATAAATAAGAAAGAAGTCAAGGAGATGAATAGAATCTTAGAAAAGTTAGATATGATATCCTGCCAGAGAAAACTGAATTGGAATAGAAAGGAGTATATACCTTTTTCTCAACTGTACATGGCATCTTCACAAAAACTGATCATGTATTAGGACATAAAAACCTCACAACCAAATACAGAAAAGCAGAAATATTACACACACCGTTTCAGACCATAATGCAATAAAAATTACATTTAATAAAGGGTTGTGGAAGCATAGATTAAGTTAGTTGAAGCACTGGCCCTGGAGTCAGGAGGACCTGAGTTCAAATCTGACCTCAGATACCTGACACACTTACTAGCTGTGTGACCTTGGGCAAGTCACTTAACCCCAACTGCCCTGCCCCCCTCCAAAAAAAAATGTAAAAGTTAGTTGAAAACGAAATAATCTAATCCTGAAGAATAAGTCGGTCAAAGAACAAATCAAAGCAACAACCCATAATTCATTAAAGAGAATGACAACAATGAGACAATATTTCAAAATTTATGGGATGCAGCCACAGCAATACTTAAGGGAAAATGTATATCTCTAAATGAGTACATCAATAAAAGACAGAAAGAGCAGATCAATGAATCGAGCATTAGAAAAACTAGGAAACCAACAAATTAAAAATCCCCAAGTAAACGCCAAAATGGAAATCCTGAAAATCAAAGAAGAGATTAATAAAATCTAAAGTAAAAGAGCCATTGAACTAATAAATAAAACAAGGAGTTGATTTTATGGGAACAAATAGTTATAAATCATTGGTTAATGTGATTTTCAAAAAGAAGAAAACCAAATTACTAGTATCAAAAATGAAAAGGGTGAATGCACCACCACTGTAAAGGAAATTAAACCAATTCAATTATTAGGAGTTATTTTGCCCAATTACATGCCAGTAAAACAGACAATCTAAATGAAATGGATGAATATTTACAAAAAGATAAACTGCCCAGATTAACAGAAGAGGAAACAGAATACTTGAATAATGCTATCTTAGAAATAGAAATAGAACAAGACATCAATGAGCTCCCTCAGAAAAATTCCCGGGACCAGATAGATTTACAAGTGACTTTTACCAAATATTTAAGGAATAATTAATCCCAAAACTATACAAACTATTTGAAAAAACAGGTAAAGAAGGAGTCCTATCAAATTCCTTTTATGACACAAATACAGTTTTGATACGTAAACCAGGTGGAGCAAAGACAGAGAAAGAAAACTATAGCCCAATTTCCTTAGTGAATATCAGTGCAAAAATTTTAAATAATAGTAGGTAAGGAGGTTACAACAACATGTCACAAAGCTCATACACTATGACCATGTGAGATTTATATGAGAATGCAAGGCTGGTTTGGTATTAGGAAAACTATTAGCATAATTGACCATATCAATAACAAAAACAACAAAATCATATGATTATATCAAAAGATGCAAAAAAAGCCTCTGACAAAATATAACATCCATTCCTATTAAAAACACTAGAAAGCATAGGAATCAAGGGAGCCTTTCTTAAAGTGACTGGTACCTATCTAAAACCAAGAACAAGCATTATCTATAATGGCGATAAACATAAAGCCTTCACAATAAGATCAGGGGTGAAGCAAAAGGATGCCCATTATTACCACGATTATTCAATATTGTATTAGAAATGCTAGCTATAGCAAGAAGACAAGAAAAAGA
This sequence comes from Trichosurus vulpecula, assembly GCF_011100635.1. Lineage (NCBI taxonomy): Eukaryota > Metazoa > Chordata > Mammalia > Diprotodontia > Phalangeridae > Trichosurus > Trichosurus vulpecula. The sequence continues at coordinate 76,732,925 of NC_050574.1, read as the reverse complement.
AACTGAAGGAATAAAAATAGGCAAGAAGGAAACAAAACTAGAACTGTTTGCAGATGATGTATTGGTACACTTGAAGAACCCTAGAGAATCAACTAAAAAACTAGCTGAAACGATGAACAACTTTAGCAAAGTTGCATGATACAAAATAAACCCACATAAATCATCAGTATTTTTATATATGACTAACAAAACCTAGAAGAGGAAGAGATAAAAAGAAAGCTTCCATTTAAAGTAGTTGCAGACAATATAAAATACTTGGGACTCTACCTGCCAAGAGAAACCCAGGGACTATAAATGAACATAATTTCACACAAATTAAGACAGATCTAAACAACTGGAGAAATGTTAACTGCTCATAGGTAGGCTGAGCCAATATAAAAACACTGATAATTCTGCCTAAGTTAATTTACTTATGCAGTGCCATGCCAATCAAACTACCAAAGATTATTTTATGTAAGACAGAAAAAAATAACAAATTCATCTGGGAAAACAGAAGGTCAAGAATAGCAAGAGAATCAATGAAAATAACATGAAGGAAAGTGGCCTAGAAGTACCAGATTTCAAACTATATTACAAAGCGGTAATCATCAAAATAATCTGGTGCTGGGTAAGAAAATAGAGTGGTGGATCAATGGAATAGATTAGGTACACAGTAAATAGTAATAAAGGACCGCAGTAATCTAGTGTTTGATAAACCTAAAGATCCAAGCTTTTGGGATAAGAACTCACCTTATGACCAAAATTGCTGGAAAAACTGGAAAGCAGTTTGGCAGAAATTAGGCATAGACCATTATTTCATACTGTATATCAAAATAAAATCAAAATGGATAAATGATTTAGACATAAAGGGTGATATCATAAGTAAATCAGGGGAGGATGGAAAAATGTACCTGTCAGATCTATGGATAAGGGAAGCGTATATGACAAAATACAAGATAGAGAGGATCACAGAAAGCAAAATGGATAATTTTGATAACATGAAACTGAAAAGCTTTTGCACAAACAAAACTTATGCAACCAAAATTAGAAGGGAAAGTGGGAAAAAAAATTTGACAGGAAGTTTCTTTGATAAAGGACTCATTCCTCAAATATATAGGAAATGGAGCCAATTTTATAAAAATAGTAAGAGCCATTCACTAGTTGATAAATGATCAAAGGATATGAACAGGCAGTTTTCAGATGGAGAAAACAAAGCTATGAATAATCACATGAAAAAATGTTCTAAATCACTACTGATAAGAGAAATGCAAATTAAAACAACTCTGAGGTACCACCTCACACCTATCAGACTGGCTAACATGACAGCAAAGGAAAATGACAAAATGCTAGAGGGGATGTCTAAAAATTGGGACATTAATGTACTACTGGTCAATGCAAACTAGTCCAACCATTCTGGAGAACAATTTGGAACTATGTCCAAAGGGCTATAAAACTGCATACACACTGATCCAGCAATAGTACTACTGGATCTGTATCCTAAAGAGATCAAAGAAAAGGGAAAAGGACCTGTTTTTACAAAAATATTTATAGCAGCTCTTTTTGTGGTGGTAAAGAATTGGAAATCGAGGATGCTCATCAATTGGGGAACGACTGAACAAGTTGCAGTATATGACTGTGATAGAATACTACTACGCTATAAGAAATGATGAGCAGGATGCTTTCAGGAAAAAATCTGGGAAGATCTATATAAACTGATGCAAAGTGAAGTGAGCAGAATCAAGAGAACACTGTACACAGTAATAGCAATATTGAAAAGATGATCAATTGGGAAAAACTTAGGTACTCTGACCAAGACAATTCCAAAAGACCCATGACGAAAAATATTCACCTCCACAGAGAGAAATGATGAATACAGACTGAAGCATCTTTTTTACTTTCTCTGTTTTTTTATCTTTTTCTTCTGCAACATGGCTAATATGATATCATGTAGTATATGATGGCACATGTATATCTGACAGAAAATTGCTTGCCCTTCTCAAGGAGGGAGAGAATTTGGAACTCAAAATGTTAAGAAAAGAATGTTAAAATTTTTTTACATGTTATTGGGCAATATTTAATGAAACAAATTTTTTAAAATATATAAAAAAAGAACCATTCCCCTACCACCACAACCCCCTTCCCCACCCCCCTGCTGCAACCTTGACAAAGACGAGCATGGTTTTTCAAAAAGTTCTCCAAAAGCAGAAGCAGATTACTTTAAAATTAACAGTCAATGACTGTGGAACATTGCCCATACTGTCAGACATGGTTTAATGTGTTGGTTACTTTTGCTGAAATTCTTTTCTTTTTTCTTTTAAAATCTTTGTATAAGGGATAGCTGGAAGAGGGTTGGTGGGGAGGGAGGTATACTAGAAAATGAATGTGAGGTAAAAAGGCATCAGGAATACATTAATAATTAATGAGCATATGGGGGAAGGGGCAAGAAAGGGAAGAATGAGAAAAGGTAGAATGGTAGATGAGTAGAAAGGTAGAAGAATCAAAACTTCCACTTAGGCTCTTGATCCCTCAACTGGAACCACCATCCCACAAAGGAATAATAATACATCTAATCCAGCATCCCCAGACACAGTTTTTTTTATAACCTTCCCCAATGCATATCTTTAGGAAAGCTCAAGGCTTAACTTGGGAGGCAGAAGATCCAGTCACTGTCTGTGGAGGCTGGCCAAATCAATTTCTCTTTATTCTGGCTTATTTGTGAAGTGTTACAACACTTTAATTGACAACACACCAAGTTGCCTACCCACCCATTTCTCAAACCCTCTTATCAGGTCAGGCTTTGGACAATCCACTTCCTTCCACTTATATTGGAAGAGCTTCGTCTTAACTGTCCCTCTCTGCCACCCTGCAGCACAGTCAAACTGCTCTCCCAAGCCTTTGCACTGGTGGCTCCCCTATGCCTGGAATCCAATTCCTATTACCCAATGCTTCAGACTCTCTTCTTTTAAGGCACAGCTCAAGCCTTCTACCCATAGTTTCCTGATGTCCCCCAGTATTTATTCTCTATTCTCTACACATGTACTTGTCTCCCCATTTGAATGTAAGCTCCTTAAAATTCGAATCGTTTCGTTCTTTGTATTTGTATCCCTAATAGAGGCAGAATTGTTTATTCTTTGTATCTGTATCCCTAACACAGAGCAAGGCACATTAAAAGGGCAGTTAGTGGCCAAAAAACTTGTGGGAAGACAAAGAAGAGAGATGCTGGATCCTCTTTCCTGAAAAGTGGTATGAGGAAGGCTGGAAAATAATGAGGAGGACTAGACATGATTCTGGTCAGGAGCAGCTTGGGCTTTGTTACAGTGTCTATAGCAACAAAAGGCTCTGAAAGCAAACGTCAAATTCAATTCAGATGAGATGAAGTCAGACAACGTTCATTAGCTGTCCTTGGCAGGATGGAATTAAACATAAAATTTCACACCTTTGACAACTGACAATATACTTCATTTTCCGAAGTTTCAGCAGCTGTTGTGCAGAGAGAGAAGGAGCTCTGCATCAATATTGGGGGGAGGGGGGAAGAGGAAGCAAAGGCTTCCTGGCCCACTTGGCAAAGCCCCTGCAGGGAGTACTTCATTACAAGGCAAGGTAACCTGTTTAAACAGGTTGGCTCCAGCCATTAGGTCTCAAGAAGAGCCATTTCATATACATTCTAGCTGGTTAGCTACCAGAGACATGACTTCTCCCCCCTACCAAGAGGTTCCAGAGGTCAAACAAGGTCTACCAACCACAAATGCTGAGAACGGCAAGGGCACTGAGGGGCCACTTCAGGGAAGCTGTGGATTGCAACACAGCCTGAAGTGTCACTGGGACAGCACAGCCTCTAACTTCTTATGCTCACGGCACTGAGAACCATTTGTTCAACTACAGAATTAAAATCGGCGTAACAACTCCCTGGAATACTCACAACTTTTCTAGAAAAGAGCTCACCTCTGACTCATCAGTCTTCAGAAGCCAGTCAAATCCCAGGATTCCCCAAACTGTTGACACATAACTAACTTCTAGCTCAGGACCAAGGGACATTCGGGCACAGCGAGCTGCCAGACTGCTAGGTGGTCTAAGCTAGTGTATACCCTCCTTTCATTAGGTGGTTGTAGCTACAGGGGCTAAGGGCTGATTTACAGACAGCCATCAATCATCTACACTTTGCAAATGGCTTTAACTGAACAGGTGGAAAAGCCACAGCCTGGCTAAGGTTCAACTGTAGCAATCTCATACTTTCCTCACCTTCCAGACCAATTACAACAAAAAGTCATAAAAGCCCAACCTAAACTATGTACTTCAACTCCTATAACTAGTTAAATGTCACATACACAACTATGGGGTCTGCCCCCTGGAAGATTGCATATCACACTGGACGCTGTACCAAGGGCCTTAGAGAAGGTGCACTGGAGAGCAACGATCAAGCAGGCAAACTCTAGGACCACCCAGCCTCCCAAAAGAGGACCTCAGTGTAGAAAATCAAAGGCTAGGGGGGACAGGAAAAGAGGCCTCTGGTGGGGAGAGACTGAAGTCCAAAAACAAAACCACAAAAGGTCTGATTAGGGTCAACACAGACTTCACCAAGTTCTAGGGCACTACGATTAAGCCTGAAAGAGGTAGTTTAAGTTAAATAAACTTACCACAGAGGGTTTTCACTCATGAAACTGCCAAGAAGTTTTATAGGATGAAAACAGGAATAGCTTAAAAAGGGCATCTCAGAATGTTTGGGGGATAATCTAAAGTTCTAGAAGACAAGCATGACCTTCAAACCATCCTCTGACGTTTCTGTCAGGGAAAGAATCCTAACTTGGAATGGCTCCAGAGGGGACAGAACTGGGACTAAGGCTGCCAGGTATAGGGAAGTGGGTTTCTGGTCAATATAAGCAAGGATTCCTAACCATTATAGGTGTCTGCACCATGGGATGGGCTACCTTGTGGGATATCTCTCCTTTAAGAGGTATCCAGACAGAAGCATGATGACCATATTGTGGAGGGGATGTACACTTTAAGGAGAGGTATGCAGGGAGAAAAGTAGTAGAAAAAAGGGGCACAACAGAAAGACCTCTTGCTTGCAATCAGTAGACTGATGTGTTCAAATGCCAGCTGTCACCCATGCACCTTAAGAGGTCACAATCTCTCTGGGCCACAATTTCTTCATCTTTGAAATGAGGGAATGGAACTGGATGATCCCCAAAGTCTTTTCAAGCCCTAACATTCTAGGATTCCATGGATTGGACTAGGAGAGGCACCCAAATATCCCTTCCAGCTCGGTGACTCCTGAGGATGGTCACAAACTACATCCTAATAGCAAAGAGGGCCTAATGGCTTTGACTTCCTAAGGTCAACAAAGGCTACCAATTTGACTTTGAAGAGCTCACAGACTAATATGCCACTCCAACCTGACGTTGGAGAGCTCCTGACCCATTCCTCCTTGGAAGCATTTTTGCTTTTTGCTCACGATTCCTCTGTGATGTACCAAACATAGGTAGACAGAGAAAGACAGTAATTATTAAGGACTTTATCTATTTCAGGTCCTGTGCTTCTAAGTGCTGGGGATACAAATATGAGCTTGTTAAGCTGTCCCTGAGTTCAAGGACATCATAACCTAATGCGGGAAGACAATAGGAAAAGAGCTGGAACCAAAGGTGTTCCTAAAAAGTCCTTTGTCAAGCAATCCTGTTTAATTTATACTTCCTATAATTTTAGACACATTAAAAAATTGAGCTTCAAAGGGTAATGGCTTCTACCACTTAACTTTTAAGATTCTTTAAACTCACTATACCGGACAAGAGTTTTCAAAGTGTGGTCCAGGGAACCCTGGTGGTCTCTGAGACCTGTTAAGGTACCTGTGAGATCAAAACTAATCTCATAATAATACTAAGACATTTCAATTTCTAAATACTCTAAATATTGATAGATATAACCCAAACAAAATCTCCCTGGGGGTTTCTCATAATTCTTGAAAGTATAAAGGAAGAGGTCTTGGGGCCAAAAGGTTTGAGAACTGCCATATAAGGGAACTTCTTTGCTTTTTGTAAAGAAGCCTTTTGTAGTGTAACTAATCACTTCCAATCTTGTTGGAATTTTAGGTTTTCTCACATTAACTTTTCTCTAAAATATGTACACCAGTATAGAATCTTATTAACATCTGCAGATCCAACATTTAAAACAATTTATTTTCTGCTAGCAAAAGTCAATTGGCTAGCTATCTTCCTCAGGAGACATTTTAATGTCCTATCATGCCATATAATTTCAGCCCAATATGTTTACTGGAAAAAAAAATGAAAGCATTGACCTGAAATCTTTGCAGCCTATACTTAGAAAAATGTCCAATTTGGTCTCCTATGACTTTAGACTTGAAGGATTTTTTCCAATACAGCTCACTACCATCCACTCCATAATACCAATTAGCCCTTCGGTTTTAATCACTAAAGGTCAGAGAAGGAACATCCTTTCAGCTAAGCCTGGTTCCTTGAAAAGAAAGCATCTTTAATATCTACCAGGAGAAATTCAGGGGAAGTTCCTGAGAGGTGATGGATTCAACAATGCTTAAGAGACTGAGACATGTACAAAATGTTCCAAAAGTCTTAACTTCAGTAGCTTAAAGCTTGGATCAAGACTTTTGTGACACCCTGTATATTTTTGGACATGGCCAATGTAGAAATATGGTTTGCCTGACTATACCAGTCTGTACCAGGAGTTTGGGTTTTTCTGTCTTTCTGGGGGGGGCGGCGGCGGGGGGGCGGGGCGGGGTGTGAGTTGGGTGGGAAAAAGAGAAGGTGGATTTTCCTTGATGGGGAAAAAAAATTGCTCTTCTTATTCCTCATTTACTACAGTCTAGAGAAAATTTTATTGCAAAGGACACAGAGCTTACCTGAGGAGACCTATCTGACTTTTTTAGCATGATCTCTTATCTCTTTCACATAGTAACACCAAGGACAAAGGTGCAGAGAAACGGCACAGTTGAAATCAAGAGAGTTCCCCAGAAATTCCCAAGTACAGTTTTAATTCTGACCCCAAAGATGAAACCATGAATCTCTTAGCTAGAGGTGATATGGTTATTTCTGATGAAGACTATTCTGCATAGGCACAAAAGCCAATTTATCAAAGGTATATTGTATTCTGTATTAGGCGGATAGTGAGTAGCTCAGGATTCACAGAACTTGGGTTTTCCAGGATGGCTATCCTGGAGCCACTAACAAATGGTGACAAATTTCTGACCCAGTTTTTAGGCAGTGAATTAAGAAGAGAAACCTAATACTAGTAGCCCTTTCTAGGATTAGGCCCCTAGGGGTCCTTTAGAAAAGCTAACTTTTTGAGATTTCATTCTGCTAATGACCCTGGTCAGTTTGGCTGGCATTTGAAGGGGAGAGGGAGAAGTGGAGAGGAAGGGATTAAATTCGATAGCCAAAAAAGCTGCTTTTCTGGGACTTCCTCAGTCCAAAGAGCTGTTTCTAAATGAGGCATTTTGGGGTTGGGAAAGCTATGTTAAGAAATTTGAGCTTCTGGAAAATCCAGGAAGCTCACCTCCCTGCCTAAATGTATGCAATTGAATGGAGGAGCATGGGTAACCCTCATTCTCCCCATCCTGTTGTGTACATCTGACTTTCTCTGGGAAACCATTTAAAGACAACTGAATAAGTCCTAATGCTAGGGAACAATCTATAAATAACAGAAATAGTTACATGCACATTCAATCATTTAAAACTTTTGTTCCTACTTTTGTATTTTAATGCTTGTCAATAAAAATTAAAATAAAATTGTAAAAACTATTAGGGAAACCATCACTAGAGTTTAAAAGGGAGATAGGTTTTCTCAAAGACTTTGTAATCCATCCCCCAAAGCCAGCTACCCTGTATTTCAACTGCTGGTGTGGAACATGATTACTGGATCCAGTCTGCAGAATTCTGTATCTGGGGTCAGACAATATAGCACTTGCTTCCTTCCTAAGCCAATTCAGAAATGGGATTGAGGCTACTGGAAAGGTAAGTACATTAAAGAATCTGTAGATACTTTTCCCTCCGCCTTTTCCCCCATGCTTGCTTTGAAATCCACACTCTCTCAGGGGTTCCTGCTGTCCTATATAAGGTGCTACCTAAATTATCCATTTCCCTCCCAAAATGACTCTAAAATCAAAGTATTTTAGAACTTGAGTTCATCTAGTACAAACTCCCTTCCCCACTGAACCCCAGCCACTTTGCAAAAGAAACTGGGCCCCAGAGAGGAGGGACCACATGGTTCAGGAGAAAGAGCACTTGGTCTGGACTCAGGACTAGGATTCAAATCCACCCTCTGACCCTTCAGACTCTATCTGTGTGAGTCACCTTGGACAAGTCACTTAGCTTCCCGAGGCCCCTGTTTCCCCATCTCTAAAATGAAGGTGTCGGGCTAGATGGCTTGAGGTGTCTTCCACACTGAGATCTGTGATCCTGAGTGACTTGCTCATGGCTACAGAGAACCAGGACTAAAACCCACAGCTCCTGACTGTCCATGCTAGTGTTCTTTCCAATACCCCAGCCTGCTCTGAGTCAATTTCTCACAAACTTTGTTTTTAGAAAGAGTAAAATGAAACTATGAACATTAGATCCTTCAAGGCATTTTCTTCAGTTCAAAGGGACACCTTGAGTTGTCACTAATTGTATCAACTAATTATTGGGAGTTATTTCCTTAAGTCTGTATGGGGTTTAGCAACCACAAATACTGAAAAATGAAGCAAATCCTACATATCTGTTTCAGATCTAGCATTAACCAAATCCTTAAGAAAGCAACCTGGTAATCCAAATGTGCAGCTGTCCTAATTTCGGAGTTCAAAGACTCTATTCTGCCTAATCTGGGCTACCTCATCAGCTGCAGTGGGGGTCGGGTCAACTGAGATAATATTTGTAAAGTGCTTAGCACAGCACCTGGCTCTTCATAAGTGTTCCCTTCTCTAGCTCCCTCTTTAGTGCACTGAATTTAAGTAAGTAAATGCACACAGCTTACCTGCAATTTAACTAAATGGGAATTGTGGATGTAACTAGGCTTCTGCAAGTAAATCACTATTTGGGGTATATTTAGCCCCCTTTATTTCTCCTCTAGTCTAAGGGAAAGACTTTCCCATACTTTCAGATACAAAGTTAAAAAAAGTCAAGACCTTGGAAACGAAGCTTCCAAGGAATTTATGACCACTATTTAAAAGCAGAAAGTATTCCTCTTTATATACAATTATATTTCCTTATTTGAAGACCCGGACTTCCACAAATTTTGTGCTTCCTTATCTCTTGCAGAACTCTTAAGCCCAAAGGGAAACACACCCAGTAAGACTTTCTCTTCCTTCTTATAGGTTCTCCCAGAGAAGCACTCAATAGGAAATGCAACAATTTGGGGCTTTTTTTCCTAACTTAAAAGGGCAGCATGTAAACAGCTACAGTATTATTCTTTCTACTCAAGTAAAGGCCATTTCATTTAAGGACATTTAAACTACCTAGCTTATCAGTAGGTGGTGCCACTTCAAGTGGGACTGAGACGATCTAGCTCCAGCAACCAGGTGAAAGGTACAAACCTGAGAAGGCTAAGGCACCTAAAACGACCAATTGCCAGATCCAACACAGGAAGCCAGCCAGGTTGTGACAGTAAACCAGCATAGCTCAGACAAGCAAGTGGGAGGGAGGGCTCAGACTGAAAAGTGAATGCTGCAGAGGTCCCAGCCTCCTAGGGATGCAGCATGCCATGAAGGTCGGTCACTAGGTGGAAAAGAATGCGTGGCTCTTCAGGTGCCAAAAGAGTGTGGGTTTTCAACAGGACTCCCAGGAAACAGTCCCCTCCTACATGCTCTGCCCACCCCCCCACTTCCTTCCTAGGCGCTCACGATCAGAAGGGCACCCTGGGCCACCACCCGGCTGGCCTCATCTATCACCTGCGGGACAGCAAGGGAACTCAGAATCGTACGGGAGGGAGGGTCGGGTCACTCCTGCGCTCGGTCCTCGAGAGGCTGAGGGGGCTGCAAGGCACAGCAGCGCAGGAGACCTTCGAACAGGAGAGGCGAAATGCACCGGCACTGTTACCACCTCCCCTCCCCCGAGCTCCCCGGAGCTCCTCGGCAATCCCTAACAAATCCACCACCTCCGTCCATTCTCATTAATCACCCTTCCTGGATTCCCTCCCCACCCCCACCCCTATTCTGCCCAACCTGGTCATTCTAGCCCTAGCTCCTCTCCAGCATGTTCCCATCCTTCTCTCTACCAGCTCTCCTCTTCGGCAAAGTCTGGACCTCCAGGCTGCTCCTCGCCTCAACCAACCAACCAATCAAACAGCATTTATCAAGCTTCTACAAGGTGCCGGGTACTAGCCTAGGCTCAGGGAATACAAAGACAAAAAAGCAGTCCCTGCCCTCGAGGAGCTTCCATTCTAGAGGAGGAAACAACCAGTAACTAAACTCGGGGTCTATACAAGTCATACACCTTAGGGAAGCCCCCACTTCCACCCCCCAGGACAGACCCCTCCCCCACCCCACTCCCCGGCAGGTCCTCCACCGCCTCCTTCTACCAAGACTCCCCCCTGCCCCAGAGAGGATCCCTTTCGGAGCCCCCTTCATTCAGGTAAAGTCCCCCTCACTGCAGATCCCAGTTTGCTCAACCCCCCTTCGGTTTCCCCCACCCCCTAGCTCCGCTCACCTTCCCCCGGCGCTCAGCGCTCCTCGCCCATAGTCCGCGTCCCGGAGCCGGGGGCTGCTCGGCGCTCCGTCCCGGGGGGCTGGAGGCCGGAGGGCCGGGGGCGGGAGAGCCGCTCTACCGCCGCCGCCCAGCGCAGCCGCCCGAGCCGCCGCCGCAGCCGCCGCCGCCGCCGCCCGAGCCGCCGCCTCCCTCCATGGCTGCGGCGCCGCCACCTGACAACGGAAATGACGCACCGCCACCCCCACGACCCAGCCCCCCCCCCCCCCCCCCCAGCTCGGAGCTCCGCCTTTCTCTTCCAGGGAAGGGAGAGGGGGACGGCCTGCTGGCTCCCTATCCAGACCCCGGTCCAAAACCCCTCGAGTCGCTGATTGGCCTCTGGGGAGCGGCCATATTGGTGCAGGGCGGAAGCTACTAGACTTCAGGTCTGAGGGGCCGGGCCCTGACGGGGACTGGCTCTCGGTGGGGACGGGGCAGAAAGAAGAGCGGTGATTGGTGGCTGAGTAAGAGAGGGGGCGGGCCCAGCCGGTCCATCTCCTTCGGGGGTGAGGGCACGGAGACGGTGACGGCTTGGTCCCGCCCCTCACACCACCCCCGCCGGAATCCTTCCGAGCCCTGAATCACGCAGTCGCACCCACCTCCCGCCCCCTTCGGAAATCCGCTCTGACGGTTTGACAGTTACTCTGGGCTGCACGGCGCAAGGTGAGGGGGGGGGGGTCGACCCCGGGGAATACCGTATATTTCAGAAAAGCGGCCCGGCACCCCAGAATCCCATGTTAAGCTCTGGAAACGAGTTTTCTGAAGCCATGTGTTTATATTCCCTATCATTAATAATAGCTAACATTTATATAGCATTTACCATGTGCCAGGCACTGTGCTGAGCGCTCTACTATTATCTCATTGAGAACAACCCAGGGAGCCAGGGGCTATTATTGTCACCCCCATTTTATGGATGAGGAAACTGAGTCAAGCAAAGGTTAAGTGACTTGCTCAGGGTCGCACAGCTAGGAAGAGGCCAGACTCGACTCCAGGCCTAGGGCTCCAAGAGTTATTGTTTATTACTGAACATGATGACACCATTAATAATAACGACGATAATAGCCCCACATTTCTGAACACAAATCCGTGGTGGGTAGGGTAGACAGTACAAGGATTTAGATTGTGACCTCCTTGAGAGCAGGGGCTGTTTTTTGCTTTTTTGGTTTTCCCTAGTGCTTAGCAGTGCATGGCACATAGTAGGTGCTTCATAAATGTTTGCCAATTTGTTGACTTGATTTAACCAGCCCAGCTTTGGTCCTCCAAGCCATCAGAACGTCATGCTGCCTGAAAGTCCTAACCATAACAGGGTCGACATTCCCATTTGTGTTCTCTTCCTCTATTAGACTTTTTCAGTTTGTTTACCCAGACACGCCTGGCGCATGGTAATACTCATTCATTCATTCATTCATTCCTACCTCTGGTCCACCAGGCCACATCCTTCCATCCCATTCGTTCACTTGGCTACCCCCTTCCTAAAGTAGGAAAGCAGGAGGATGTAGGCTCAGAGGCCCCGGGTTTAGGTTTCTGCTCTGCTGTTGACCAGGTATGAGAGCTTAAGTCCCTTCTCTTTGGGCCTCAGTCTCCTTATCTGTAACATGGGAAACCTCTCTTTAAGGTGGATCCCTGACATCTGTAAGTCTGTAATCCTCTGATCTCTAAAGCCTCTTCCAACTCTAATATATATATATATAATATTTATACATATATGTATATATGCACATTATGTAATGTATATACACATATGTGCAAATATGTTTGTATTTATTGACTTTATATTCATGCTGTATATATTTGTGTATGTTCTTGTTGACTCCCCCATTAGAATAGAAAGCTTGTTTGGAGTATATTGTTTCATTCTTGGTACCTGTATCTCCGGTGCCTAGCCCAGTGCCTGGTTCATAGAACAGTTGCTTAATAAATCCCCATTCATGGGCTGATTCATCCTTCCCCACGTTCCCTCTACAGCAGGGATTATTAACCTTTTACTGTCATGGACCCATTAGATATTATTAGACACATTAGTCCATTAGACAGTGAGCTCCTTGAGGGCAGAGATTGCCTTTGTCAGTATTTAGCACAATGCCTGGCACATAGTAGGCATCTAATAAATGCTTGTTGACATGATCTGACCCCATCTGGCAGTCTGGTGAAGCCTATGGATCCCTCTTCAGAATGTTTTTAAATGCACAAAATAAAATACACAGGGTGATAAAGCAAACCAATTACACTGAAAGTTATCAAAATATTAAAAAAAAACCAAGCCAAGTTCCTGGACCCTAGGTTAAGAACCCCTGCTCTATGGAACCCCAGACTAACCTGAAGAGGAGAGGGCCTACTAAGAAGTCATCGAGTCTCTGGGGACAAGACCAGACAGTCTAATTCCCTCCCTTTCCCCCAGCTCTGACAAATTTCACCTGTTTCTACTGACTCCATAGGCAGGATCCTCTCAGTCACCTGTTCCCATGTCTCACGGCTCTGAGCTGTCTAACCTCAGTCCCTCCTGCTGCAGTTTCGGCAGCCTATTTCCCTTCTTGTGTCAGCAACCACACCCGCCATGAATCAGCTTCTTGCAGCAGCAGCAGATGGGGCCTTTAAAGAGATTGCATCATGCTAGGTGACTCATGCCCCTCTCTGGGCTTTGTTGTGCCTCCCAGAGCTAAGGATCTGCCAAACAGAGAAGCTGAGCCGCCTCGCCTGGCCACAACCCCCAATCTTCCTTCCCCACCTTATTCCTCCTCCAGGGAAAGCCCAGAGAGCTGTCGCCTGCAGGGGAGAAGTGGGAGGCTGAGTGCTGGCATATGGATTATGTGTGTGTCTCCCTTTCTATCTCTCTGTAGGGGTATTTCCATGTCTCTGTCTGAGTGTGTTAGGTTTTCACTGTCTCCTTGTCTAATGCTTGTGTGGCCAATTCTGTATGCCACAGTTTCTGAATGCCGCCTGTGGGCATGGGTATTTGTGTGACTGGGCACCCTCTGCGGGTATAAATCTTTTGTGGGATCCAGCCTCCCACTCAGCTGGCAGACAGCACTAAGTCCTGCTTCTGGACACTTCACAGGATTTGGAACTTAGCGGTCATCTAATCCATTTCACAAATGGGAAGATTAAGCTCAAGAGAGGGGAAAGGAAAGGGCCTGCTGGAGGCCAGAGTGGCAGAGCTAGGTCTAGGGCCTAGATCCTCTAAGCAACTTGGTCAGGTCTGGGTTGCATGGTCTCTAAGGACCTTTCTGAGATTCTGTAACCCTAAATGCAGCACTCTCTCCACTGTATCATCTTGCCTCCTCAATGGCCTCACCCCTTATCTTTTCTTTTGTTGCTATGTGTCCCAATCCTCACCCACAGCTAGGGGGTAGGAAGCTAGGGTAGTATGTCATGAAGACCAAAGGAAAGCAGCTCTTGCTCCTGGGAGAAAGCCCTAAAAACAAGCTTTTCTTCGCTTTCTTGAAGAAAAGTAGGCCAGGGGAAGAGCCATCCTGTGTGCATGTGTATGTATGTGTATATGTGTGTGTGCATGTGTGTGTTTTAGGAAGGGTTGGGAGTTGGGGGAGTGTAGCTCTGTAGTGTTTGTGTATGTGTGTGATTTGAACTCCTTCTCTACCACATTTCCATGGGAATGGCCCCCTCATCCCTCCCAGGCCTTACGCACGGTGCTGCTATAATACCACATTGACCTGGCTAAGAAATTCAGTTCTTTAGCAAGAGGGTTTGGGGAGTGCTCTTCTGTTGAAACAATTTCCTGCTTTCTGGCCATGTGAAGGTGTTCAAATAAGCCTCAGACACTGTAACCGATTACATAGATTTGGGGAGAAGGGTCCGTGGAGCTTATAGGTTTTTCTTTCAGCAAACCTGGTGGATGAAATCTTTCACAGAATCTCAGAGCTGGAAGGGACCTCAGAAGCCATTTAGTTCAGGGGTTCTTAACCTGGGGTCAATAGACTCATAGACTTCAGGGGGTCTATGAATTTGGACAGGGCTGCTAGAGGTGCAGTGGATAGAGTGCCAGGCCTGGAGTCAGGACGACTCATCTTCCTGAGCTCAAACCTGGCTTCAGACACTTACTAGCAGTAAGACCCTGGGCAAGTTACTTAATGCTGTTTGCCTCAGCTTCCTCATCTATAAAATGAGCTGGAGAAGGAAATGGCCAACCACTTCAGTACCTTTATCAAGAAAACGCCCAAAAGGGTTATAAAGAATCATATGTAATTGGACAACAACAAATGGATAGGGAAAGAAATTACATCCTAATTTGATTACCCTTTGGTTTCCTTTGCAATCCTATGCATTTAAAAACATTCTCCTGAGAAGGGACCCAGAGGCTTCACTGGGTGTCAAAAGGCACACTCTAAGGTCAAGAAATCCTAGTCTAGTCCAACCTGTACCTGGGCAGGAATCCCTGCTGCACCTCTAATAAGTGACCATCAATCCTGTGCTTTAAGACCTCCAGCAATGTCAAACTCACTCTCGCTGAAGGCAGCCCCATTCCCCTTTGAAACAGCTGGAATTGTCAAGCAGTCTGAGTATTAATTTGCTTCCCTGCTCCTAGATCTGCCCTCCTGATTTAGAGCACCAAGGAATTTGGCTGAGTGGCCAGGAGAGGTGGAATAACGGATGCCCAGATGAACCTCGGCCTTGCCTCAAGATGCTACTTTCCCTTCTCAGAGGATGGGACAGGATGTGGTTGGGATACTGGAAAGTCCCTGGAATGGCTCTTGATGGGGTATGAATTTGGATTTTCCAAGAGACTCATTATCTTCTTTCCTTTGACACTGACACGCTCCTCTCCCTTCCCCTTCTACACTCTGCCCCCCACCCCTCTTCCTTAGCTGATTAAAAATATGGGACTTTATGGGGGCAGAGGAGGAGAAAGAAAGAGGACGCATGACTACAAAGCTATGAGAAAAACCCAACCCAACCCAAAGGCGCCAGCCGGGGAGCTGTCAGCAGGACATAGATGTGGGGAGATTGGTGTGTGACAACACACACACACACTCTACACTCCATCTCCTGCTCTGGGGATGTAGACAGCACTGCCATAACAAAATGACGCCTGTCACAACAGCTTGAGATGGCTGGCTGACGATGCACAGGCTCCCTGAGCAGCTGGTGACTGTCACAGAATGGAGGGGGAGGAAGGAACAGGCATGCTCACTCACCTCCTGTCCCTTCAGGCTCTCAACTCCACCCCTCCCCTGATACCATCCTGGTTGAGGGCTTCCCCGGTATGGGGTAGGGGGTTAGGTCGGTGGACTGGGAGCACGGGATATATGGCATATCCTTTGGGAGTCATTTCTCTGCCATGGCTCATGTGGAAAGGCTGCCATAGGACCAGGTGAGTTTTCAATACAGGTTTATCTGGCCTCCTCTCTCGTCCTTGTCATCAACATGATGAAAATAGACCTCTGGCTTGGGAATAGTAGACACAGGCCTGGAGTCAGAAGATCTGGGCTTAGGTCATACCTTTACTACCAGTGTGAGACCCTTTCCTGGGTCTCAGTTTGCTCATCTGTAAAATAAGGGAGCTAGACCAGATGGCTGCTGAGGTTTATTCTGGCTCTGGGTCATTGATCCTATAAATCTCTCATGTAGCCATGGCTCTGCCACAATTAGCTTTGTGACCTTGGACATGACCCTTCCCTGGGCTTGAGTTTCCTATACTTGGGCTAGTTGTTCTCCTGAGGCCCCTTCCAGTCTTTCAGAATCAATTGGTCACTTGTTCACTCCATTAGGAAGAAAAAAAAAAGCCAGAGGCAGATGATTTCAGGCAAACTGAGATCTGAACTCATAGCTGACTACCACGCCTTCATTCCTGTTCTTCCCTAAGGGGGAACAACGCTCCAAATTTTAGTTCATCTAAGGTAAAGTGAGCAATAGGCAGGTTGGGCGGTTTCCATTTTCCAGGTGCTTGTAACTAGTGGTTACATCTATTTCTCTGAAATGAAATGGAAATGGAAGGGAGAGAGTAGGCCTCTCTCTTTGTCCCTCGAGCTGAGGGTGTAGTAAAAAGCAGTTGGGACATAATCAGGGGATTACAGCTCCATCTGGCCATGCCAAGGCAAAAACGGGATTGAGCTCTCCTTATCCTCTCTAGCTGTTTCTTCCACTTCCATTGTCTCTTTCCTCTACAGAAAAGGAAACAGAATGAAACTCCAGACCCCTCGTTTTGTGTTCTGGCAGCCTATTCCTCAATGCTAAAAAGCCTGGCATATAGTATCAAATGAGATAACATATGCAGACCTCAAGATACTATGTAAATGCTGGTGACTGCTGTTATTATACTGTTGTAACAGAAATTTGGTGGCGGGGGAGTAGGCACTGACTTGTAGCCCACATGGGCTGGTCACCCTTCAGCCTGCTAAATTAACTCATTTCTGTATTAATTTCTCATCAACCTGTCTTCTAGGGTAATGCAGTGATTTCTACACTGTTAATAATAATCTCACATTTCCACAATAGCAAAGTTGGTAATGCAGGTATTATCCCTATGTGAGGATAGGGTAGTCCCAGGCCTTCTGTTACATCATCACTGGGAACCCTAGATATGGGAAAGTGCTTCCACAGAGGCAATTGAAGGGTAACTGACAGTCTTAGAGAGTGGTTTAGACCACTGACAGGCTAAGTGACTTGCCCGTGGTTGCAGAGATAGCGTGCATCAAACAGGACTTGATCGCAGGTCTTAAATCCAAGGCTGGCCATCCTTCCACTATTCCATGTTGCCTCTCACTTGAGCTTCACACAGAAAGAAACAATTCAAGCCCTGGGTGGTCAGTGCTCTTTCCCTCACAGCCCCGCTTGTGTCCAAGGTAAACCTCGCTATTCTTCCTGACTACTTTCCAAATCTGGGCCATTTCCAATTGTCCTACTCTGTATCTGGTCACTGGACCCAGATGACTCTGGAGAAGGTGAGGCCGGTGACTTTGCACAGCCCTCCCTCACTGTAATCCACTTCACTTGTGAATCATGGCATCATCTTCCTGATGTCATTGGTCCTCTTCGAGAATGAAGGACAAACCACACACACAACTTTCTAAATCCAGAGTTCCTCATGCCCCCAGCATCCGGACCCAATTAGAGGTCCTTAGCTCCTCATGCCAGGTCTGCTTTCACTGGTGCCACTACAGATTCAGGACATTTTAAAAGCCAGCAGTCTGTCCCTCCATCTAAATCACATTAGTTCGACCCTCTGCAGAACCCTTTTTCCTGACATTTATTAACCTTCAGACCTTTATCAGGGAAAGTGAATGTCAGATGGCAGTGACTTTGATCTTCTCAGGCCTTCTTTCTGCCAGATAGTCAAGGGATATATTCATGAAGCCACGTTTCATGAGGTAGCTCTTCCTCATCTCCCCCCACCATAGGAAAATAGACTCCCATAAAGCACGTTAGCCTTGGACTCCTGTTCTTTGATCTTTGTCCCTTGAACGCAGGGAACTTTCTGCAATGGTTTGGCCCCTCGGTGTGGGCAGTTGGAGGGGTTTCTGTTACAGGAACTGGAGAGCCAAATGGGAGAGCTGTCCCACTTGGTCTGTGAAAGCAGCAGGGTTGAGATGAGACAGGCCTACTGGAAAATTCTCATCCTGAAAAATGCTTTTTTGACCACAAGCTCCTGGGCTGAGACTGATCAAAACTGTTCAATATTAATAAACACTTGCCAATGGCACTGTTGACATGATTACCAGTCACCACATGCCACTGAGGTAATTTTTAGCCCTGTCAAACAGGGACCTTTGACTCACTGTACATATTCCTTCCTCCCTTCCTCCCATCATTTCAAACTCTGAGATGTGCCTTCTGCTTGCCTCAGGGAGTCCCTTGTGGCTAAACTCCTAGGAACTAGGAACCCACAGCTTGCCTTAATTCTCAGGAAACAAAGGTCAAACAAATACCACCTTGACTGAGAAAACAGAGGTTTAGGGGGAACTGAGTCCCTGTCTTCCACTCTTTGAAGGACTACCATTTGGAGGAGAAATCAAACTTATGTTTCTAGGACCTAAAGAGTGGAATTAAGAGTGGTGGCAGGTTACAGGGAAGTCGGTTTTAGCAAAATGTCAGGAAAAACTTCCTAATAAGGAGACTTGTCCAACCATGGACTGGCAAGAACTCACATGTGTGTAGCGATTCCAGGATTGCTTATGGAGTGAAGTGTTCAACTAGGCCCTAACGGATGAGCCCCTGTCAGCAGGGCTGCAGCAGAGTCCTGTGCTGGGGGAAGCTCTTAACAGATGACCCTAGAGGGACCTTCTAATTCTAGAATTCTATGAATCAGAGAAAAAACAACAAACAATTTGTTTCCCTACTGGGTTGCTTTAATTCTGCACAACATGGATGGACAAGTAGAGGCCTGGGGGTCTGGGAAGGCCTAGGACTCATGTTTGCATTTAATTTTGGTTTTAGAGGTAAACAATTGAGTGGAGAGGATTGACAAAATACTCTTAGGCCAGAACATTTAGCAGCAAAGGTCATCAATGAATTTTAGAAAAGTATGAAAAATGGCTGAAGTTAACCCTTTAATACAGAATCTGGGAGCTCCACAGGTCTGAGTGGTCAGTTAGCCAAGCCCCAATGGCCAGGAAGCATGGGGGATGGTCTTCAATAAATCCAAGATTACAGACATATCAGATTTTGGGTACCCAGATCAAATCCTGGGTTTGTAAAAGGCAAATGTGGCTTTGGAATGAGCTTGTCCTTCTGCTTGTGGTCTGTGTCCTGATTGGGGAGAACTGTCTTATCAGAAAGTAGGGTAGCAGCCTCCATCTAAAGCTGTAAGGCCAAGGGTGAAGGGGGAATGTCTTTCACTTGTACTTCCTGGTAGGAAATTCCCTTCGGCCCTTACCCTCACTGCCAAAGTTTCGCACCCGATGGATGGCCTGAAGTTGCTGCTCGATGGTGGCAGTGATATCTACATCATCGGGAATGTGGACATAGCGGACATTGCGACCGGTCACAAAGAGGTCATCAAGTTGGACCTGCTGGCCCTGCCGGTCCGTGTAGGTGACTTCAGCCAGGCGGATGTTCATGAAGGCATCCACGTTGTCCACTCGGCCACGGGCCACAGTCTCATCCCGAAGGTCCACTGTGGTCACCAGACCCCGGAGACCCTGCAGCAGGATGACCAGGCTATTCTCAGCAATAGTCCGCTCTTTTACTGAGTGGCTGACCTCCATCTGGCAGTGAAGAGGTGGGGATACTTCAAAACTTTGCTAAAGACAAAAGGAAACAGATGTAAGCAGCAGCAAGTGAAAGGCACAACCCATCTTTATAGAATCTTGAGAGCCAGAAGGGACATATGTTGAAGTCGTCAAGATTTTGTGTGTGACATGGACCTATATGACAGTCTGGTGAAGCTTAGAGACCTCTTCTTAAAATGTTTTTTAAATGTATAAAATAAAATACATAGAATTACCAAGGAAGCCAGTTACAATGAAATACTATTATCAAAATATTTTAAAAAATAAGTTCACAGGCCCCAGGTTAAGAACCTTTGACCTGGTCCACCCATCTTATTTTAGATGTGGGGCTGGGGACAAAGGTTCCCTAACTCACTCTGAGTCATACAGGTAGTAAATAGCACTGATTCTCAGGGTTTCTTCAAATGTTACCTCAAAACCACTTCACTCTGGGAACCCCTTGACCATCACCACCCGCTGGCCTCCATTTCTCACAGTAGTCTGGGATTTAACAGACAATACCCACTGACACGGTGCATTCTTCTACGGCCTGTGTGCTTTGTGTGTTGGCCTACGAGCTCATTAGGGCAAGGACGATGTCTCCTTCCTCTGTCATTAAAGAGAAACCAGCCTCTAGCCTTTGCAGAGAAAGCTGGGAGAGTCACATATGGGTGCCAGAACAGGATGTCTATTTGTCTTGTGCTGTTTCTACCTGGGTGACCTTCAGTGAGTCACTTCCCATCTCCCTGGAACTCATTTTTCTTGGTAAAATGAGGGAGTTGAACTAGGTAATCTCCAAGGAGGTACACAACAAAGAACACTGGTTTAGGAGTGATAAGACTTGGCTTGGCTACACAGATCCTTGCCCTCCCAATTGTTAGTTGAGCAAGCCCCTTTTTCCCTCCCTAAGTCTCAGTTTCTCTATCTATATGATGGTAAAATGAGGGAGCTAGAGACTAGATGACGTTCTCTAAGGTATTTATAAATTCTTCAGTGGATGATCCAATCATCCAATCGTTCTTAACCTGAAACAAGTGAACTTATTTTTTTTAAAACATGTTGATAATTATTTCAAGGCAACTTACCTCTTTTACAATCTTATGTATTTCATTTTATGCATTTAAAAACATTCTCCAGAGAGGGGATCCATTGGCCTCACCAGACTGCCAGAGGGTTCCATGATTCAAAAAAAAAAAAAAGGGTTAGGAATTGCTGTTAACCTCAGCAGGATTTAATCAGCTAAAGGATTTGCAAATTCCTAAGAGAATCACAGATTTTCAGAGTTGGAAAGGCCCTCGATGGCCACTTAGACCTGACAAATAGAAGTTATTCAGTCTTTGCTTGAAGACTTCCAGTGAAGGAGAAATCACTACTTTCAGCCCATTCCACTTTTGGAAAGTTTTTCCTAATATCAAATGGCCATTACCTCTTGGCAACATCTACCACTGCTTCAAGTTCAAGGTCCTTAGCCATCGTTAATTCAATCTCTATTGCTAAACACCAATTATGTGTAGACCACTTGGGACTTCAGAGGTCACCTTGTCCAATGCTTTATTTCAGAGATGTGGAAAATGAGGTCCAAGGAGGCAGAGTGACTTGTCCAAGGTCACACAGACAGTCAGTGTGGCAGGAAGGACTCCAGCTCCAGAGCCTGAGCGATTTCCGTCCTTCTTCTCCCTCCAGGTACCAAGCCGAGCTAAGCCTCGATCACTAGAGACCACCCGAGGCTCAGGGAGGAAGGGCCGTGGCCAGAGTGGCAGAGGTGTGAGCTCAAGCTGCCAAGCCCCGAAGGTGCTGCTGCCCCTACACCAGACGGGTCTGGCTTTTGAGCCTTGTGGAGGGAGGATCTGAGGATGGATAACTAAGGCTTTGTACCTGGTGGGCTGTCACCCTCTCCGGCTGCGGTGGAGCGGAGGGACAAGCCCCTTTTGGGGGGGGGGCAGGGCAGATGGGGAGCTCAAAGCCCTCTGGCTTTCAGGGAGAGGGGGAGGCGGGGTGAGGCGAACAAGGATATTATCCAGGGTCTGGGGAAGGGCTAGCAACTTTATATTTATAGCGGGCAAAAGTGGGAGGGGGGCACGGAGCAAGATAGATGGCACAGGGGATAGAGTGCGAGACCTGGAGTCTGGGAGAGCCGAGATCAAATCCAGCCCTCAGACACGTCCTAGTTGGGTTAAGTCACTTCACCTGCCTGCCTCAGTTTCCCCATCTACAAGATGAAGTTAATAGCAGCACCTTCTTCCCAGGGTTCTTGTGATCATCGAGATGAGGATTGTAAAGCGTTTAGCATAGTGCCTGGCATATAGTAAACGCTATCTAACTGATGGCAATTATTATTATCAATTATTGAGAACGCCATTGAGAAAGTGGGGGGGGAGGAAGAAACACTGCAATCTCCCCCCCCCCTTTCCTCTCAGGGCTTCCAAGCCTGCCCAGGAGCCCATTCCCATTATCCTAGCGCCTCCCTTCCCTCCTCCCCCGCCCCCGACCACTCGGGATTACCTTCCCCCCACGCTCCCCTCCCCCCACACTCAGGGGAGCCTTCCCCCCAACTCCCTCCATTTCGGCCTCCTCCCCGCCCTGCGGACCCACCACGCAGGGCCCTTCACTTCTCTCTTTCTCTCTCTTTCTCTAAGGCCTGGGAGGCCTCCAGGGGCCATGGAGAACCCGAACGCTGCCTCACCAAACTTAACCTCCAGGGCCATGGAAAGGCAGGGACGAAGAAAGGACGTGACCACGTGACTCCGTCGCGCGAACGCCGCGAGAGCGGAAAAACTGCAAGTCCCAAAAGGCTTCGCGGCACTTGGCCCTTTCCGCGCTCCTTCCGGCGGACTCCCGCGCATGCCTGTTGGGGGCCGCTGAGAGCACGCCTCCTGGGGGTCACATCCTCCTCCTCCTCCCACCGCCCGCCCATAGGATCTCTTCCTCCGCGAAGTCCTCCCGGATCTGTTCCATTAGCTTCTCATCCTTTCTGGCGCTTTGGACACAGTTCCTCGAACACCAGACTCCATGTCTGGACTTCTGGCATTTCCCATTGGCTGGGGGTCTCCAACGCGTGGAGCGCTGTCCCTCTTCCTCATCACTCCCCCTGGCTTCCTTCCCAGTCTCACCTCCGTCGATCTCGGTGGATCTCCATGGATCTCGGCGGATCCCCAGTTCGCAGCTGGCTGGTGCACAGCTGTTTGCAGCCCGGTAGACTGGAAGCTCCCTGAGGGCAGGAGCCGTCTTTGGTCTTTCTAATCCCCGTTTAGCACGGCGCCCCAGTACACAGAGCTTAGTAAACGCTTGTTCCCTTCACCCGTTGGACTTGTTCGGTCCTTTCTTGTGTCCGACTCTCTGCGACCCCGTTTGGGGTTTTCTTGGCAGAGATGCCCGGGTGCCTTGTCATTTCCTTCTCCGGTTGACAGATGAGGAAAGCGAGGCAAACAGGGGTAGGTGACTGGCCCAGGGTCACACAGCTAGTACGTGGCGGTGGTCGCATTTGAACTCAGGATCCCGACTCCTGGCCCCTTGCCACCTAACTGCCCTCTTCTCCTCTATAATGTGGAATGATACAGTATATGGCACCAAACTGGGCACTATGGACGCGTGAGCTATTAATAACCCGGTTACCGCCCTCCAGCTTTGCCGCTTTACTGAAGTTTCCCTTATCTCCCCAGCTGGGGCTCGTAAATTCCGGGAGGGCAGGTCTATATTTATCTTCGTACCTGCAGGTGCGAAGCTCGTCTTTTACTGGGTGAGTGAAGGCTGTGAGAAGGTGTTGAGGCGGTGACAGGTGTGGGAAAGTAGTTTCAAGAAGGGTGTGGTCAAAGGTTGGCTCAGGAGAACCGGGTCTGGCTTTGGATTTAGACTTCCGAGTGTGTCTTTCAGTGGCAAACAGAATCCTGACTACAGGCTGGTGGTGGGAGGTGGGTGGGGGCAATTAAGGTAGGCTCTGAGCGTCACAATTTTTGTTGCAAAAGTTAATGCATCAGTAAACATTTATTAAACACCTACTGTGTGCCCGGCACTATGCCAACCGCTGGGGATACAAAAGAGGCAAAAGACAGTCCCTGCCCTTGTGGAGCTTATAACGTAATAGGGGAGACAGCATGCAAACAAACATACAAAGCAAGCTATATACGGGATAAGTAGGAAATAAAAGAGAGGAAGCAGTAGAATTAACAGGTTCCTGTAGAAGGTGGGATTTTAGTTGGTACAGAAAGGAAGCAAGGGAGGTCAGTACTGAGAGCAGAGTGGGGAGAGGGTTCTAGGCTTGGGGGACAGAGAGAGAAAATGGCCAGAGGGAGGAGATGGAGTGTCTTATCCGTGGAATAGCCAGGAGGCCAGAGATGCTGAATCAATGGTACCTGTCAGGGAGTAAGATGTAGGAAGACTGGAAAGGTAGGAGGGGGCTAGGTTACTGTGTGAATGCCAAATGGAGCAGAGAGAGGACAGTGGCTAGGAGCAGTGTCACAGGAGGGTTTCTCCCCCAAGTGGGAGAGGCTTGTGTGGATTTTAGGGCAGAGGGGAAGGAGCCAGTGGTGGAGAGGGAAACCTTGAAGATCAAAGAATCATATGGAATCTTGGGGTTGGGGGACAATTTACAAGTCATTTAGTGCAATCTATACCAGAACAGGAATCGTCTCCTTCCCCTGGAGAGAAAGGAGGGAATGTATGGAATTTAGTTCTCTGGAGTCTGGTAGGAACAGTTGAGGAGATTAGCTTTGGAGAGAAGAGACAGTGCTAAAACGTCCTCATTCTTCTTACCTATTGTAATTCCTGTGACAAAGACACTTGTGGCACAAGAAGAAAAAAAAATCATGATTTCATTAGTGTGGGCATAGGTAAATGATCACTGCACACTCCTCATAGCTGATTTCATGTGAGGGTTGGGCCAAAAAAAATTGTCACAATGTGTGGTCACCCCTCCCTAGTGATTATTCTCCCTGGAACTTTTCCATAGGCATAGCTTTTGAGCAAACGAGGATTCATATGTACATAATTGTTTGCAGATTGTCTCACCCATTTGAATGGGATCTCTTTGAGGCCAAGTGTTCAAATAGACAGGGGGCCATCTCCAGTCATCCTGATCTATATCTGGCCACTGGACCCAGGTGGCTCTGGAGGAGAAAGTGAGGTTGGCGACTTTACACAGTCCTGCCTCACTTGAATCCAATTCACTCACATGTCATGGCATCACCTTCCTGATGTCATGGCCCTCTTCAAGAATGAAGGACAAATAACAACCAAAGGGACAGAGGAATCTGGATTCCTGAGTTCACATTCTGACTCAGACATTTACTAGTTGTGTGACCCTGGGCAAGTCACTTAAACCTCTCTTGGCCTCGGTTTCTTTTTCTGTACAATGGGAATATACCTACTTCCCAGGGTTGTTGTGAGGACCAAATGAGTTAATATTCAAGGCCTGGCACAAAGTAGTTGCTTAATAAATGTTTACTGACAGTATGTGTAAAATGCTTTGACAACCTTAAAAGTACTAAAATGGAGCTATTATTATACTTAATTTTTCCAGTACTTGGTGCAATGTCTTGTATACAGTAGGTGGACTGATTGACATGGGCAAGAAAAAATAGGAAAACCCTGGACAGCTCAGTGGGCTGGCATCCTTTAGTTACAAGCATGCTTGCCACAGTTTCAAAGGGAATTTTTATGTTTTTTGATAAAACAGCATGCAATCTTGAGGAAAGTGCAGTTGAATTTAGGATTCGTGGATTCTAATCTAGTCCTGGCCATTAGTGTGAACCTTTTCCCAACCACAGTCTTGACTTTCTCACAGGAGGAAAAGTAGTCAGGAAACCAGAGGCCTGGTGCAGCCTTCGGTGTTCCTTAACAATTCCACTTGGTGTTAATTCAAGAGTTGCCTTGACTGTGGCTGCAGAGGACAGATGCCAAATACCTAGAAATTAGAGAGAACCCGAAGGGTGGGGGTGAGATGCTGAGGTCATCCCACCACTGGGATCGCTTTGATTTGGCATGGCCCCATCATATTTACATTGGAAGATAGGTGTGTCTGATATTCTGGGAATTGACTTCAAATCCAATGGCAGAGCCAAGTGATGAAGACGTGACTCCGGAAGAGTTGGAGTTTCCCCAGCCTGATTCCTCAGCACCTTGCTGCCACCCATTCCTTGCCAGACCTGTTGTGAGATGGATGCCATGCAGCAGCTAAGGAAAGGATGGTCAGTCAGTCAACAAGTATTTATATTAAGTGCCTTCTCTGTGCCCGGCACTGCATTAAACACACACACACACACACACACACACACACACACACACACACACGGCAAAGAGAGGATGTGGATAGTTTGAAATTTGCATCTTTACAATGAAAGCTGATGTATTTAGTCCTTGAAAGTTTGCAAAGCGCTTTACAGATAGGAACTCATTTAGTCTCACAACAACCCTGCAAGGTGGATGTTGTTCTATTCCCATTTTACAGAAAAGGAAACTGAGGCTGAGAAAGGTTAAACAACATGGCTACGGCTAATAAGCGTCAGAGATGGGATTCAAACCCAGATCTTCTAGACTCTAAGCCCGGTGACTCCATCCACTGCCCCTGACATGCCTTTTTTTTTCCACAAATTTTTTTTTCTGCTTGGGTGTTTGGTCTGTGGTTTGGGAAAGGGCAAAGGTGAGGGCTTTGCTCTGTACCTTGCCACTGGGACATTAACATTCTATTGCTGTAACCTCCTACAGACAGGAATACTGAGGGGCAGTGTAGGATAATGGTCAATGCGCTGGCGTTAGAATCACAAAAGCCTCAGCCAAATCCTGACATTGCCACTTATAGCCTGGTATGAGCTTGGTAAGTCAGAAACTCCTTGGGCCTCATTCCCCTCACCTGTAAAATGGGGATATCAGCACCCACATAGCCTACCTTACTAGGTTGTTGTTGGTTTCGACATAGGCAAGGCTCCAAGGTTTACAGAGGCTGTTTTCATCCCTGAGGATGATAGGTGTGAATCATTACTCTCATTACAGTGGAAGTGACTGAGGTCAGTCAGAGAGCTTGAATGACTTTAGGGTCATACATTTAAAAGGTGGTAGAGCTGATTTGGGGCTGGGGCTCTTTTCGCTACATTAGTCTAGGAGGATCCCATGAGAAAATGTTAGTGAAAATGCTTGACAATGTGATGAGATCCGCCCAAGTCAGCCATTCGCTCTACTGCCCCATTGTGGTGTGGTGGCCTTTGGTTAGCTAAGATTCTGTCATCAGAGCATGAGCTCCCTCAGGTGTAACCAAGCTGGAAAGGCTTTACATGCAGACCTCATGACAAAGCATATGTCTCAGAAAACAGTATGGTGCACAGTGAGGCATTTTTTTTTTTTTGGCTATAGCAACCCATGAAATAGTGTCTGGCTCATAGCATTACACACTGGTGTTTAATAAATGTTTGTTGACTGATGTGGATGAAGTACATTTTAGTTATAATTTAAAAAAAAATGTGACAGCCTCATCCTTAGAAGGTTGGTAATTAGGTAACAATTTTTTGGTTTGGGCTGTAGCCACCTACAAAAACCTCCACATGGAGGGATTGGAATATGTGGTAGAGCAGAGGAGTACTGGAGTGAGCAGAAGCATTTGGGCTGCTTTGGGGTTGGGTCACAAGGGTCAGCGCTTCTTTTGGAATTTATTTGGTATGGCAGACCCCACTTCCTGATGCTTCATTGTCCACAACTTGAGAAGAAAGGGAGTCTTGCTTTATAACACAGACAGGGAAGGCATGAGTATTCTTGTGTGACCCACAAGATAATGGCCATTGATTTAGACCAGAAAGACATCTCAGAGGTCATTCAGTTAAGACCTTTTTACAGAGGAGGAAAGAGACCTAGAAGGGTGAAATTACTCACCCAAGGTTACAAAGGGAGTCAGAGACAGAGCTGGGATTGGAACTTGGGTAATGCAGCACTCCTTCCATTGGACCATGCTGGTCCAACTTCTGGCTTAGATTGAAGTAAAGGGTGCACTTGAGCTTTTCTCATTTGTCTCATTTCCTGTAACTCTGCACCACCCTCAGTTTTAGGGCACCCTTCCTGGTAGCCAGTGCTGTCATATTGTTTACCTGGAAGTGAAAGCTAAACCTATAGGTGGTTGGGTGGTCTCCTTACACCGACAATTACAGTCGTGGCAACAGTCTTAAATCGCCATGAAAAGGGTAACACTGATCTCTCTCTGTTCCCTTTGGTTTGGGGTTAAATGAATATTGAGTTCAGAGAGTTTTGTTGCTGTCACCCCATCTCTGTTATTTCTGACCTATCCCCTTGTCCCCTCGTGTGGTCTCTGGACATGCCTACTGCCCCACACAATGGAATTATACTCACTTTCTCAGCATTGATCTAAGTCCAAAGGGATGGAACATGTCAAAAGACTGCCTCATCAAAGAGCTAATTTAGGGCTAAAGATTTTTATCTTGTTTATTTACCAAGAAGACAGATATGTTTGAAATCACTGGCATCGCTCAGGAATATGTTATTGGGAGGTGGCCGCCTCTTGTTGGCAGTTTGTGGCTCACCTCCAGGGGTCCAGAGGACATGCTCCTGGCAGCTGGTAAAATCTGGCTTTGCAGCATATGCTCAGCCATACTTAAACAAAGGGGTAGGAGCTAGCCTTGAAACAGGCTGGAACATTTCCCCCTTGCTTAGCACCCAGCCAAACTACCCCCTTCAAAGGGAGCCCAAATTGTGTCAAAGAAAGGGGCTGAACAGAAGGCACTTTGTAAACCCTTGACGAGTGTTAATGCATGCTACCCCCATCTACCACACACTTTACTGAGGTGGGGGGTGGGGCGCTTTTGTGAGATAGATGAGCAGGAAGCAACTTAAACTTGTCTGGTTTGTAAAGAAGACTTATTCATCATATCAAAACCCTCTTCCAGTGCCAGGGCACAGTCCACAGTTCTAGAGTATGTCTGATGCTACCCTTTTAAAGATGAGAATGGGGTCATCTCTACCCTTGTTCTCACTACGGAAGAGGCTTGTTTTAGCTTGGACACAACAGGTAAAGGGGGTGGGGGGAGTGGAAGAAGCCAAGTCACCCCTCATGAGGTCCTACATCACCAAGCTGGATGCTTCCTATATATAAATAATTTAAGTCTAATCTATATACTTTATTTGGAACTGAACCAGCCATGGTTCATAAGGACCAAGAAAGGATTACTGCATCATTCCGAAGTGCAAATCCTTCAGCACTAGGCAAGAGCGCATCTGGTTCACTAGAAGGGACTGAGGTGCAGGCCCATCCCCATGCATGCTCCATGGGATGGCCCTCGGCCTCCCCGGTTGCAAAGCACGCTCCATGGGCTAGCTCCCATAGGTTACAGTCTAGCAGATGGGAGGGAGGGGCTCCTCAGATCACTCCTGCTTCAACAGCAAGAGGCTGAATTGGTTTCAATCTACTGAAAAGAAAGAGGGCAAAGCCTAGGAATACTTTAAGTGAGCCCTAATTAGACTTAGGAATCTTTTCCTCAGGAAGGGAAATTGCCTGGCTGGTAATGGAAAGGCAAAGTGACAGCTCCCTGTGGTATGTCAGTCACCTGAGCACAAAGCACTGGCTTTGTGAGACACACCTCGTGACCTCTTGGTTATCTGGTATGCCAGCCTGGGGACGGCAGAGATAGAGGAAGCAGTGGACAAAAAGCTGGGGGGAAGAAGCACAGACCATGCTGAAAAGCAAAACATTTTCTTTGTGTGTGTGTGTATATACATACATATATAGCTACATATCTGTACATCTCCATGTTCCCCAGTTCCTGTTTAGGACACAGCTGGGATAGTCCACGATACAGCCCTGACTGCTCTGCCTCCCTGAGATTCTTGCTCCTACTACATTAGGGAGAAGAGAGCTTTCCAAATCCCCTACAAGGCAGAACACAAACAGAAACCTTTGGATTCCCCATTAAGAATCAGAGACGCTGACAAGATCCAGACCTCCCACAGGCAAGTCGAGGGAGCAAAGCTGAGGAGGCACACATGATCCTGCCCCCTTATATACTCTGGGGCTGGGATCTGAGCCTGCCCAGCCATAGCTGCTCCAACATTTGGAAAGGAAACATGGAAAGGTCAAGTTTGAAAATCAGAATGAATTTAGCTGAGTGCCGTGTGTGTGTGTGTGTGTGTGTGTGTGTGTGTGTGTGTGTGTGTGTGCGCGCGCGTATGTGTGTATGTGCGTGCTCGAGTGAGCCTTTGGGAGAGAGCTCTGAGCAAGGGAAAGAAGCTTGTGTGGTTGGTCACACTACAAAAAAGTACAAGAGATAAAGGCTCCATTTGGTAGAAAACTAGCAGCATCTTTGAGGGTCCTAGTCCGGTCTCAGGCAGCTTTGGTCCAGCAGTCTCTGCTGTAGGCGGGACCCCCAGCTTGCCAGGTTACAGTTACAATTCATCCATCATGGCCAGCAAGTCGTCACCTTTGCTGGTGTTGTGTTGGGGCTGATCATGGATCTCAAACTCCCCCATGATCCGAGTTAGCTCTTCATTTCTTTGCTGATCCTGTTAATGACAGTAAAGGCAGAAACGGGCAGAAAGCATGTGAGGATGTATGGTTGGCCCAGGGTCTAGAAGGAAGTATGTTTTAAGAGAACAGTTCTAGCTTGTTACTCAGGAAGTCATGTCGGGTCGCTAACAACTCTAGGTACTAAGTACATTCTCATTCCCCTTCTGCTCTAAGGGGCTTCTTCCTCTTTTAAACCTAAACGGTGCTTTTGTTCATAGTTCCCTAATGGTACTGATTATGTCCTGGCCTGTCTTATCTTCTCTGCTATACTGTATAGAAATCGTCTGTCTTATCTTCCCTGCTATACTGTAAGTCTTCTGAGGGCAGGGGCTGTGTTACCCACCTTGGCTGGCCTTTCAGGGCCCAGAACTGGGCCTTATTGGCAGTAAATGTTCACTCCACTTTGTATCTGTTGTCCGGCCTGATTTCAACGCTACAGAACAAGATGCCCCTCCCAGGATAAGCGCATCATTTCTAACTTCACCAACATGCTGCTACCCCAGGCCTTGAATACCACCTCCCTCAGTCTTCTTTCCCTTCCGACTGGAGGGCTGGAGTACTCCTCCTGTACAGAGGGCAGTAACCGGACCTTCAGCTCACTACACTTTACATCAGCTGCTCTGCCTGCTTCCAGCCCACCATCTCCTGGCTTTCCAGCCTCCTTGTGTGTGTCGTCTTCTCCTGTTAAGACTACAAGCTCTTTGGAGGCAGGGAGGCAGTTTTTCTTTTTCTCACTGGTATCCCTAACACTTAGCAAAGTGCCAGACACACAGTGGGCATTTAATAAATGTTTTTTGAAAACTGAATTGAACTAGATATTTGCTGAACTGAATTGGCTTTTAAAGGCTATTAAAAATTCAAGATGCTAAGTGTCGAAAAGGACTAGATTTTGACTCTGGAATGGAAGAAACTGAGGTGGAGAGACTTCCTCAAGGTCCCCTAGCAAGTAAATGGAGGCAGCAGCACTAGGAGCTAGGCTTCCTGCTTTTCAATCCAATGCCCTTCCTGGTATCGAGTTAATTGGGGGCTTCCTTCTTTGGGGGAGTCCCAAGAATGTGCCCCTCTCCTTTTTTCTCCTACACTATTCATTGTGAAAATTCTCCTCTGTTTGGCTGAGAAGGTTTCTTATTCTTTTCCACCCAGCTCTTATCTCCCATCCAAGCTCAAGTCTTCATACAAAGTAGGGCTTGTTACAAGGTTCTTGCTCCTTCTCCAAGCTAAATCATTTCCCTGCTTCGTGGTGCCCTGCACTCACTCACCTGGGCTGCCTGAATGTTGATAACTTGGCATGATAAGTCTTCTGGCCTGGTTAATGCTGCGTGCCTAAGGACGAAGGGCAGGAAGAATAGCAACAATACATTGAGAGTTTAGATATGTTTTCTTAAGAGAAACATAAGAAGAAAGAGATCTACTTCCTAATTTTCCGCAGGTTTTCCCAATATGACCAATGCTTCCTTACAACACTGCTTAGTGCTCTTAACTATATCCTCTTATTTGAGGGTGTGCTGGAGGAGCTTTCAAAGCAGCCTTTGATGGGCTGTCACCTAATTGCTAGCCCAATCACTTTCTATTTTTACTGAGTAGGAATAAAACAGCTAGGCCGCTAGGTGGCTCAGTGGATAATGCACTGGGCCTGGAGTCAGGAACACCTGAGTTCAAATCTGTACTCAGACACTTACTAGCTGTGTTACCCTGGGCAGGTCACTTAAACTCTGTTTGCCTTAATCCACTGGAGAAGGGAATGGCAAACTACTCCAGCATCTTTGCCAAGAAAACCCCATGGACCGTACTGATGTGCTGTGGTCCATGGAGTAACGAGGAGTCAGACACGACTGAACGACAACAGAAATAAAGCAGGGATTAGTAGTTTGACTGTCAATACCAGAATTATAAAGGGGGTGAAAAGTACATATTCCAAGACTATGATATATAGTTTGGAAAGTAGATTGCTGAGTTAGTTTGTTTGCCTTCCTATTTTTCAGGGTCACTAGCCACGGACATCATGAGACTGGTGGATTGGGGAAAGTAATCTACCTTCGTGCTGATTCTGAGGAAGGGTTACAAATGCACAACTATAACTATATATATATACACATACACACGTAACATGTTTATATATGTATATATACACATATACTTTTGATTCTTTTGAATTCATGCCACTTATGATTTGCAACTATACAGTGTGCCTCGGAAAAATAATAGCATTACATAGAAATAGACAGGCTTTCGTGGCACTGAGCAGGCTGGAATTAAAGCCATGCACAGGTTCCCACTGTAAACCTTCCCCACTTCTGGGCTTAGCTGTGCTTGCTGGCCTGAGGTAGAGCCAGGTTTGTATAGGAGGAGATGAGGCTAGATCATATTTGAGAACCTGTGCAGCACTTTAATCCAGACTGCTCAATGCCACAAAAGCCAATCTCTTAAATGTGATTAGTAATACCACACAGCCACAAATCAGAGAAGGGCATGGTCTCAGAAAATCAAAACTGCAGGTAACTCAAAGGTCAAAGGAAGAACATGCAGTGAGGGTAACTAGCTGCAGCATGCTACCAACACCAAGAAGAGCTCCTATTTAAATAGTGCTTTGGGAAAGCACCTTTCCTCACTGTGTGGTAGGTCATCCCCGTTTTTCTCCAGTAGGTCATTCCTTCCCCTGCAGCTCACACATCCCCACTGTGTCCATGACCTGTGAGGTTCCCCCCCAGATCTCTTGACATTGAATGGGCACCACTGGAAGCCATAGGTTGTCCCTCAGTCACCCCACACTCTTGATACAACACTCATCTGCTTCCTTTCTGGTTCATGTTTCTTTGGTAATTTCTTTTATACTGTTTTTCCCCTCAGTTCTTTACTGGGCATATGCTGCAGCCTCCACATATCCAAGTCACGTCACTCTAATGACAGACCCATTGCCCTAATGTGGCCTCTCAGCATCATGAGGACAGTGATGTCAAAAAGATGGGCCTTTGTTTCAGGGAGAAGCATGGGGTCACCCCCTTTAGAGATGAGGGAATGGGCTATGGGCACTTAAGTGATTTGTCTATGATTATACAGCCACTAAGTTTCTGAGCTAATGGGTGACATGTATAAGAAGGGGTACAAAACACTTTATGATACGGTGTGTACGACCAGGAGATTGGCCAGTCATACAGTAAGATGAAGGACAACAAATGGATAATCCAAGTACTACATTCATAAACATGATTCTCTCTCTCTCTCTCTCTCTCTCTCTCAGCACAGCAGCAGAAAGCATGGAGGGCTGTATTCTGAAGGGGTAGGAGGAGAGAATATCTATCCTGACAGACCCATCAAAGTACCAATAGGAGTAAAACATACTCTTCTTCTTCATCAGTGGTAAACAGATTCAACCGGAATCCGGGTTCAGGGCCACTGGTTTTGTTAATCTCCATTCCTCCCAACAACCTGGCCAAGAAATTCAGTTCTTCTTTAGCAAGAGGGTTCGGGGCAGTGCTGTCCTATTAAAACAATTTCATGCTTTTTAGCTATGTGAAGGTGTTCACACTTACAAGCTTCAGATACTGTAACAGATCACATAGACTTGGGGTTAACATTTCAAATAAAGGAAAATATAGCTCAAATAAAAATAAGACAACATGATTTCTGGGGTAAATTAGGTCCATTCAGAAAGCCTGGAAATGCCTCTAACCATTCTCTAACAGCAGCAGAAGCAAGCTCTTAGTCATAAGAAAGAAGTGATCTGAACTCTAAGCAGAGGGAGTTCACCTGACAAGCTCAGCTGGTGTGCATTAGGCCTCCATGAGAGGCTGTGGAATGGCTCCAGCCACATGCTCTGAGACAGAGGCCAGGTAAAGCCCTGGCTGCAGCAGTGCCAACTCTTTCTTGACAAAGTATCTTTCCTCTGTAAAGATGAGAACTTTTTGCTTTTTACTTTAGGGTCCATTAGTTTTCTTTTTCTTCTCTTGGTACTATCAGCTAAATCCATGGGATCAAGGGCTTGCTCCCAGGCCTCATTTTGAATGAGCTTTCACGCTGCCCTCTAGTGGTGAGAGATGCCACTGAGAGGCATTAGAGTACTGATCCAGTGATAAAAGTGGTTTATTCCATAACCAGCTGTTTACCAAAGTACTGGGAATTTATATATAATGGAACTTAAAACCTTGCTTAGGATTCATGCACTGCATCACTAAACAGGGAAGCACTTTTAGAAGCAGAGGATCCACAGAAGTGCTAGTATCAAGCTATAGTAACCACTGGCTTAAGGCACTGGTTCATATGACCTGGTGTGTGGTGTCTGGGTTTGTCAGGCAAAGGCCTGGATGATCTACATTTGCTCACTGAAACTGCACACCTTAAAGGACAGTTAGGAAGACCACATTTTAAAGGGGAAGACCTTCTGATGGACCTGAGAAGAGGACAAGTGCTAAGGGAAACGTTTGTTTTAAACTCTCAACAGTCCTTATCCCCACCTTGGCTGCTGCAGGCTATGTTCACAGGAAAGGTTCAACATAGACTGACGGTAAAATCTGAGGATGGCAATACGGGAGAGTAGAAAGGAACTCACCTTAGTTTTCAAAGCTGAGTTCTTTGATGCTCCAGACACATGTGTTTCCACTGGCCGACTAATGCTGTACCTGGTATCAGTAACAAGTAGTTAAAGTATTTTCCCGGTTCCTGTATCATTTCACAGGCTTTCTAATTATATCCCATTACAATTCCCACATTAGTTACTTTGAGGCATTGAGGAGCTGGAATGAAGAGTATGGTTTTAGGTGTATGGATTTTGGAAAGGTATTTGGATTCTAGATTACTAAGTGGGTATCAAACACTCAGAATTTTCAGTCCCTCAGGAGTGAACAAAAACAGGAAAACACAGAATTGGGAAGCATCTCCCTTCATGTTTTAGGGTTATCCCTAAATATGGCCAAATGTGATAATCATGTAAAACTGAAAAAAATACATACTATTAGAGCAATAAAAGAATAAAGGAAAAAGCATTTATTAAGTGCTTACGATGTTCAAATACACATTTGAGGCATCTAGGTGGTTCAGTGGATAATGCACTGGGCCTGGAAGCAGGAAGACCTAAGTTCAAACCCAGCCTTAGACACTTATTAGCTGTGTGACCCTGGGCAAGACACTTAACCTCTGTTACCTCAGTCCACTGGAGGAGAAAATGGCAAATCACTTCAGTATCTTTGCCAAGAAAATCCCATGGACAGTATTGGTGTGCTATGGTCCATGTGGTCATGAAGAGTTAGACAGGACCGAATGACTGAACAACGAAAATGTGCAAACGCTAGGGGGTACAAAAAGAAAAGCAAGACAGTTCCTGCTTTCAAGAAGCTCACATTCTACTAAGGGGAGAAACACATATCGGAGGCTCCATCAGCAAGTCCTACAGAAAGGCTCAGTGGTCTTTAGGGTACAGCCTCAAGGCAGACAATAATACATTGTCAATGCCTCTTTGGCCGCTTGCTGAAGGGCATGATTGGAGGCTCTGGCCAGCTTTCTTCCAGGCTGATTGGTGCCTTTTTCTTTACCTATGGAGTTCTTTTCAGTGTTA
The DNA here is from genome assembly GCF_011100635.1 of Trichosurus vulpecula. Classification (NCBI taxonomy): domain Eukaryota; kingdom Metazoa; phylum Chordata; class Mammalia; order Diprotodontia; family Phalangeridae; genus Trichosurus; species Trichosurus vulpecula. The sequence goes on along the minus strand of NC_050574.1, from coordinate 76,697,063 downwards.
TACTCTTAGTTTTCTACGACAAGATCAAGGATCTACGTGCATTCCACAGGAGGAAGAGAGCCATCTCTGCCTCTATCAATGGCTCTTATTGCTAGGCTCAAAGAGGCTTTTAATTCAAAGCCATTCTACTTGGGTTCTTTCAGGAAGACAGAGTTTACTTACATATTTGTCCCTAGTGTGAGGACTCTGTCTCCATAAAGATCAAAAGAACCTTCACTTTGTGCCCTGACATAGTGTCCGCCATGCTTAAATTCCACTCTCTTCACTTCTTCTCCTTTGTTATTAAACATCCTGCAACATAACGAATGGTTCAGAATGATCTCAAGGGGCAAAGACCTTTATGAGCTTTATTCTTTATACCAGAGGATAAGGACTTGCTGTTTTTGCCCATAAAACACTGCTCCCAATGTTACGGATAAGCTCTAATGCTTTTTATAACCACACAGGGTAGAATGAAAAATGGTGGTGGGGCAGGGTAGAAGTGTGCTTTGTGGAGGGAAACTTTACTCAACTCTGTATAGTTAAGGTCAATGACTGAGACCTTAGTTTATAACAAAAACAAATCTCAAGAGTTCAAAGAAAACTGAAGAAAAAACAAGAAGAGAACTGAAAGTTACCTGGTCCAAATCTTTGTCTGATACGCAGATCAGCAAGAGTTACATCACCTCTGACAAACGGTCATTAAGCCTTATCATAATATATCCAGTGATAGGGAACCCACTAACCCACTCCATTTTTGGATATCTCTAAGAAAATGTTATTTTTTATATTGATTCAAAATCTGCCTCCCCATAACCTACCTACCAGTCCAAATTATTTTTTTCAATTCCCACAGAACAAGTTTAATCTATTTTTCACATGGAGGGACTTAAAATATCTGAGGATGGTTATGTTTCCACTAAGATTTCTCTTTTCCAGGCTACATCTGACTAGTCTGTTGAACTAATATTCACATTGGAGGTCATCCAGTTCCCTTGCCATGCTGGTCACTCTCTTCTGGGTTGCTTTCCATGGATAGTTGATCATTCTTTCTCTTGTGGAACCCAATCCTCTAGGAGTTAATCTGGCCAGCACAGAGTTGTGTAAATAACTTTTCCTGCTTTGGACACTGAACTTCTATTAATGGAACCTTAGGGTTTTTTTGGTGGGGGGGAAGGGGTAGCTACATTATACTGACTTAAATTGAACTTTAAGTCACTAAGATGCCCACATGATATCAAGTTGTATTTCCTCTATCCTGTACTCACGAAGCTAATTGTTTAAAAGGTATTAAGAACCTCTGTCAAATCATTACTGCCAAGAATTCACCTGATGAGTCCAGGAACTTCGATTCCCCATGGAACAGGCCCAGATATTGGCAACACAAAGCGGCCATTTGAATTCTGGACTTTGTCCTTTAGAAATATGGACACCTAGGAAAAATACAGTAGTGATATCATTTTTAGTATCAGGCAAAGTGAGTACAATCTAAGAATCAAATGTATAAAAAATCATTTCTGAGACTGGCAGGTATGCTAGAATTCAGGAGGAATGTGTGAGGCAATAGGGGCAAAAGAGTCAGGTGTTAGTTCGTGTTTTACAGCCTTCTTCTCAAATGAAAATCCTTAATGCCGGCTTGACGTGTCACGAACTAAAAACTGTTAAGAGACTTTAACAAGCTAATCACATTAACTAAAGTTATTTATGTTCTGTGAATAATTCTATTTTTAATATCATCTATTACTAATTTTTCACATGGCATGACTAAAACGAGAGTTGGCACTGTGGCTTCCTCAGGATTTTAAAAACTGCCCTCATAAATGAAACACAACATTCTCATATCAGGTGGTCTTAGAGAGTGGCTTGCTTTTCCATTGTAAATAGTTGTCACCTATTAAGCATCTGTTATGTGTAAGGCCCTGTGCTCGGCACTGAGTATATAAAGACAGGTAAGACCCGGTCCTTGCCCTCCAAGAGCTCACAATCTAGTCTGTGAGATAGAGCATATGTGTAAAAAGAGAACTAAGGATATAAAGGAGCATATACAGATGGTAAGTGTTAGAGGAGGTCCAAGGAAAAAATGAACACCGTGGGCTGGGCTGGCAGGCTTCATGGAAGCGGTATGACTTGAGGCCTGGGGCTTGAAGGGTAGGACTTTGATAATTGAAGAGGATCCATGGGAATGGTGTGAGGAGGGGTGGGAATGGGAGCACTGAGTTGTCCAGACCAGCTGGAGGAATGGATATGTGAGGGGAATGATGGAAAGTAAGACTGGAGATGTAAGTATAAAAAAAGCCACTTGTGTTAGTTTCTGTCACAAATCAACCATATTAGAAGCCACTCGTTTTCTTAATTTAACCACAGAGCCTGTGTTTTGCAAACAGAACTTCACTTGTAGGAAGAATGGTGATTAAGTAGGTGATCTCTGGAGATTACATCACATTCTCCTGCAAATGGAGGCAGAAAGGTCTTTGTGTTTAATTGAAGCAGGTGAGATATTTATCCCTACAAGATGGGTAGTATGATTTTAAAACAGGAATCAAGGACCCTGCTCAAACTATACCTCTAGATAGACTCTTACTATATTAAGGCTATTATTATTGTCTTTGCTATTAACAACTACTCACATTTCTAGAGAACTTTCCAGTTTAGAAAGCATTTTCCTTATTACAGCACTGTGAAGTACATAGTACAAGTGTCTTTGTTTTATAGATGAGGAAACAAATGAGGCCCAGAAAACTTACATGGGCCCATGCTAGTGCAGGGCTGAGACCTTCCTTACCCAAAGCGGAGAGTTCTGTCCCCTGTACTTGCCCTCCACAGAGTGTTTTTCTGGACCCTGCTGCATCTTAGTGTGGGTCCCCCAACCCATACCTCTATGTTCTGACACCAGCTCCATTTTAAGGCTGACTGATCATGTAAGAGACTGTTCATCTACTTACCGGGATGTGCATGTCCTGAAAGAAAATCAGCAGGGTCTGTCTGATGAGATGGAACTCACCAGCAGAGAGACAACCATACACCTGCCAAAGAGCAGAGAGAACAAGGCCCATGACCTTTCTGAGAAGGGGCAGGGGTGGGTGCACAGTGAAATGAAGGATCCAGAACGATCAGAAAAGCAAAGCAAAGCAGCAGCAGCAGCAGCCATGACAGCTGGGCCACCCAAGGGAACAGTAACAGAATAAAAATAAAATGAAACTAGTATGAAGAAAATTATCAGAGAATAGGGATCTTTGAAGTATCTTTACAGTACTTTTTGTCTTCCCCCCCAAAACTCCTGAGAACATACCCCAGAAGTTAATAAAAATCATAGAGTTCTAGCTCTAAAGGAGACATCTTAGGGGTTTTCCAGAACAGTCTTCTTAAGTTCCTCCTCTCTCTCCATCCATAGTTTTACAGAAAAGGAAATTAAAGCTTAATGGAGAAGATACTTGCACCTGGGCTGATACCAGAAGACACCTAGTAGAACATTCACTATCAGCTTTTGGGGAGGATGGAGGACCATTGGCTGGGGATGTGGCAGAAGAGATCTCTGGGCATGAGGTTAGATTAGATGCCACTTTGAGATCCTGTATACTACAGCTCAGAGACTCGAGGATTCTAGGAAGTCCTCTCCAAAAAGGCCAGAAAACACTGGCTACTCTTTGCGGTCACTGACAGGGGCAAACAGTTGAAGCTAATGTCTAAAATGTTTTCTGAGGTAGTAGATTCTTCTCAGAGAGTTCAGAATTTTGTTAGGAGACTTGTGGGCCTCCAAGGCTATGGAATTTACCTTTCCTAAATATTGAAATGACAAAGAATGTGAACAGGGCTGAAGGCTTAATGACTGATAATGTCCTTACTTCAATTATTTGCCGAAAGGTTTCATCCACTTGGTTCACGATGGTTGGGGAGTCACGGATAAAATCCTTGATGGTATCTAAGTGGTTGAAAGTGACCAGCAATACATCTTTAGGTCGGGGACACAGCAACACTTGATATTTGAAAGCCATGGTCATCAAGTCGTAGAGCTAAAAACCCACCCAATAAACACAGAAATAAATTACCTAGGTCATAGTGAGTGATCAATAAATGTGATAATGACATTGTGCTATTAATATTTTTTGTAGTTGAGTCATTTCAGTTGTGTCCTATTCTTCATGAGCTCATTTGGAGTTTTCTTGGCAAAGATACTGGAGCAGTTTGCCATTTCCTTCTCCAGCTCACTTTACAGATGAGGAAACTGAGGCAAACAGGGTTAAATGACTTACCTAAGGTTGCACAGCTAGTAAGTATCTGAGGCTGGATTTGAACTCAGGAAGATGAGTTTTTATGACTCCAGGTGCAGCACTCTATTCACTGTGCCACCTATTATTATTCCTCTATTAAAATCCTCTGTTGTCTCACTGTGACATGGAAGCCACCTTGGTTTTTCTCCAGCCAGAAGATCTTCATGTGCAGGTTTGGGCATGCCTATGTATCAGTTTTCTCAGGATTAGCCTAGCTAAATTTGGAAAGACTTACCACCAGAAGGTTAGTGATTAATTTTCTTTTTTTAATGTTATACATTTATTTTTCAAAAATTTATTTATTTATTTTTAAGCTTGTAATATTCAGTTCCACAAGCTTTTGAGTTTTAAATTTTCTCTCCCTCTCTCCCTTCCCCCCCTCACCAAGAAGGAGTGCAATCTGATATAGGCTCTACATTTACATTCACGTTAACATATTTTCACATTAGTCATGTTGTAAAGAAGAATTATAACCAATGGAATGAACTACGAGAAAGAAGAAACAAAACAAAAAAAAAGAGAACAAATAGTATGCTTCGATCTACATTCAGACTCTGTAATTCTGTCTTTGGATGTGGATAGCATTTTCCATCATAAGTCTTTTGGAATTGTCTTCTTAGAACCTTGCATTGCTGAGAAGAGCCAAGTCTATCAAAGTTAGTCATTGCACAATGTGGCTGTAACTGTGCACGATGTTCTCCTGGTTCTGCTCCCCTCACTCAGCATCAGTTCATCTAAGTCTTTCCAGGTTTTTCTGAAGTCCGCCTGCTCATCATTTCTTATAGCACAATAGTATTACATTATATTCATATACCACAACTTATTCAGCCATTTATAAATTGATGGGCATCCCCTCAATTTCCAGTTCTTGGCCACCACAAAAAGTGCTGCTATAAATAGTTTTGTACATGTGGGTCCTTTTCCCATTTGTGTGATCTCTTTGGGATACAGCCCTAGAAGTGGTATTGCTGGGTCAAAGGGTATGCACATTTTTATAGCTGTTTGGGTATAGTGGTGATTAATTTTCTTGTCCATTGCAACGCATGAAGAACATTTCCAAATGCATGGAGCAGTGCATTCTGGGAGAGTGTGCCCCAATGATAAAATCGTACATTTGCTGGGTTCATTTCTTTTCTTGATCTCATCTTCATGTTTTTCTCTAGGCCTTGACTGGACCCTGGGGAGACACTAGGACTGACAGGGTCAAACACACCTCTAAATAAATGCCTCATTCTCCACCTTCTAAAGCTGGTACCATTTAAGTTTACTCTGGGGACCCGGCCCTCTAGAATAAACTTCCTGCCACTCACCCATCCCCAGAGCACTGGTATTTGGAGAAAGAACACTCTACTCCATCACAGGACAATGGACTGCAGAAGCTCCAACCAATGGTTATTTTCCGGACCTCTGGCCAGCAAATTTTCAGCTCTTGCTCCCATTATCCCAGTGGTTCAGTGTTCCTGCCTCCTGGGACATTCTATGGCTTCCTTTCCCCTTCCAGCTCAAAGTTATCACTTCCAAAGCACTCCTCCAGCCTCTCCTTCCATGACACCCTCTAAACCCCCATTCAATTAGCAAACTTTCTTTTATTCTCAGTCTCCTCTTTTTTCACTCTTTCTATCTTCTCATGCTCACTGAAACCTTGTCCTCTCTGGAAGACTATATTCCTGAGCATCCTCTTTGGGGAAAGCTGCTCCTTAGGGAACCATGAGCTCACTGAGTTAACAGAGTGCCAACTAACGCAGGTAAAAAGGCTGGTCAAAGCTCGGCTGCCAGGCCACAGGCAAGACCAGCAGGCGTCCGCTAAGGAGAGTTCCACTGTCGTCTGCACAAGGCAGGGCCACGTGTGGAGTCCTTTGTTCAGCCATTTTAAGGATAACAATAATAATTAATAACGATAATCGTAACGGTGACAGGTGACGGTTATGTAGCACTTGTAAGTAGGCTTGTACAGTGTTTTACGTCCCCTTTATTGTTCAACACAACAACCCTAGAAGCTGGTGCTATTATGATCCCCATTTCACAAATAAATGAAGAAACTGAAGCTCAGAGAAGTGATTGCCCAGGGTCATACAGTTCAGAATTAGGGTCTGTGGCAAGTTTTGAACCTAGGTGTCGGTGACTTCCAGCTCCATCCTTCACTCTGGCTGGCCGGTCTGACAAGAGTCACCAGGATGGTGAAGGGGCTCTGTCAGGTTCCTGCAATGTGAAGAGCAGTGGAAGGAAGGGGGAGGGGAGGAGGAAGCCCTTCCTGCCCAGGAGAGCTCTGTAAGAGGCGGGGCACTTCAGGAAATAGCAGCTCCACAGTGGAAGCTGACATGCAAGGGCTGAATTTGTCTCATGCTGTAGAGGAGGCTATTTTTCAGGACTGGGCTGAACTTGGTTCCTTTGAAGCTGAAATTCTGGGATTCACATCCCCAGACACAAAGGAAGAGGATGCCATTATAGGAGGTGGCAGCGTCTAGCATTCCCCATCATCACTGCTACCATCACGCCACAAGCGCTCCTGCTTTGGGGGTTATTCCACCTCCCTTTATCCATCAGTCAACAAGCATTTATGAATCCCTTGAGTACCAGGCCCTATGTTATGTATGCTATACTACAGGGATGCAAATACAAAGAATGAAATAATCTCTGCTCCCATGGAGCTGACGTTCTAACAGGGGAGACAACGAATCCATATGTAAATATACACAGAATAATTATAAGGAGAGTAAATACAAATAAGTACAAAGTGATTAAACACAAGGCAGTTTGGGCACAAGTATTTAGAAGCAACAAAAAAGGGTTCCTGTGGAAGGTGGTGCGTAAGCTGACTGGAAAGAAGAGATGGATTCTGAGATAGAGAGAAAGGAGCACATTCAGGCACAGGGAACGTCTGGGGCCAAGGCACAGAGAGAGGGAATGGAGGGTCATGCACAATGGATAGAGAGAAGGCTAATTTAGTTGGATATCATGTGGAAGAGGGAGAAATGTCCCATAAGGCTGGAAAAGAAGGGGTTGAGGACATATGAAGGTTGCTAAAAGCTAAACAGAGGAGTTTCTATTTTATCCTAGATCCAACAGCTAATTGAATATGGGAGTGCCGTAGCCAGATCTGCATTTACGGAAAATCCCTTTGGCAGCAGGATAGGCTGGTGGTGGGGTTGGGGGGAGAGGCCTGAGGTTGAGAGACCAATAAATAGGCCCTTATAATCAAGGTGAGAGTCAATAAGGGCCCAAACTAAAGTGGTTGGTTAGCTCTATGAGTAAAGGGAAGAGATTGGATTTCAGAGATGTTGTGGAAGTAAAAACTGCAAAATTTAGCAATTGATTAGATATTTGGAGTGAGGGGGAGTGGGGTATCCAGGATAATGCTGAGGTTAAGAACCCAGGCAATTAGAAGGATGATAGTGCCTTCTATAGAAAGAAGAGGGAATCTGGAAGACTAGAAGGTTTGGGGGAAAGATGACTTCAGTTTCAGACACACTGAGTGTGAGATGTCCTCATCTGTTTTGAAATGTCCATTAGACAATGGCAATAGGGGCCTGAAGATCAGGGGAGACCTTGGCCTGGATATGAAGATCTATGAGTCAAATGCATAAAGGCAATGATTAAACAGAGAATGCTGAACTTGGGAGAGTGCAGAACTCCTAGCTCTGCTACTTCTCCTTGTGTGACCTTGGGCAACTCACTTAAGTGCAATGAGTTTCTATTTTCTCACCTGAAAAATGAAGGGATTGGAACAAATGCCCTCCAAAGTCCCCCCTCTTCCCAACAACTCCTGATCTGTGATCCTGTAATCTGGGCCACAGCCTTGCTATTGTGATTAACCCATTCCCACAGTCCCTCTCCCTCCTTTCTCAAGAAGTCTGAGACCAGCTCGCAATCACCTCTCCAATCCAACTTTTCATCATAGTTAGGCTTGAGGTCTCCTCAAATATCTCGCCTCCTATGATCTATGGCTTTATTCTACCTCAGTGACCCATAGGCATGGTCAGTCAGACCTTAAAACACCATCACAACTGAGGCATCACCTTAATGTTGGCCAGTAAAACCCCATCTCTGGACATAGTCTCTTACCCTTCCATTTCTCCTGCCTCTTGCTAGACCTATTTTTGATCCTCACTACAAGTCCCTCTATCTTTCCCCCTTCTCTCAATCTATCACCCCTTTTCCGGCCCCTCTTTTCTTCCTGTTAAGAGAGACTTGACTTTATAGACAATCAATTTAACTTATATTATCCTGCACCCATCACTCCCTTGCTCTCTTGTGCTACTGCCAACTCCCAACTCTGGATCACCTCACTATCCATCTTCTTAGCCTGTATCTACTGAGTACTGCAGGAAGAAGGCACACCACTAAGTTCACTGCAAACTATGTAGTCTAATCTCTCTCTCTCTCTCTCTCTCTCTCTCTCTCTTTCTCTCTCATTTAATAGTATTTTATTTTTTCTCCAATTACATGTAAAGATAGTTTTCAACATTCACTTCTGTAAGATTCTGAGTTCCAAATTTTTCTCCCTCCCTTCACTCTCCCTTCCCCAAGACAGTGAGCAATCTGATATAGGTTATACATGTACAATCATGTTAAACATATTTCCACATCGGTCATGTCATGAACGAAGAATCAGAATAAAAGGAAAAAAACCATGAGAAAAAAACCCAAAAAACAGCCAAAAAAAAGTGAAAATAGTATGCTTTGATCTGTCCTCAGACTCCATAGTTCTTTCTCTGGATATGGTTAGCATTTGCCATCACAAGTCTTTAGGACTTGTCTTGGATCATTGTATTGCTGAGAAGAGTTAAGTCTATCGTAGCTGATTATCACACAATGTTGCTGTTACTGTGTACAATGTTCTCCTGGTTCTGCTCACTTCACTCAGCATCAGTTCATGTAAGTCTTTCCAGGTTTTTCTGAAATCTGCCTGCTCATCATTTCTTATAGCACAACAAACAATATTCCATTACATTTATATACCACAACTTGTTCAGCCATTCCCCAATTGATGGGCATCCCCTCAATGTCCAATTCTTTACTACCAAAAAAAGGGCTGCTATATTTTTCCTTTCTTATGATCTCTTTGGGATACAGACCTAGCAGTGATATTGCTGGATCAAAAGGTATGCACAGTTTTACAGCTCTATGGGCATAGTTCCAAATTACTCTCCAGAATGGTTGGATTAATTTGATGTGGTCTAATCTCAACTGGATCCTTACTAGCACACAGCAAAACTTTTATTTTTCCATCATTCTATATCCCAGTCTTTTCAGTAGCTGTTCTATATCTTATCTTTTTTCTCAAAGCCCTAATGCCTTCTCATTTCCTCTTGTCTACTAAGGAGCCAATGTTCTTGCTTCCTACCTTACTGAGAAAATTGAGAACATCCATCTTGAGTTCTCTTATCTCCTCTACTCCACACCTCAAAACATATACAGCTATTAAAGCTTAAAATTTCACTAAGACTTTCGGGATACTCCACATATATATGTACATGTGTGTCTATACATGAGGAGATGGTTAGTGAAGATCTATCTACTTATCTTTCTGTTTATTTTCATCCCCTCCGTTCTCCTTACTTACTTCTGTTTCTGAGTAGGAGGTCTAAGCCAACTTCTACTAGTCCAGGCCAATCCTTCTACAAGTGCCCTAGATCTCATCCTCTCATTTCTTCTCTAAGGGCTTGGCCTGTGCATCATTCGCTCTCTCCCAATTACATTCAATTATTTCTTATCTGTTAGCTCTTTGCCTGCTCAGGTCTCCCTCATTCTCAAAAAAACCTTCCCTTGATCCTACTGTACCTTCAAATTAGCACTCTCTCTTTTCCCTTTAGTGCCAAACTCTCAGAACAAGTCATCTAGATTTGTTGCCTCCACTTCCTTCTCTATTCCTTGCAATACTGATTTTGATTCCACCAAACTGACCAAAAATGTACTCTCTAAGGTTATTGGTGATTTCTTCTGCTAAATCTAATGGCTTTTTCTTAGTCCTCATCCATAACTGCTCTACATTATCTCTTCTCTTGGCTTTCTTGTGCCTGCTTTCTCCTGGTTATCCTCTCACTTGTCTGACTGCCCTTCCTAAGTCTTGCCAGATTATATATTTTCACAACCCTTAGCTTGGGTGTCCCACAGGGTTCTGCCCTTGGCTCTCTTCTCTCCTCCCTTTATGCCTCTCCCTTGATGATCTCATTTGTTTCCATTGATTTAAACATCACCTCTACCCAGATGACTCCCAGATCTGAAAAAATTTGAGAAAAGATCTGTATGTCAAGCAGAAATCTCTCTTGAACTCCAGTTCCATATTATCAATTGCTAGACATCTCTTTGATTTCTTGCATTTCAAACTCAACACGTTCAAAGTGAAATTAATTATATTATCCTCTAAGCCTGTTTTTCCTCCAGACTTCTCTATTTCTATTGAGCATACCATCATTTTTCCCCTTACTTTGCTCCATGATCCAAGTCATCGTTGGTAGTTCCCTCTTCCTCACTCCTCATATTCGATTAGTTTCAGATTCTCCCTTTATAGTATTGTCCCCTTCTCTCCACCTACTGCCATCACCCTAGTTTCTACCCTCATTACTTCTTGTCTAGCGTGAAGGTAGGGTTGTACCTCATTTAGCCTTGATATATTTATCAATAACAATAGCTACAACTAACTATATACTAATTACCACAACTACAAAATAGCTTTTACATAGTACTTTAAGGTTTGCAAAGCACCTGAAAAATATTATCTCATTTTATCCTCAAAACAACAATAAGAGGTATGTGCTTTTATTATCCCTATTTTACAGTCGAGGAAACTAAGTTACTTGCTGAGGGTGATACAGCTTGTAAATGTGTGAGGCTGGATTTGAATGCAGCTGTTGCTGACTCCAAGTCCAGATCACTATTCTAGCTGCCTCAGTGACAGAGAAAACTCAGTATCAGAGAACACATCTTGCTTGATTGAATCAATCAAACCCAGAGGTGTGACCAAGGCCTAAACATCTCTATTCAAGTAATCAATCAAAGACTTCAGATTAAATGCAAAAAGTCTTTAGATAAACTGGAGTGACATTGATGGGTTGGCTAAGGAAACCTGGATATGCCCTGTGGGTCATCAGTTTAGGCCCAGGAGATTAGAGCAATTCCAGCTAGTCCCCTGAGAAAGAATTTATTAGGTAGAAGGAATGGCACCCTCAGCTGAAGTCTGTCTTCCTCCTCTAATCCCACTGACCTAACGCCTTGTGAACCCTGTAGTTAAGGAAGACTACTCTTCTTCCCACAGTGTCTCAGAAGGGTCTCTGATAAGCCTAAAGTAGCTAAGACATTAGAAACCAAGGACGAATGGTGAAGATTCAGTTTTATAAAGAGCCCAGTAGAAAACTACATCATAGCCTTCTAACCCTCAAAATCTGTGATTATGTGACCCAAGTGTACAAATATATTTATAGTAACATTTTTTGCTGTATCAAAGAACTGGATACAAAATGAGTATTCATCAAAGGGAGAATAGATTAACAAATAGTGGTATGTTAAGTTAATGGAGTATTATTGACTATAAAAAGTGACAAATGGGGGTGAAGCCAAGATGGAGAACTAAAAGCAGAGACTCACCAGAGTTCTCCCAAATTCCTCTCCAAACAACTTTAAAACAATGCCTCAAAATGAATTCTGGAGTGGTAGAACCAACAAAAGGACAGGGTGAAACAATTTTCCAGCCCAAGACAATCTGGAAGGCTGGCAGGAAAGGTCTATCTCACTGGCATGAGAATAGAGCACAGTCCATGGGAGGCCTCTCCCTGGTAAACCAACAGTAGGCCTTGGGGATAACTGAAGGGAAAGAGGCAGCTTCCGGAGCTCTCAACCCACAGATGGTAAGGAGGTTGGATGCCTGGTCAGAAGATTACACTGGACCCTTTGCTGGCCCTGGGTGCAAGACTCTGTTGCATTGCCTATGCACAGTTCCTGGTTACAGTCTTGGACAAAGAGAAGCATTGGCACACTAGCACATGCAGCAGCAGGGATGACAAGGACCTTGGTCGCAGTTCCAGGGTGGAAAAGGGTGGTGCTTGTGGTTGCTCACAGACAAGAGCACAGGCCAGGACAGCAGTGACCACACCTCTCCTTAGATCACACTACCTTGGAAGAACTGAAAACTTACAGATCCCCAGAACTAGATTTGAAAATAGCAGAACAAAAAACCTAAATCTAGAGCTGGTGCCTTTTCCACCCTAGGGGTAGAGCCCTACTTTAACATCAAGTTAAAAGTCAAGAAATAGGCTGGAAAAAGGAGCAAACTACAACAACAAAATAACTTGACCACAGAAAGTTACTATGGTGATAGGAAAGGTCAAAACAATCTCAGAAGAAGACAACAAAGTCAAAATAGACACATCCAAAGCCTCAAAGGTAAATGTGAATTGATCTCAGGTCTAAAAAGAATTCCCAGAAGAGCTCAAAAAAGGATTTTAAAAATCAAATAAGAGAGGTAGAGGGAAAAATGGGAAAAGAAATGAGAATGATGCAAGAAAATAATGAAAAAAGCCTTAACAGCTTGATAAAGGTGGCACAAAAATATTAAAGAAAATAACACCTGAAAAATAGAATAGGCCAAATGGTAAAAGAGACACAAAAATCCACTGAAGAGAAGAACTCTTTAAAAAGCAGAACTGGCCAAATGGAAAAAGAGGTATAAAATTTCACTGGAGAGAAGAACTCCTTTAAAAAGTAGAATTGGCCAAATGGAGAAGGAGGTACAAAAGCTCACTGAAGATAATAATTCCTTAAAATTAGAATTGGGCAAATGGAATCTAATAGCACCATGAGGCATCAAGAAACAATAAAACAAAATCAAAAGAATGAAAAAATAGAAGAGAATGTGAAATATTTCACTGGAAAAATCACTGACCTGGAAAATAGATTGAGGAGAGATGATTTAAAAATTATTGGACACCTGAAAGCCATGATCAAAGAAAGAACCTCAATATCATATTTCAAGAAATTACCAAGGAAAGCTAATCTGATATCCTAGAATCAGAAGGTAAAACTGAAATTAAAAGAATCCAACAATCACCTCCTGAAAGAGATCCCAAAATGAAAGTTCCAAGGAATATTATAGCCAAATTCCAGAACTCCTAGATCAAGGAGAAAATATTATAAGCAGCCAGAAAGAAACACGATCAAGATAACACAGGATTTAGAAGCTTATACATTAAAGGATCCTGGAGGACAAAAGAGTTAGGATTACAACCAAGAATCACCTACCCAGCAAAACTGATATATAATCCTTTAGAGGAAAAAATGGATATTTAATGAAATAAAAGACTTTCAAGCATTCCTGATGAAAAGACTAAAGCTGAATAGAAAATCTGACTTTCAAATACAAGACTCAAGAGGAGCATAAAAAAGTAAATAGGCACGAGAAATCATAAGGGATTCAATTAGCTTAAACTGTTTACATTGCTACATGGGAAGATGGTACTTGTAACTCTTAAGAACTTGATCATTATTAGGGCAGTTAGAGTATATACAGACCGAGGGTATGGGTATGAGTTGATTATGATGGGATAATATCTAAAAAATAAAATTAAGGGGTCAGAAAGAGGGATGCACTGGGAGAAGGGGGAAGAGAATGGAGTAAATTATCTCACATAAAAAAAGGCAAAAAAGAGCTTTTACAGTGGAAGGCAAGATGGGGGGGGGGTGGCAGGCAACGCTTGTATCTTACTCTCATTGGAACTGGCTCAAAGAAAGACTAACATGCGTACTCAGTTGGGTATAAAAATTTATCTTACTTTACAGGGAAGTAGGAGGGGATGGGCATAAGAGGGTGGGGGCTGATGGAAGGGGAGGATTGGAAGAGGTGGTAGTCAGAAGGAAAACAATTTTGATGAGGGACAGGGTGAAAGGGAGGAGAGGGGGAGAGAGGGAGGGGGAGAGAGAGAGAGAGAGAGCTAGTGTTGGCGAGGGGAAAGTCCACCTTTTTATCAGAGACTGAAATAAAGGAGGAAGGATGATGTCAAGTTATTTTGTGATGGAGGGTAAAAGGAGAAGAGTGAGTGAATGGCGAATGCTCTCTATTTTCTCAGTAACATTTGAGGTGAGGTACTTTATGACACTGTAGGCAAGGGAGTGTGTGGGAGGCTTGAGGAAAGAAGGTTTGGAGTAGCTGCTAAGGCAAGATCAACACAGTGAACTAAGTAACAGTAAAAGGATCACCTCACTATAGACCAGGTGTAGGGAACCTGAGGGCCTAGAGGCCACATGACCCTCTAGGTCCTCAAGTGTGGCCCTTTGATGGAATCCAAACTTCACAGAACATGCGCGCTTGAGGATCTAGAGGGCTAAATGTGGCCTTGAGGCCGCAGGTTCCCCACCCCTGCTATAGACTTAAAAAAAGATCTCCCAACAACTAAAGTTATCCAAATGTGGAATCAGATGCTTTGGGAGGTAATATGTTCTCTATCACCTGAGTTCTTCAAAATAATTCTAGATGGGATTCTTAGGCTGAACTCGATGGTTTCAGAGGTCCCTTCCCCTTCTGAGATTCTGTAATTCTGAGTCAGTGAAAGAAACACAGGTGTAGTAAGGAGAAGTAAGCTAAAACCAAAAGAAGAGTTTCAAGATGGAGGAAGTCAGTCATTAGTGTCAAATATACTGGAGAGGTCAAGAAAATCTGGATGGAAGAAAGAGCATTGGTGAGCTTTGGAAAAGCGGTCATGGCAGAGTTGTAGGCAGGAACCAGATTATAAAGGGCTAAGGGTGGAGAAAGCGGAGGTGCTGGGAGGCAACAGGTGTAGATCACTTATGTTTAGAAGTGTAGCAGTGGAAGGAAAAAAAAGCTATCGGACCACAGATTTAGAACTAGAAGGGCTCTTCAGTGAGCATCCCATTATTTTTCTCTCTAAACTCTTCCCTCCTCCTATCTTCCCTATACTACAGAGGGCAGTGCCACCCTTCCTGTCCCTGAGGCTCGCAGCCCAGCAGTCATCCCAGATTCCTCACTGTCTTTCACTCTTCCTACTTGAGCTACTGCCAAGGCCTGTCAGCCTCACCTTTACATCCTCCAATCCGACACTGACACTGCCGCACTCTAGTCTACTGGTGAGACTGCTGGCCCCAGGCTCTTCCTACTCTAGTTCGTCCTCCATTCAGCCACCAAAGTGATTTTCCTAAGGCACAGGATTAACTATGTCATACTTCCACTCCCCACCCCTTGATAAACTCCAGGGGCTCCCTATTGCTTCCCAGATCAAACACAAGATGTTCTGTTGGACATTCATAGTCCTTCCTAGCCTAGCCCCCTCCTACCTTTCTAGTCTTCTTATACCTTACTCCCCCAAATGTACTCTTTCACCCAGTGTCACTGGGAGTTCCACAAATGAGATCTTTCATCTCTCAAGACCAAGAATTTCCTGTGGCTGTCCCCCAAGTCCCAAATGCTTTCCCTCCTCCACTCTGATTACCGACTTCCCAGGATTCCTTTAAGTCCCAACTAAAATCCCACCTTCTGTGGCAGACAGTGGTTAAGTGACTTGTCCAGGGTCATACAGTTAGTGAGTTGGGCTGCATTTGAACTCAAGTCTTCCTGATTGCAAGCCCAATACTCTACCTACTGTGCCATCTAGTTGCCCCCAATGTGACAATTCACATTGGATAGCCTTATTATTGTATTACTTAATGGGCTATGTTAATTTTATTATGATATAATACTTAAATGAGTGGTGTTTGATGATCACACTAGTATCAATGCTTCCTATTTCTACAGCCCTTTAAAGCTTACAAAGCACTTTCTTTCCGATGACTTTGTAAGTTGGAGAGTGTAATATTATTAGCTCCCTGTGATAAATGAAGCGAAAGCTCAGAGAGGTTGACTGCTGTTTCCATGGTCACACAGGCAGTAAATGTCAAGAGCCAGAATCTGAACCAGGTCTCTTGACTCAGCCACATTTCTAGTGTGTAACACCATCTTCTCTAGTGCAGTGGGAGGTGAGGCCCTTTCTGAGGGAGAATGGGGAGGGGAAGTGACTGGGGGCTGAGATGAATCAAATGACAGTGGGGCCCCAGTTGAGCTGCAGGGTTGGATGAAGCCCCAAAGATGTGCCATGGCTCAGGATCTCCTTGGTACATAGGCTGGGGCATCTATTATTTCCTTGAGGACAGAAGCAAACATCTGGCAGGTGTGGTATCCACAGAGTCAGACTTCACGACTTTTATAAGCTACATAATGCAGCACCCCTAAACAGAACTACTCTTCCTCAGATTGAAATGCCCCAACTTGTTTTCCTGAAGTGATAATTTTACATTACTACACTAGAACAATTTTGAAAATAATCTAAAGGTGGTTTTGATATTCCTGGTTTTCTGCAATAACACCTAATTGGAGACCAAATAAGAATGAAAGTGAATTAAGTGGGAAAAGGGGGAAGATTATTTAGTTTAGGTTATCAATTCAGTCTGGGGCAATAAAACAAAAATAAGGAAGGGCAGAAGAAATGTAAGGCAGAGAAGAGAGATTCTGCTCACCTTATCCATGCTGCCCGGGCTTAGTCCCATGATGGAGGTGTGAGCCAGGCGATTGTAGACTGTTTTCAGGGCATTCTTGGAATAGAGCTCTTGGGGCTTGAATAGCTCCTCCAAAAACTTTTTATTGAACATGGTTGAGATGATATCATTCATAACTGTAAAGAAAAAACAGAACCTAGCTGAGTTAGTGTGTAGGTGGAAACTCTTCAGAAGCATCCAAGAAGGACACACCTGAGAGTACACAGGTCTAGGAGAAAAGTGGTATAATAGAAAACACAGCTCAAAAAAAGAGGAAGGGAAACCTTGCAGTGAATGGAGCGCTGGCCCTGGAGTCATGAGGACCTGAGTTCAAATCTGGCCTCAGGTACTTCCTAGCTGTGTGACCCTGGGCAAGTCACTTAACCTTGTTGGCCTCAGTTTCCTCATCTGTAAAATGAACTGGAGGAGGCAATGGCAGACCACTCCAGTACCTTTGCCAAATGGGGTCACAAAGAGATGGACATGACTGAAATGACTGAATAACAACAACACTAGGAGGGAGGTGTTTCTTTTTCTTTCTTTAAGAGATCCCTACTAAAAGATCTTATTTCCTTTGACAATAAGTGTTTATTAAGAGGCTCCAACGTTCAAGGCACGAGTGAGGGATGTAAAGATAAAAATCACAGTTCGGGCTCTTGAGGAGCTGCAGCCTTCTGGGACAGGAGGAGGAATATGTTTTCACAGAAAAGAACAGTACAAAGCGGGGCCTGACAGGGAAAGGAGAAATCCAGGGAAATGCTCCAGGGGAACATTAGGAGACAGAAGACACCCCTGGTGGCCAAGTTGAGTCTCACATGTAGTAGGCATTTAATACATTTAGGTTGAATTGAGAGGAAGATGAGGATTACGAAAGGTAGTAATGAAGAGGGAAAGTGGCCCAGGCACTATGGCCAGCCTGCTCAAGCTCATGGAGGTGGGAGACAGGCTATGTTCAAAGGACAGTCTAGTGTAGCTGGAA
The DNA here is from genome assembly GCF_011100635.1 of Trichosurus vulpecula. Classification (NCBI taxonomy): domain Eukaryota; kingdom Metazoa; phylum Chordata; class Mammalia; order Diprotodontia; family Phalangeridae; genus Trichosurus; species Trichosurus vulpecula. Next base: position 76,679,324 of record NC_050574.1, on the reverse strand, counting down.
AGGAACGAAGGGGATGACATGAAATCAAGCTGGAAGGGAGGTGGAAGCCAGATTGTGAAGGGCCTTAAATGTCACCATAAGGGGTTTAGAGTCTATCCCTTAGGCCATTGTGAGCCATTGAAGGCATGGCAGTTAGAACTGTGAATCAGGAAGCTAATTTTATCAGCTCCGTGAAGGATGGCTTGGAGGGGGAGAGACTGGAGGCAAAGAGACCAGGAGAAACCTATCATAATAGCCCAGAGAAGAGGACATAAGGGCCTCGACCAGGGCAGTGGAAGTGTGAGTGGAGAGGGGTGACGGACGTGAAAGATGTGATAAAAACGGAACCAATAGGATTTTGACAACTGATTAGATATGGGAAGAGGGAAGAGTCAGAGGTGACTCTCAACTTAGGTCACAAGGAGGAAGGAATGGCATTAAAGAAACAGGAGAGTTTGAAATGTGAATGGCAGCTGACATGGCTGCTCTCTTCCCCAGAGTGGGTGCTAAGTTGTATAGTTAACTCAGAGTTTTCAGAGCTCAGAAATGGGTAGAAAATATTTATAATTATGTATATATAAGTCCCTCCCTGCGTGTAAGCAATAATAAAGCCACAAGACATCTTAAAACATTTTGAATTGGTCAATTCTGTTCAGATTTTGGATGGAAGGGCCATGGCTAAAATATAAGGTTTAATTTTTATTTTTCTACAATCCACAAAATGATGATGTGGCAATCTTCATTATGTCATACCTCCTGAATTTCGAATTCTACTCTAGCAACCATATTATTCACTCGAAAATAACCAACATCAAACCAACATAGTATATTCATTCCTCATGTCTTATAAATTAGAGTTATATTGTTAGAACAGTAAGGATCCTGAAGGATAATTTGGTGCAATCCCTTCATTTTACAGATAAGGAAACTGAGGCAAAAAGACTTGCCTCAAATCACATAGTAAGATAGTTGGCCACAGCCTTAATTCTTTTCCCATTAAGTATTTATTTTTCAAAAAAAAAAATCTTTTTTGCTTTATCTTAATGGGTTAAAAAACCCCCAACGTCAAATTCACTACCTTCAAGCTCATGGCATTTTCTTACTTTAAAATGCATACCTTCACTATTCTGAAACAGTGAAAAAAATAACAATAAGCAAGTGGTTGTTTTGAGGCTAATAATTCAAATTTATCTAATAATTTAAGGTCTTAAAAACACTCCCCTCATAACAGCCTTGTGAGGTAGATAGTGCAAATGTGATTATCACCATTTTACAAATGTGGCAGTTCAAGTTTAGAGGGGTTAAGTGACTCGTCCATCATTACACAAATGAGACCCCACCAGGAAACTAAAAAAAGAATAGAGTCCTTTCCTCAGAGATAATAGTGGTTAGGACAGAGTGGAAAGTAGTAAGGATCCAGCCTACAAAGTAGCACCATCAACCCTGAGAGTCTGGTAAAACTTAGAAATAACTATCAGTTAGCTCTGGGATACTTTTGTTTCTCTGGGGCCTTTGAGAATCCTGCAGGAATCCAAGAAAAAGAGATTAAGACCAAAGGAAGCAACTCTAAAGGAGAGCTAGGCTTCCTAGGTAATCAGTTAACCATGCTGGCAAAGGAAAAAAGAAAGTCAAACCCTTCCTTCTGAAATGTGAATAGTCTGTCCTGGTTATGATAGCTCTTTTTAGGAGGGCAGTCCGAGAACACTGTTGGAGAGGAGGCAAGAGCGCAAACAGAATTGACTCCCTGAGGATGGGATGCAAGGAAAACGAAATGTCAGAGGAGAGCTATTTTAGGGTTGAGGTCATTGCGACCACCCTGGCTTAAGTCCTTCACTGAACTCTCCTACCTGGGTTGTTACAATAGTCTTACAATTTGTCTCATATCTCCCCATTCTAAATTATGTTACAGCTCTGACAAAATAATTTTCCTTATGCACACCTCTGATCTCTTCAGCGACCTATGGAATAAAGTCCAAACTCCTTAGCGTGACATATACGGTCTTCTAGAATCTACTCCCTTTCTCCCTTTCCAGCTCGGTCTCACACCATTAGCTCATTATGCTCCAATCGAACTAAGTTATTTGCCCTTCCCTAAACAACTTGGTGCTTTTACTCATGCCATTCCCTCTGCCTAGAATACCCTCATCTTTGTCCTACTTGAAATCCTCATCTATTCTTCAAGCTTGGTTCATATATTACCTCCTCCACAAAACCTCTCCTGGTCCTCTCAATGAGAAGTGCTATTTCCTTCCTCAGAACCTTTACAACACTGCCCCTTTCTTATGCACTCATTGGGTTCTTTTTTGTATGATAATGATTAAAACGAAGGTTTCATGAAGGTGGGGAGCATGTCTTCTATCATCCTTCTATCTTAAGTACAGGCTTAAATAGGTAAATAGCTCATTTTGGGGCCACAAAATGACCATGTTTTCAAGTAGCCCGTTTCATGCCAAAGACCATATGCCACAGTCTCATACATCTATTTGTACCAAATAACGTCTCTGATATGCAAATAGCAGGTCACGTGATCAAAACACATTACTGGTGTCTATAAAACCATAGGTAGGGGAGCACCAGATGCTGCATTCTACCTGTCTATAAATATTACTAAGCAATGCTGGGAATACAAAGACAGGCAAAAACAAGATCATGCCCCCAGATATCTTACGTTCCAGTGGCGGAGACAACATGAGAACAACCATGCATACACAAGATCCACAGTGTGAATGAACAAAGCATTTATTAAGCACTTACTATGTGTAAAGCACTGTGCTAAGAGCTGAGGATACAGATAGAAAGGTAAGATAGTCCCTTCCCTTAAGGAGCTGATATGCCAATGAGGGGGACAACACAAATGGAGGGTTTCAGCAGCAAGTGAAATGGAGAAGTCCTGTGGACCTTAGCGTACGCTGGCAAAGCAGACCAGAATGCTTCTTCTTTAGTTTCATTTCTACTGACCAAATCCTATTAGTTTCTGATGCTGAGCCATCGGATGGTGCCAAGGACTTTGGTGACAAGAACGCTCCTTTCTGGGTCTTCAGCAGCTTTGGCTGCAGCCTCCGCAGGAGCCGTTGCCAGGCTGCATCTGCTTTGGGGGAGCCTCCCAGGATGATGGCTGAGGGCATGGGCCAGAAGCCCTGCCCTTCCCAGGAAAAGTGCAACCTCTAAACCCTCTGTTCCTCAGCATCATCCCTGGCCATTATCCCTGCTTGGGTTACCCTCTCCAATCTTCTCAATCCTGACCAGTCCAACTCTACACTATCTTTGACTCTTCATTTTGATTCCCTTGCTCCAATGTCCAACGGCCAATTAAACCAAGACAAAGCTCAACCACGGATTATCCTCACCATCAACCTCCTTTGTTCCTAATCACATGATCCTGAACGGAACTGGACAAAATCATGAAACAATGCAAACTGGGTCCACTTTTAATTTAGGCTAGTTAATCTCAACTAGACTCTCACTACAGCAAGGCCAGCTTACTAATCCTTCCTATCCCATTCATGACAGGAGCTGCTCCAAACCTTTTCTCTCCTTTAGCCTCCCATGCTACCCTCTCCCCTAAGCTTTATGCTGAGAATGTTGCCTCATACTTTACTGAAAGAATTGAAGACATTTGCCAAGAGCTCCCTTCTCTCCCCCACTAATCTCACATCCTTCTGACATGTTCTCCCACTATGTCTTCCTTTATCTCTGATGATGAGGTAGTCCTTCCACTGGTCAAGGCCAATTCTTCCACATAAACCCTTGATCCCACCTACTCCTGCAGATTGTCTCCCCATCATCTCTGGTCTTTAATATCTCCCTATACACTGGCACCTTCTCTGGTACCTACAAACATGCCCACAGCTTCACCATCTTTACAAAACCTTTACAAGATCCCACCATGCTCCCCTCATTGTCATCATATATCTCCCTTTCTCATCTAAACTTGGAAACACCATCTACAATTGGTGTCTCCACTTCTTTTCTCCTAAACCCTCTGCAATATGGCTTCAGACCTTGTTATTCAACTGCGACTGCTCTCTCCAAGAGTTGGAAGGCACCTCAGGAATCATCTAGTTTAACCCTGACAGAGGAATCCCTACCCTAACATCCCCCCCCCCCACAGAGTCCTCTGACCTCTTGAAACTTGAAGAGCTTCTCAAGGGGAGCTGTTCCCCAGCAATGAGTGCTCATTGTGAGGGTATTTCTTCTGACATAGAGCCTCTTCCACTTCCACCAACGGCTTCTGCTTCTGAGTCTTGTCCCTCCTCTACATGACAACCTTTCATACACTGAAATACTTCTATCATGTCCTCTCCTGACTTCCTTTCTCCAGGCTAAACATGCCAAGTTCCTTTGATTAGTCCTTGTACGTCATGATCTCATGATCCATCTGGTTGCCCTCCTCTGATTCTTCTTTAGCTTATCAATATCTCTCTTAAAGTACGGTGCCCAGAACCAATGACAGTACTTCAAATGAAGTCTTATTAGAACGAAGTACTGTGCCATTACTTTCCTGCTGTAGGAATCTGTGCTCCTCCTGATGCAGTTTGAAATTGCATTGGCTTTTTTGGCTGCACCTCACACTGTGTACCCATGTTGTACTGGGGATCCTTTAAAAACCCCAGGATCCTATTCATGCCAACTGCTGCCTATCCATACTACCCCCATCTTATATACATGGGGTTGATTTTTTTTGTACCCAAGTGTAAAGACTTTACATTTATTGCTACTGCATTTCATCTTTATTTTCAGCCTAATACTCTAACCTGTCAAGATCGTTTTGGATCTTAACTCTGCCATACAGTATGTCAGCTTTCCCTCCTAATTTTGTGTCACCTGCAAATTTAATGAGCATGCCTTCTATGCCTTTATCCAAGTCGCAGATAAAAAAAATGTTAAAGAGCACAGGGCCAAGGAATAAATCCTGAGGTAGTCCCCTGAAGACCTCATGCTAAGGAACCATTAACAGCTATTCTTTGAGTGGGCCACCTGGATAATATTATCTAGATCAGGGGTGGGGAACCTTCGGCCTTGAGGCCACGTGTGGCCCTCTAGGTCCTCAAGTACGGCCCTTTGACTGAATCCAAACTTCACAGAACAAATCCCCTTAATAAAAGGATTTGTTCTGTTAACACTTGGACTCAATCAAAAGGCTGCACCTAAGGACCTACAAGGCCACAGGTTCCTCATCCCTGAGTCCTAGATAGTATAATCCACTGATCTATATTTCTCCAACATACACACAAGAATAGTATGACATAGTTTATCAAAAGTTTTGCAACTAGATCCATAACATTAACCTACTAGTTTAACAATTCTGTCAAAAAAGAAAATGAGGCTGGTGTGGGATGATTTGCTCTTGATGAAGCCTTAGCAGTTCTTTGGAATCACTGCTTCTTTTTCTAGGTATTCACAAACCATCTCTAATGATCCTTTCTAGAATTTTTCCAGGAACTGAAGCCAAGATCACTAGAGCAGACTCTGTATTCTTCTTTAAAAAAGATTGGGACATTTGTACTTATCCAGTCTTGTGGTACTTCCTTCCATTTTCTATAATTTTTCCAATATTATTGATAGTGGCTATGCGCTCATATCTGCCAATCCCTTCGGGAACTGAGATAAGACTCTATGTAAGTGAGGCTGATCCCTGGACAACAGTCACACTAGACATACATCACCAGGCCCATACTTAAAACTCTTCTACCTTTAGAGGACTTTCCAGAACTTACAGTCTGTTGGCATAAGCTTTGAGAACACAGGGTCACCTCCATACCACAATGAGGCATGAAAGGAGATACATATGTAAAAAGTTATTTGAATCTATATTATAAGCCCTGCAGTCACTAAATCAACAGAATCCTAAGTGTGGCCTAAATATTGCAGAAAAGTATAGCGAGATAGAGGTATTTGAAAGGACCCAAGAAGACATCTAATATAAGCTTTGCTTGAAGGGTGAAAACCTTTAATGATGAGAAACTCATTACCATATGAAGCAGCCCACTCCATCATCAGACAGCTTTGTTTATTAAGAACTGCTTGTAATGTATGCCAGGTACTTCTGTTTGTTTGTTGTCTTGGTTTGGCATAGTAGAACAGCCATCTTGATAAAGGCCACAAAGCTTTGCCAGTAATGCAAGCTGGATTATTGAGAGTGCCAAGAAGCCAAAGAAGTACAGTGACAAGAAGAAACAAGGTGGGTAATTAAACTGAATTAGATAATTGGACGTCTGCTTGTGGCTTGCTTCTGACTATATTAAGATGTGGCAGGCATATGCTAACTAATAATTAAAGACAGCTGTGAAGATAGCCTTGTCCTATCTTGAGGAAAGCCTGGGAGCCTGCTCTAAATAGTCTTTTCAGAAATCTTCAGTGGAGTTGAGAGACTTAGCCACAGGAGCTGGTCACAAGGATGAGGTAGGTTGTTCACCAAAAAGAACACAAAGGGTCTAGTTTCAGACAAATATGGAAGACAAGGAGAAATGTGCTGTGACCTGCAGAAACTGTGCCACATTTGCCTGTCTCACAGGACAAAGAAAAACTTCTACACTGTAAAGTGCAAGTTAGTCTACAGAGTAGAAGAGAAGGCAAAAAGGATGGAGGAATATATCTCTACTCTCCAGACTACTAGGAAGAATAACTACTTCCTTAAAAACATGGAATAAAAGCTTCAAAGAAGAAATAAACAAGAAAAAGATGTAAAAAGACATACAAGGATTACTAATCTGTCAGGGTTTTAAAAGATGGAGGAGCATGACACAGAAAGGGAAGGCCTGCTGAATATTTAGACCTGAGCAATAGATACGAGCTTCTTTTCATGGAGAGGGGAAGTTGGGTCATTTTAGGAAGAAACTACTTCATGATGGTGTGGATCCACAGGTCCCATCAAATGAGAGGTCATGCATTAATGACCAGAGGAAGAGAAAATGAGCAGTGATTTGTTGACTTGATAGCAACGCTGAAAGTGTGCTCTCTTCACAAAGTACATAACAGGGACACGACAGGGTGCCTTTTGGGTCTTGTTAAGACTGATGATGACTATTTCCTCCTGGTGATTCATGTGGGGACAAATAATGCGATAAAAGGCAATTTTGAGATGGCAACACTGAGGATTATAAAGTCTTGGGCAAGAAGACCCAAGAGTCTTGAGGAAAGTTTTCACCACTATTGTTGATTGAAGGTAGTAAAAAAAAGGTAGAGTTGGGAAGTATTCTGTCAGGATATTGTCTGAGAATAGATAGGAGTTGGAATTTTGTACTATGGCTTAAAATATAGGATTGATGGTTACCAGCCCTAACAAAGGCTGGTAAAAATATGTTTGCTTGGAGCCTTGCAACTCTAATGAATAGAGCTTTAAACTGAAAGGGGAGAGAGAGGGAGAAAATGGGCCATATATATGTGACAAGCCTGATACCAGAGATTAAAGGGAAAAAGAATAGCAGAAGAGAGGAACAATTATTCATGGGAAACAATATCCAAGAAGACAGGCAGCAATAAAACACATGGCCTCAGATGTCTATATAGAAATGTGCAGAAATATGGGTAGTAAACAGAATGAACTAGAGATTCAAACACAAGAAAGCAAATCTGACCTCAGATAGATCAATAAAAATTGGTGAGATGGAACTCCTGAACAGAATTTGGCCATGGAAGTATATTTTATTTAGAAATTATAGAAGAGATAAAATGGTGGTCGTGCTGTATTGTCTATTAAGAAGATATACTCATGAGAGGAAATCGGGAGAATGCATGTGGGTAAGGCTCAAAGGAAAACTGGTGACACTGTTGTAAAAGGCTACCATAGACTTAGATGGAAAGGAATTTGATGAGTTTGGGAACCAGATAACAAACCTGCATGAAGGCTTGGCATTGCAATGATTTGGGGCTTCGGCAACATGGACATCTGCTCGACTTCTCATCTGTCTAGAGCCAAGCAACTAAGGAATTATTAGCTTGGATTAATGATAATTTCATCCTTCAAAAGGTAGAAGATACAGTAAGGGGTCCTGCTATTCTAAATGTGACTTTGATAAGCAAAGTGTTTGTTGAAGTAATAATGATATGAATTGTAGGAGTAAGGGACCATCCAGTGAAAGAGTTTGTGAGAGACAGAAGCCACTCCAGATTTTGGGAAATATTTCGAATGCCTCAGAAAAGATACGTAGGATTCAAAATATTCTGTAGGTAAATTGACCCAAAAAGGAGACCCAGAATGACAGTTAGTGGACCCAACCAGAACTGATAAGGATAAAGAGGAAAAGAGAGAAATTGCCAAAAGAGAATGAGGTGCTTGTATAGGGTACTGATCAGCTAATCCAAAATTTTAAAAAGAAATGTTCAGAAGATGGTAGAAGCAAGGCAGATAATAACTGAGGGTGGATATGAGAGCAGCCTGATGGCTTAGTAAGAGTGTCAGCTACACTTGGGACGAAGAGTAGATCAAAGAAGGGGGAGGACTGCTGCTGAAGGTAGATGGTCTGAAGGTAATAGATAATGGGGAGAAGGCTGAAAATCTCAGTGATTATTTTGCTTTTCTGTTTCTTCCAAAAAGCCTGACATTCACAATGGGAAGGATAGAACAAAAATAGCTAATGGGGAGTTGGAAATGAAGATAAGTAAAAAGTTGCTAAGCTATCACCTAGCTGTCTTCAGTGAGTGCAAGGCATTAGACTCAGAGAAACTACATCCTAGAATACAAAAAAAATCCCCTGAACAACAACATAACAACCCTCTCCTGCTTGCCAAAACTCCAGACCCCAAAGCCTAGCAAATATGACTACTGGGCCATTGTCAAGCTGTTTGTGAAGGACCCTGGGGAATTAGTAGAGAGCTGAAAAGATTGGAGAAGTACAAATGGTCTGATTTTCAAAAAAAGTAAAGAGTAAAATCTATGAACTGTAGGCTAGTGAGCTTGAATACAGTTCTGGAATACGTTATTAAAAAGATGGTTTTAAGCCTTTAGAAATGGGAAACAATGATCAATAATATTCCAGAAAAGCTTCCTTGAGAAACTGTCATATTTGACTAACCTAATTTTCATTTTTATAAAATCAGGGGAGTGCTATAGACATTATACAGCATCGTATACTAAGATTTAAGCAAGACACCAGACAGATAGCAGTGTGTCATTGTGGAAAGTACGTTCGATTTGGAGTCAGAAGACCTGGATTAAAATTCCAGTTCTGCTCCTTACTACAACCCAAATGTCTCTGGGCCAAGCCTCTTAATCTCCCTGTGCCTCAGTTTGTCATCTATAAAATGAAGGATTGAACTAGATGGCCTCTAAGGGCCCTTTGAGCTCTAAATCCTATGACGAGAAGTTTCTTATATTATTCTTGGAGCTAAGAGGGAGTGATGTGGGTTAGATAACAGTACAGTTAGGCCAGAACTGGTTGAGTGACTAAGAAATAGGTCAGATGTCAAGCGTGATAGAGGCCTCTTTTCTGCTTTCTATACACATTTGTTTTGGATGGCTTCCTCAGTTCCCAATGAGTTCAATGATCATTTCTATGTGAATGACTCCCAGATTTCTATATCCAGCCCTGGTCTCTTGAGCACTAGGCCTATATTGCCAACTGCCAAGTGGATATCCCATCAGTATCTCAAACTCAGCATGTCCAAAACAGAATTCATTATCTTCCTCTCCCCCTGCCCCCACACATACATACTCCTAAACCCATTCCTCTTTCTAACTTTTCTTATTTTTGCCAAGGGTACCACCATCTTTCCCATCACCCAGGTTCACAATACTGGAGTCATTCTCTACTCTTCACTCTTTCTTAGCCCCATACCCAATCAGTTGCCAAGCCTTGTTGATTCTACCCCTATAACACCTCTTGAATCTCTCCCCTTCGTGGGAGCCACCACTCTAGTTTGGGCCCTTATCACCTCTCACCTGGACAATGGCAACAGCCCCTAATTGGTGTGTGCCTTAAGTCTCTCTCCTCTCCAATCCCTTCTTCAGACAGCTGCTAAAGTGTTGCTTCTAAAACACAGATGTGACTATCTCACTTCCCTTCCTGATAAACTCCAATGTCTCCCAGATGCCTCTAAGATCAAATACAAACTCTCTCTTTGGCACTTGAATTCTTTTACAACATTGCTCCAACCTACCTTTCTAGGCTTATTAAACATAGCTTCTTTTCACATACTCTACAGTCCTGTCAAACTGGCCTTTTTGCTGTTCCTCACAATGACAATCCATTTTTAGCCTCCATGCCTTGCTCAGTCTGGAAGGCATTCTTTCTTTGCTCTCATCTACCTAAATCCCTAACTCTGCTCAAAGGTCAACTTGAGTGTTGACTCCTCTTATGAAGAGTCTGGTCCCCTTAGCCCAGAATGATTTCCTCTAGATATTTGTTAGTATATATCAGATCATTGGGAATATTGGACTAAACTTAAAATATTAACCAGAGCAGACACCTAAGACATATCAAAGTGGCAAATAACCTGATGTCCTTATGTCATTGAAATGCTGAGACAAATCTACTGTTCTGTTTTGAAAAGTAGGCTTTCTAAATGTTCTACCACCTTAAAGATACCAGGGCTAGATTACTTGGGTCAAATTAAGATACAGGTCAGCTGGAGACTGGCAAATTAGAAATAAAATCATACAACATGCATGAATTCCATGCATTCTGCATCCATGCAGCCGCATGCTTGCATTTCTGTAGCTTGCTCAATAGTCACTGAGATCTGATTAGGAAAGCAGCTCAGGCAATGAACATTACTCCTTATTGAAACCATGCCCTCACTGGTTACGTGATACCACAGTAAGCTTGTTTCCAAGGACTACAAACAATCCTATCAAAACAAAGGTGTTGCTACTGTCCTCCTAGGCCCTGCAGTACTTTAGGACAGAGTACCCCTGAGGATAGGGGTGGACAGAGGGAGGAACAAAGATCCCTCTGCAAAATGCTCTTGGGCTCTCATTTGCACTACCGGATCTATTTCTTTTGAGACTGGTAGAAAATAAGTCTTCATGCCAGGCTCAGGGCTTTTCACTCTGTTAGTGACTACTACTACATATGGAGGACTATGTACTTGTGGATGGAGATCTAAGACATGCAGCTAAGAGATACCATACCTCTTTTCCTGTCCACCTCTGTCCATTCATCTACACGAAGCATATAAAAAAAAACACCAGTTTATGAGGCAAGGGCATTTTTTTCAAATGAAGTTTTTAAAAGACACCAACTCTTAACTAGCCAACCAATAGAATGCCATTTAAAAAAAATTAGCATTTCACATCTGCCAAGAAAGCTTTCCCTGTCATTTGCACCTCTTAAAAGGAAGAGAGAAAGCATTACTGACATCTGCTAGGCAGGGCCAGAGCCTACAGGATTTTCAGCACTATAGAGTAGTAGTGGGGGGAGGAAAGGAAAGGTTCACTTGGAGGGTTCTTTTTCAATAGCTCGAGAAGACAGCTCTTCTAGTGCTATACAGGCATGCAACATTGAAAATAACTCTCCATTATGAAGAATGTGCCACAGAAGGTGTGTGCATGGGGAACAGAACAGGAGGCAGACAGTAGGACATATAGACTCATTCCATGCATCCTGATTTCTTCTACAATTCAGGCTTCCCTTTAGCTAGAACCTTTCAAGTTGGCCAACTTGCAAAATAAATAAAACAAGAGGGCAATGTCTGTATTTACCACATTTCCCATTTGCAAAGCAAGTTAAGTAACAGATGGATTTCTGAATAGAATATTCCCAAGGATCACAGGTCAAGCAGACACTCACTGGATCACTCACTCAAAGGAAGAACAAATCAGGCAAAATTCACTGGCTTGAAAAGTCCTACTTGTTTTAAGTTTGAAGTAGCTTTTTAAAAAAAAATCTTTCTTCTTTTCTCCTGAAGTCCACCTGACATTGATTATTAACCAAAATGGATGAGAAAAGATTTTTTATCTCTAATCTAGTTTGCTCAGGGATTTCAGTAAATATATTTATTGAGAAATCAGCAATTAATGGAGACATCTATAGCCAGAAGGAGTTTTTGATATTATGACAAAAGGGTATTTGTAACTTTTTGACTTACATGGAATACAAAGGGCTAACTTGAGCCAAGAGTGTTGCAAAACAATAGTTCATAACTATACTCTCCAGTATTATAGTTTATTTAGCAGCAAAGTGATTACATCCTAGAGAATCAACAACTATAAAATTCATCACCTTTCCTGCAAGTTATGGTGTTCTGGGGATGAAAGATTTATGAAGCAGCACCATGAGTCTGGCTTCTCTGAAGCTGATAGTGATGTCTGGGGCATTCTATCAAAGTTTATTTCTTTCTTTTATGTTTGCTTAGGAAGCAGGTTTGAACGGTAGGCTTCTGGGAACTCAAAAAAATACTGAAAAGCTGTGGAAATCTCCACTTTGTCTCTGTTATATTGCGTGCTTGGGAATAAGGTGATGCTGCAAAGAGCTCATCCTGTCTGAAGGACATTCAGTCTTGTTTACCTGCTGCTGAGATAGTTGGTGAGTGAGCAGGTGGTGAACGAATGAGTCCACTGGCAATAAAGCCCACGTCCAGCAGATGTCTCTGTGGTGCTGGTTTTATGGTCAGTCTCTTCCTTGGGCTCCAGAGCACCCATTTGCACAGAGACAAGAGTGTAACTATAGCTCTATTAATTCTCCAGCTGACTTCTTTGTCTAGTTTATTGGACCACAGAGTTATAACGGGGGGAGACCATAAAGATCACCTACTCACCCCCTCATTTTACAGATGAGGCCCAGAGAAGTCAAGTCACCTAGGTATTGAGTAGAAGAGCTGAAGCACTCCAATTCAATTATCTCCCCATTGCCCTACACTGTCAGGCTTCACCACATCCTCCACAGCTGGAATCCCCTAGTAATGTGCTCAATATGCACGCACAGTAATTACAGAAAGCACTCAATAAATATTGGTTGGTTGACTGATCTTAGGAGGCCTTGTATTTCCCTGGACAGAGGGAGGATGTATGTACCACATGCCTTCCCTATGTCCTTTCTGGTTCTATTTCTCTGTGCACTTGAACTCACAGTTCCACTTTAAGGAATATGTTTTGGACTAACGACGATTTGGAATCATAAATATAAAATCAGAACCTAACCTGGATAGAGCCAGTGAGTTGATCAGATCCTTGCTATCCATATTCTTAAAGTCACAGCCAAGTCATTTTACCTCTCTATTAAGGTCAGTTTCCCTACTTGTAAAACAAGGAACACAGCAATGTGGTAGAAACTTATTTTTATGAGTGTTTTTGTTTGTTTGTTTTTTGGAGGAGGGAAGGCAAGGCAATTGGGAGTTAAGTGACTTGCCCAAGGTCACACAGTTAGTGTGTCAAGTATCTGAGGCTGGATTTGAACTCAGGTCCTCCTGACTCTAGGGCCGGTGCTCTACCTACTGCACCACCTAGCTGCCCCTTTATGAGGGTTTTTAAGACGAGAAGAGTAAAGAAAAACAACATTCTTACTCTTGCTTTAAACTCTCACAACAGTTAGTGGGCAACACTCAGAGGGTTGCTCCGTTGAGGCTGAACTTGCTTTTTGTTGAATTCTGAAACAAAGACATACTAAGTGGGGCGCCTAGAGCATCTTCACTGATGATACATCAAGACTGTCTGATAAGTAAAATGTTGCCAGAAAAAAAATCCCTCCATATATATGTATGTGTATATATGTATAACATATATTTACATGCATATATATATCTGTAAAATTTTTGTTAGATAGTACATGAATGAATAGTCTGTAGAAAAGGGTGATAAAAAGGTTTGCTGCGGTGGGGTTGTAGCAAGGAGAAGCAAGCAAAAGACAGCTGGGCCTCTTATAGGATCATAGATCTAGAACAGACTTCGGAAGGCCAGCCCCTTCATCTTATAGATGAGGAAACTGAAGCCCAAGGAGGTTAATCAGCTTGCCTTAGGTCACACAAGTAGGAAGCCAGAGGCAGGATTTGAACGCAGATACTGACTCATCAGCTAGTTCACCTTCCACTGTACCATGCTGCTCTTTACTAACACTGCTTTGGGGAGCAGATTTGGTGCCTTGGAAATGGACTGTTACCTTTCCAATCTCAGGAATCTGCGCCTTGAATCAGCACAATTCCCATACTTTTCAGAGAGGCTAAGGAATTCCCCAGTAAGACCTAAGACTTCCCTAAATTGTCTTATTTGGCCGTAGGATGCTGCACAGCATTTCAACTTTCCAGAATAACTACCCAGATTAAAGATAACTTGTGGAACCAGTTCCAATTCTTGTGGGAAAGGAATGGGGAAGAAAGCATCTTAGCATGGAGACATAAGACTTTTCAGCTGGGAAGGCAGTTGCTGGGAGGGCGCCTAGGCTGCAAAAAGCTGTGTTATGGGAGTATCAGGAGGTCTCATGCTAGAGAGTAAGGACCATTAAGGAAAAGAGGGGTGTGGGTAAAGGAAAGGAATACATTGGGGTCTTGACCAGGGAAGAACAGGGAACTATGGGAACTAGGGCCCTTTTGGAGAATAGGAATTATTGGAAGGCCATGTCAAAATAGCAAATGAGATAAGAGAGGCAAAGGCGTTTGCACAACTTAAATCACAGTTACACATTACAGTTATTATTGTTATTAATTATTATTATATGGTATATGCTGCTGCTGCTACTACAACAAATGATAATAATAATTACTTCTATTGTTAGCAAGTTCTTCTAGTTTGGAGGAGGAGAATCAAGCCAGACCGGGGACAGAATGACCATGTGTGTAAGATCAGGGATCTTGAGGGAACAGTCATCCAGTTTTAAAGGGTTGGGTGCTTCAGGAGCAGTGTTCCAGTTTGAGAGGAAGGCGCCGAGGGAGTAAAGTCTGAGGTGAGGTGGTCAGGGGAACAGCGTTGTCAGTTTTGATGCGAATGTATTGGGTCTCCCACTTCTAAGGATAAAATAATGGGGAACAGAGTTTGAAGGCAGGCAGTGTGTGGTAGGGAGCAGGGTCCTCCAGTTTTGAGTGGTGGTATTTAAAGAACAGAATTTGAATGGAAGGCCTGAGGCGATGGGGGAGAAGGGTCTTCAGAAGGTATTGGATTGCATATTGCTGGAGCAAATTCCCCCAGTCTTTAGGGATGGGATCAGGGGAGCAGAGTGTGAGGAAAGGAAATTGGAGGACTGGGGTCAGAGGTTGCTATGGAGGGGTTAGGGTCTGACAAAGGGGTCCAAGGACAGCTTCTTTCACTCTTGAGAGTGTACAGGACCTGCAGAGGGTTTGGGAAGGAGAGGTTTTTTTTGAGGGAAAGTTTCAAGGTACAGAGTTTAAAGAGGGGGGGGTCCAGAAGCGCTCACTTTTTTGAGGTCACAGGGAGTAGCTTTCCTGGCTTAGGGGGAAGGGGTCTAGAGGAGCAGCATCCATTAATTTCAAGGGTCTCAAGGACCTGGGTCCTCTGCTTTTGAGGAATTATTAAGAAACAACAGCTTGGGGGCAGCTAGGTAGTGCAGTGCACCGGCCCTGGAGTCAGGAGGACCTGAGTTCAAATCGGGCCTCAGACACTTGACACACTTACTAGCTGTGTGACCTTGGGCAAGTCACTTAACCCCAATTGCCCTGCCTTCCCCCCTGCAAAAAAAAAAGAAAGAAAGAAAGAAACAACAGCTAAAGATGGTTCATGGTGAAGGATCTTCTGCTTTTGAGGGGTCTCAGGCAGACAGGTCCCTTGCTTTGGAGGGAGTTTTGGGGAAGCATCATCTGAAGATTCCCTGCTTTGGGGAAGGGTCTGGGGAGATGGGCCCACTGCTTTTAGCAAGGGTCTCAGGAGAAGTATCCCTTGATTTTGAGACTCAGGGATACAGGTTCCATATTTAGGGGGGTCTCAGGGAGCAGAATCTCCTGTCTTTTGTGGGGAGGGGAGGTCCATGGGAGCCTTGTCTCCAGTTCCTAAGGGAGGACTCAGAACAGTCTCCTGTTTTTTGGGGGTCCCTTGGAGCAGTGTCCTCAGCCTCTGGGGGTCTCAGGGAGCAGTCTCCTGTTTTGGGGGCCCTTGCAGCAGCATCCCCAGTCCCTAGCGGGGTGTCTCAGGGAGCAGAGTCTCCTGTTTTTTGAGGAGGGTCCCGGGTAGCGGCGTCCCCAGGCCCTGGGGGGTCCCTGGGAGCACAGTCTCCTGTTTTGGGGGCCCTGCAGCGGCGTCTCCACCCCCTGGGGGTCCCAGGCAGCGGCGCCCGGGTTCCGCAGGCTCTCTCACCTCTGTGGACCTTGTCGGCCCGGACGTTCTGCTCCCGCAGGCGCTGGTTCAGGATGTAGAGCATCTCCCCGCCCAGGTTCAGGAAGAGCAGGGGCAGCGTCCGCACGGACATGGCGCCTCGGGGCCGGCCGGGGCCGGGGCCGGGGCGGGGGAGGGGCCGGGGCTGGCCGCGGGGAGCCGGGGCACCAGGCACCGGCAGAGCAGCGAGTGCTGCGGGCGGACCCTGCACAGGCGTCCCAGACACTCGGTTGCCAAGGCAGCGCCAGGGCCGGGGAGAAGCGGCCAATCAGAGCGCCGCTTGTTGGGAGGTGGGCGTCTTAAAGGGGCCAGGGCGGAGGGCGGGACAAGTCCCGTTGGCCGACATTTAAAGGTCCCGCCGGGGGCGAGGCAGGCGTCTCTGGGTCGGGTGGCGGGGCTGCGGGCTCCGGCTGCCGCTCCTGTAGGAGGACAAGGCAGGGGGTTTGAGCTTTCATTCATTTCAGGGAGCTGAGACAGAAAGAGCGCTGGACTTGGGTTCGAGTTCCGACTCCGCTTAGTAGTTGTGACCCTGGGGAAGTGCAGTTAATCCTGCTTTATCTGTGTGACCTTGGGGCCGATCTCCTTCATCTCTCTGGGCCTCGGTTTCCTACTCTGTAAAAGGTAGATTTTGGAGGACATGACCCCGAAGTTCCTTCAGTCCTAAATCATCGATTCCGAATCAATTCCACAAGCATTTATTTAGCACCTACTGTATGCAAACCCCCATCCTCCAGTCTCCACAATGAAAGCCCCTGCCCTATAAGCGACGTTCTTCTGGGAGGCGGACAAAGCCCAGGGAGAAAAGTATATACAAGATACACATAGTGTAAGGGAGTGATACAGAAAAGGACAGGACCTAATAACAGAAAAGGGAAGACAGATAGGGAAACTGAGGCCCGGGTCCATCGGCTGTATCCTGCTGCACCGCCCACCTCTGGGTGCCATCGGGAGGGTCCCTGGCTCCTGCCCAGGGCAGCAGGGCGGCTCCGAGGGGGCTTCGGGGTGAGGGGCTTCCCCGGAGGGTGGGCAGCACAGGCTTGGAAGTGAGTGTAGCATCAGCTAAATGAAGGAGCCGCTTCTCCCTTACTGTCATTTCAACCACAGCTCCAATTCGACTTCATAGAATTGTTAGAGTCAGGAGACCCGGGTTCAAATTCTACTTCGGACAGTTACTAGATAGATGTGTGACTACAAAGCAAGTCGTTTAGTGGTGGAGTGGATAGAGTGCTGAACTCCGTGGGGTCAGAAGAGCTGAGTTTGAATCCTGCCTCATATACTTAATAAGGTGTATCACTTTGGTTCATTCACCCCTCCCTGGCACAGAGTCCTGATCTGCCAGAAATGTCGGGGTTGGACTTGACTCCAAGGTCCCCAACAGGTTTAGATCTTGTTTAGTCCTCCTGACTCTCTGTGACCCTATTTGGGTTATCTTGGCAGAGATGCTGGAGTAGTTTGCCATTTCCTTCTCTGGTTCATTTTACAGATGAGGAAACTGAGGCAAACAGGGTTAAGTGACTTGCCTAGGGTCATTCACCTAGTGTCTGAAGTCCAGATTTGAACTCAGGGAGATGAGTCTTCCTGACTCTAGGCCCTGGGCTCTATCCACTGTGCCACCTAGCTGCCCCTAGCTTTAGATCTATGATCCTTCAATTTTCTCATCTATAAAATGGTGGTAACCTACTTGCCCATTAGGAAACCAGTTTGCAAACTTTTAAATTCTATATAAACCTGTTATTCCATTTTTTTAGAAAAATTTTCATTTGTGAAGATGGATCCACAATCAAGAACATTCCCTTCGATTTGAACTTTTACTGACTTGTTTTTACATCACAATCCATTAGATTCTGAACTCTTGGAGGGATCACAATGCTCTTTTTGCCTCTTTGTATCCATAGCACCTAGCATGGTGCCTGGTATGTAGCAGGTGCTTTATAAATGTTTACTGACTATCATTTATGTCACCTCTAATAGCAAGTCATCCCTTGTAACAAAGAATAAAAAAGAGAAAAATAAATGGACATTAATATATTGATATTAACTGAGGTAGGGAGTAAATGCGATATTCCATAGGTAAAGTCCCTCTTTTTGAGGAAGGGACATTCAAGAACTCTGTATTTCCTTTATCCGATCATCATGTTTTATTTTTCCAGCTTTTGCTAGGTCTCACTCTTTCTAAACCTTCCTTTCATCCTGTGACCTGTAATCTATCCCTCTACCCTTTAGTACTGCCTCAGGCCATCATTCTTGCTCTTCCCATTTGACCTTTGGTGAACCAACCCAGCCCTACACAGTCCTCTCCTCTTGAATCTCGTGTCCTCTGGCTGATGGTGCCAGAGCAAACCCCAACCATGGATTACTATCACACCTACCTCCTTCGTTCCTACTCACATGCTGTTAAGTCGAATTAGAGGGAATCATCAAAATGTTGGCTACAAACGAATGCTAGCTAATCTCAAATGGGTCGTCTTCACAGCAAAGCAACCCTATTACTCCTTAACACCTAAACCCACTGACTTGGACCTGCTTGCCAAGAGTTTCCCCGTTTCCTTCCCTTCTCGTCTTCTAAATCCTTTGCAATTTTAGCTTCTGATCTCATCATTCAAGTGAAACTTCTTTCCAGTTACAGGTGATTTCTCAATTGCCAGATCTAATGGCTTCAGCCTCGATTTCTCCAGTCTTTGGCGCCATTGACCCCCTTCTGCATGAGATCTCACTCACTGCTGTCTTGATTCTTCTTCATTCATGACTCCTCAGCCTCTTGTAATGGATCTTCATTCATGTCTATCCCACTGACTCTGAGCCCTCTTCTCTCCCTTGGCCCTCTCATCAGTTTCCCTGGCTTAATGAGCATCTCTATTCGGATGATTTCTACATCTTTATCCAGCTCCAGTCTCTTTCCTGAGCTTCAATCCCAAATTGTCCAATGTCTGGTGAACATTTCAGACTTGATGTTGCATAGGTATGCCACTCAAACTCATCACGTCCAAAACACAACTCATTATCTTTCTCCACAAACCCAACCCTCTTCTGAACTTCCCCGTCACTGTGGAGGGCACCACTGACTTTTTAGTCATCCAGGTTCATGCCTTGGCCATCATCTTCAACTCCTCTCTCACTCACCCCACATACAGCTAATCATCAGTTGCCAAGGCTTATAATTTCCTTCTCAAAGATCTCTAGTATAGGTACCCTAATTCACCACCCTTATTCAGGCCTTTATCACCACTCTCCTGGAATATTCCAATAGCCAAGCCTCCATTCCTCAAATCTCTCAGCACATTAGTCCACCCGCCACTCAACTGCCAAAGCAACTTTCCTAAAGCAAAGCACGAAGCATGTCAGCCCGACTGTTCAGTCAATTCTAGTGGCTCCCAATTATGTCTAGGACCAGAGGAAGTCTTTTGTCATTTAAAGCTCTTCACCTGGCTCCTTCCCCCTTTATATGGACGTGTTATTTTTACGGTACCCTGTCCTACTTGCTGTTCTTGAATTGGCTCTTTCCCTATGCCTAGAATGCAGGGGGAGACCTCCAACTTCGTGTCAGGGGCTTCTTTTTAAGACTTGGCTCAAGTACCACCTATTGCAGGCCTTTCCTGGGCCTCCAGCTGCTAGTGCCACCCCTCTTTAGGGTACACACACACACTCATGAATGTGCTTATGTAGAGTTGGTACACACACTCATGAATATGCATGTATGTAGAGTTGGTACACACTCATGACCGTGTAGAGCTGGGAGTGCTGTGATAAAGCTTAAACTCCTCATTTGGAACCTTTGGTTTGCTTTTAGCCTAGTTTTACACCAGGATTTCATCAGAACCCTCTGCTCCTGCTTGTATTGGTCATCCTCTTCCTCAGCTGTCAAATCCCTCTAACTCCTTCCCGGTTGTTCTTCCCCACAAGGTTTTCTCTGACTGTGCCAGCCCAATGACTTTCCCCTGCTACAGACAATAGTAACCACATTTACTGTTCCCAACACTAATTCATCCCTTATTTATGTCCTATTGTTGTTCATTGATGTACTTATCTCTCTGACTAGATGGTTGGGTCCTCGTGGATAGAGGCTATGCCTTCTCTTTCTTTGTACCCAGATTCTCTCCACCCCACCCCCCAACCTGTTCTCCCAACTCTTGCTGGCATTGGGCCTCCTACATAGTAGATGTTCAATGATGTTTTGTTCATTGATGGTCAAAGGCAAATACGTGTAAGAGCGCTGGGGCACACATGGCACTAATTAATATTTGTTGAGCTGAAATATAACTTCCAACTTAGAATCCTTGAAACTATAATCACAGGATGCTGGGAGGGACCTGAAACCATCTAACTCCCTTATTTTACAGATGAAGGAATTGAAGCTCAGAGGATGGCAGTGATTAGCTCAAGGTCACCCAGCCTACAGGTATAGAACTGGGATGGAAACCTAGAGCCGGCTCCAAAGCTGGTGCACTTTCTGATATCTCTGGGCCTTCTGGGGTGAAGGGGCCCCTGCCCTTAGAATGTAACTGTTCTAATCTATCTAATGAATTACCATATTACTCATCAAAACACTCAAACCAGCCTGGATACAGCAAAAAATAAAAATAAAAATAAAAAAAAATAAAATGAAAGACAAAATCAAGCTGGGCTGTGGTCCTGCCTCGAGGGAGCCAGCATGCTCACAGACATATGTATGCACCTCAGTAGAGACCTCAGGTACATACCTGGTGAAATCTCTCTTACTTTTCTCAGGTCTACAACTCTATCCTTCTCCCTATTCAGCCAGGACATAGAGAACACTGGGTTTTAACTTAATTTATTTTTTGTATTAGATAAAGTGCCACAGGATTGGTGGAGCCTGGGCTAAGAGGCCGAAGTGTCCTGACTCTCCAGCCGCTTTATTTCTTCACGTTTCAGTGCTTCTTCTTGTTTCTTTAGCTTCTTCAGCTTCTGTGTCTCCTGGAAAACCTATTGGAGAAAATGGGAAGAAATGGTCCTTGAATTGTGGATAAATAAAATCTCATACATGGAGATGTCTTTGGCAGAACCTGGGTGAGTCCTGGTCAAGAGGAAGATGTGCCAATAGGGAAATGCCCTCTAGTCTAAATCATCATTCGGTCTCCAGTGACAGAGAACTTAGTACTACCATTTGAGTCAGGGTATCCCATTGATAGATCAAGTCAAAACCTGTCTCCCTCTACCTGCCTTTCTCCTTACTCCCTGGCTTTCTACTGAGGTTAAGCAGAAGTCTGATCTGTCACTCGCTTAACATGACAGCCCCTCTCACACTAGAAGACAACACTCAATTCCCCCTAATTCAGATTTTCTCCATAGGGCACCTTCCCCTAACTGAAGTGAAGCCCCATCCTTTTTACCTGCAGGGTAGCTACCTGCCACCTCTCTGGTAGGTCAAACATTGTTTTAATGGCCAAGATGAAAAAAAAAAGGCATCTAAGCCAAAGCCCATGAAGGCTATTCCATGGTACTACTAGAGCCTACCCCACACCAGCCCAATTAAAGCAGCTTTTGATCCTTACCTTGATACAAAACTCCTTCTTAGCCAGCCACCGTCGGTGTGCGGGCCGGTAATACAGAGGGGGAAATGTGTATTCAATGCCCAGCTCTTGACACGTCTTCTCAAACACCTCAAAGTTGGTCTGCCGAAGCTTTTTGAGTACCTTCTTTCTCTGGTCAATGGCCATAAGCAGCAATCGCTTGTGGGCTTTGTCCTGTAGAAGCACCAAGTTAGTGGAATATCAGCTGTCATGGGCAATGTGGGAAGGCCGTGATTTTTCCTGACGGTCTCATGACCCAGGCTGCCATTATTCTACATAGGAATCTTGCCATGGGACTTAACAATCAAGCCTTATGCCCCTCCTTCCAAAGGAGTGGTGGGGGCTTCCCCATTCTAGTAAACTGTAAGGTTCTTAAGGGCAAGGACTATTTTGTCTTCTTATCCTCAACACGTAGTCCATCACCTGGCGCTTAATAAGTGACAGCTGAATGCATGAATCTCCGATGGGCAGACTAGTTTCTTCATCTGCAGGCTCAGATATGAGCTTAAGAGACCTAAGGGCCTACCCACTGCTTCAATGCTGCAGAGGCAGAGAGACTCGAGAGATTTTCAGAGTCACAGATGTAAAGGTGAAGGGACCTCAGAATCATTTAATTATTCCTTTATATTATAGATGAGGAACTGAGGTTTGTCTCAGGTAACCTAGCCGGTTAAGTAGCAGAGCCCAGATTCCAATCTATGTCCCCAGACTCCAAATCCAGCCCACTTTCTACTTTACCCTGTGGCTTCTGGAATCAAGGTCTGGGCTCCCCAGAAGAAACAGAATAACAACAATAGCTGTATTGGGAGAGGGCTTCAAGGTTTGCAAAGTGTGTTACCTGTTCTATTGCACTGATCCTCAAAACCTAGGAAGGGACATTCTTTAGGTGGTAGTCTTTCCATTCTATGGATTAAGAAAATGATGCTCAGGAAGGTTAAATAATTGGCCTGTGGTGGCATAGCCAGTGGGCTGATGAGTGCCACCTAGTGTCATCTTAATTAATACAAACTAACAGAGATAGTCAAAAAGTACTCTAAGGACATTTATTATGAGCTATGTTTGATAATTGTACAGTCACTCTCCATGAAATTACGTTTAGTTTGGTTTATTGGAAAACTCAGTTAATTTTTGAGTATCTGACGGAGGCTGTCTGGGCAAAAATTCTATTGGATGCCAAGGAGAAACACCCATTTGTAAGCAAGGGTGTGCATCCTTATACACAAGAAATATGATTAATCCATTAGCTACGCGAAATTTGATATCCAGTTTAGCTGTAAATAAGAGCACATTTTCTCTATCAATAAATGTTTTATGAGGACCCCTCCCCCTACCCCGGGATCTTAACCCTGCAGGTGCTGCCAGATGTCTCTCCATGGAGGAGTGGATGGAAGGAGAAGGGAAGGGGGGGGAGGGGAAAGGAGGGGGCAGCTCACCTTGTGATGCTTCTGCATGTGTTCTTCATAGTTTCGGATCCTGACTGTCAATCTTACAACTATAATACCAAATTGCAAGGGGTCAGGACACAAGCAGCCAGAACTCGAGTCACAGAATCTTTTTACACTTCACTTCATGATGGGTCCTCTTTGATTCAGTGACACTGGCCTCCAGGCTGTTCCATGAATAAGACACTCCATCTCTCTCTTCTGGGCATTCCCCCAGACCTGGAATGCTCTCCTTCCTCCCCTCCAACTACCCACCTCCTTGGCTTCCTTTAATTCCCAATTCAAATCCCACTTTCTACAGGAAGCCTTTCCCAACCCCTCTTAATGCCAGGGTCTTCCCTTTGTCAATTATCTCCCATTCATCCTATTGATAGCTTGTCTATACAAACTTGTTAGCATGTTGTCTCCCTTATTAGACTGCAAACTCCTTAAAGGCAGGGACTGACTTTTGCCTCTCCAGCATTCAGCAGAATGCCGAGCACACAGTAGGTGCTTAATGTTTATTGACTGAAAGAGCTGAGGGCGACCTCAGAGATCAAAGCCCAAATGCCACCTGACTTACGTAACTTTGACCTCCTTACCTACCATCTCTTTTGGGTAGGGATGGAATACTATCATGGAAACTCCCCCAGAGGATTCAAATCAGCAGCTCTTCAGTTTAAGGGGTTTTCCTGGAGCACTGGCCATGGTCATGCAGCCAGTATGTATCAGAGGTCAGATGTGAACCAAGGCCAGCTGCCAGTGCCCTGATAATTTCAATGGCCGTGGGAACCCTGGTGGTCTTTGATCCCTTTGATCCCTTTCAAGTCTTTTGAGGGCAGGGTGAGGCGCAGCAGAAACAGGCCTGGCCTGTGAGTCAGGAGACCTAGGCTTGAGGTCCAGATGGGAGTGAGTGGTAGCACCTTGGCAGCCCTTCCCTCCTCTGGCTCTCTGCCTGCTTCTCCAGGAGGGTTCTGGATGCTTGATCATCTCTAAGGCTCCTGCTAGCTCTAACAGTATAGGGATTCCTCCTCACTTGTCAGTCCCCATTCTGCCCTCAATACTCCCAACACATCCTTCCGTCAAGCTCTTGCTTCATTTCTGTGGGTACATGTTACTATTTCCGAGGCAGGGCAGAAAAAGCAGAAGATGGGCTCTCAAAACAATGACAACCCAGCTCTGGCAGACATGGGAGAGAGGGCTGTGATGGTTCCTGGCTGAGAAACCATTGACTAATGGGGCTCTCTCAAGACTGACTCCTGACACCTTGCTTTTTCAAAACTAGAGCTGAACTGAGCTCTGCTCGGGTGGAAAGAGGCTAAGGGGTAGGATTGGCTTAAGGACCTGCTCCCCTAAAGCAAAGTTCTCAAAACATGGCTAAGAAGCATCTCACAAGTGGTGCATGGGTTAGTGTTTCTGATTGAATTAATACTTGCATTTTGTTCTTGGCAGGAATTAATTACTTATCTTAT
The DNA here is from genome assembly GCF_011100635.1 of Trichosurus vulpecula. Classification (NCBI taxonomy): domain Eukaryota; kingdom Metazoa; phylum Chordata; class Mammalia; order Diprotodontia; family Phalangeridae; genus Trichosurus; species Trichosurus vulpecula. The sequence continues at coordinate 76,654,732 of NC_050574.1, read as the reverse complement.
TGGTGTCTCATTAACAACAGAGATTGGGTACATTGTATGCACTTAGAAAATATCCATCTTGGGGCAGCTAGGTGGTGAAGTGAATAGGGCACCGGCCCTGGAGTCAGGAGGACCTGAGTTCAAATCCAGCCTCAGACACTTGACACTTAGTAGTTGTGTGATCTTGGGCAAGTCACTTAACCCCAACTGCCTTGCCTTCCCCCCTCCAAAAAAAAAAAAAAGGAAAAAAATATCTGTCTAAATTAAGTGGCATTTTACTATCAGTCCTGAGAGTTGTACTTTAGTAGCGAAGTAAGGTAAGGCAGGACAGGCAGTGTTGTAAGCTCTCCTGCCATCACAGTGATGCTCAGACTGGACAGATGGAATTGCTAGTGGGTGTGGAAAGCTGAGGGTACTTTCCCCAAACAGGGCTAGGAGGCTCTGAAAGTAGGCTCTCCAAACCTTTCATGTGGGTCTCTTTGATACTTAGAAACTCACCATCCAGTAAATGGAAACTGGCCAAAGAGTAGGAGAGGAAGTAACAGTTTGGGTTACATGAGTGAAAAGGAAACTGTAATCAACAGCTGGATGCCCAGGTAGGGGGTGGGAGTGAGCCAGGGTGGGGGAGGGGACAAGAACCTGGATGGTGTCATGACAGAGCTGGAAAGGACTTTACACACACTTGAGTCCAATTCCTTAATTTTACAGGAGACTGTGCCTAAAAGGGGGAGGAGACTTAAAGAGTCACAGAATGAAATCCAAGTTGGAAGGAACCTTAAAACACAGAAAGGTTAGAACTGGGAGAGCCCTGAGAACACAGAATTTCAGGGCCAGGAGAGGCCTTAGAACATAGACATCAGAGCTGGGAGGGACCTTAGAACATAGAGAAGAACCTTGGAATGTAGAGCATAGACTAATAGCTTAAAGGCACCTTGGAGAGCATTCTTTTACATACTTGGTGATTATAGTCTATAGAAGGCAAGGGACTTGTTTAAGGTCACATAAAGCATAGCAAATAGAAGAGCTGAGACTGGTAGTAGCTCTCAAAGCTGTTTGGTTCCTGGCTCACTTGAATAAGACAAAAGACCCCAAATTTCACCCATTCTCTCCTATTCCAGCCTCACCTGACTCAGAGAAAAATATGCCAGAATGGATAGAGAGCTGGGATGGTTCTTACTGAGAATCTAACTAGATTCCAAACCTATTACTAATGATCAGGTTTCCCCAGCAACAAAAGTATAAGACCTGGCCTATTACCAGCACTGACCACAGGAGAGACCATGGTCTCGCTGTCCTCTGTCCTAGTCAGGTCATAGCTGGTGTGCTGTTCAGTTCAGTTCTGGGTGTCAGAGTTTAGGAAAGACAGTGATAAGCTGGAGTGCCCAGAAAAGGGCAATCAATCAACAACCTAACCAGCCAATCAACATTTATTAAGAACCTACTCGAAGTGCTAGGCATGGTGTTAAAGTTTGGGGGTATAAAAAGAGGCAAATGACAGCCCCTGCCCTCAAGGAGTTGACAATCTAATGGGGAAGACAACATGCAAAGAAACATATATACAAAGCAAACTATATACTGGATAGACAGGACATGATTAACAGAGGAACAGAGGGAAGGCACTGGAATTAAGAAGCGTTGGGGAGGCTTTCTGCAGAGGGGCAGATTTTATTTGGGACATAAAAGCAGCCTGGGAAGTCAGTAGTCTGCGCAGAAGAGAGTGTTCTGGGCATGGAAGAGAAGAGCTGGAAGCCAGAAGGCCAGTGTCACTGGATGGAAGAATTCATATTAGGGAGAAAGGTAGAATACTGCAATAAGAAAGGGCTAGAGGGCTTTGGGTCCATGATATATGAGCAAAGGTTGAAGGAATTAAGGGTGTTTAGCCAGGAGAAGAAAAGACTAGGGAGTTTGGAGCGTGGGGGAGAAGGAGTGGAGAGAGACAAATATGGTAGCTGCCTTTGGTTATGTGAAAGACTGCCATGTGGAGGAGGGGTTAGCTTTGTTCTTTTTGGCCCCAGGGGGCACAACACAGAACAACAGACAGAAGCTGCAAAGTACACCTTGAGGGTTGATGTGAGACAGTTTCCTAACAACTGGAGATGTCTAAAAAGTGAAATGGGCTGCTTCAGGAGGCAGTGGGCTCTCCTCCCGAGAAGGGTTCAGGCACAGGCCAGAATGAGCATGTGTCAAGTAGGAATCTCAGATTCCTACTGAGACCCCTTCCAACTCTCAAATTCTCTAACTCTGTGACAAGCCCCAGGTGGAGGATAACCGGTGCAGGCACTGAACACTTGTTGACAATGACACTGGTGGAACTGGGGGAGGTGAGAGTTAACTCCCACTTCTCTCATGCTCTCCAAACAGCAGCAGGAACAGCTGCAGGCCACAGTCAATCCACAATCACCTATCAAGCACCATGTGCCAGTTGCCAGGGAGACAAAGAAAGGCTAAAATGGTCCCTGTGCTCAAGCAGCTCACATTTCTAATGGGGGAGGAAATGTGCAAGCACACTTTATAAAAACAAGCTATAGAGAGTGTAAATGGAGAGAAGGCACTAGTGGTGGGAGGGATAGGGAAAGGCTTCCTGCAGAAGGTGGGCTTTTAGCTGAGGGAAGCCAGGGAAGCCAGGTGGTAAGAGGAAGTGTTCCATGAGGCACAGTCAGAGGAAATGCAGAAGATGGGAGAACGGTGCAGGGGGACCAGTGAGGAGGCCAGTGTCACTGGATCATAGACAACATGGAGGGGAGTGAAGTGGAAGAGGGGAAAAGCGGTGGTGGGGGCAGGTTATGAAGAGCTTTACAGGAGAAATAGAGGATTTTATAATTGATCTGGAGGTAACTGAGTGACTAGAATTTACTAAGTGGGGTGAGATGGTCAGACCCGCTCTTTAGGAAGATCACTTTGCCACCTGAAAAGAGGATAGATTAGAGTGAAGTGGAGAAAGACTTGAGGCAGAGACCCACCAGCACACTGAATACAGCCCAAGTGTTTAGTGATGAGGGCCTTCATCAGGGTAATGGCAATAACAGAGGAGGGACAGGACCAGATTCTAGGAATGTCAAAAAGGTAAAACTGACCAGCCTTGGAAACAAGGATATGAAAGTAGGGGTGGGGAAGAGAGAAGAGTCAAGGGAGACAGCTAGGTTGTGAGCCTGGGTGCATGGGAAGACAGTGGTGCCGTCCACCATAACAGGGAAGTTCTGGAGAGGGAGGGCTTTGGGGAAAGATGAGTTTTGCATGTGTTGAGTTTCCATGGGACATATAGCTCCAGATGTCTAGTAGGCAGCTGGAGAAGAGAGACAGGAGAAAGCTTAGGGCTGGATAAACAAATGTGAGAATCATTAGCATAGAGATGTTAATTGAATCCATGGGAGTAGAAGAGATTCCAAAGGGAAAGGAGGTGGGGAAAACTTAGGCCGGTGTGGGTTACCCATACCCCAGGAGGGTAGATCTAGGGCCTAGCTGTGAGCCCTCAGGGCAGAAAGAGTTAAAAAAAAAAAAGTAGTTTCTAGGATTTTGACAAGGAGCTTGGACTCCAAGGAACATCTGGCTGAAAGCTTTTAACTTTCTGGTCAGGGATTTTTATCTTCCTCAATTGCTTTTCAACCACACAGATAATATATTCTACCAGAGGGTATTGGAATAAGAATAAAAAGATTGTTTGTTTGAACCCTCGGGGTCTTTGTAATCCATTCATCAGATAAGAAATAGTGATACCACAGCACCCAAGGCAAACAAAAATTGTTACAGTAGAGTTGTAGGTACAGAAGATAATTTCATTTTTCTTGGTTGCTCTCTTTCTTCCTGGCCCAAGCCAGATTTCGGCTTAGGGTTAATCATCTAAGCTGAACAGGGCCCTAAAATAGGTGCTGGGAGGCAGGTCATTCCCTGCCCCCACCCTCCATTCACCCTTGGACCAACCTCGGGCTTCCAGGGATGTGGTATCTTCTGGGTTTGAGGTGATCTGGTTTAGCAACTGCTCTGTCTTTATCTTCATTTTCTCCCTCTGATGGGGGAACAAACCAAAAAGGTTTTTCTGTATGGTCTGAGCCCCTTTAAACACACTCCACCTCCTTCCCCCCATGTTCTCAAACTTCTTGGGACATTGTACCCACTCTAAGGGCTGTCTTGGGAAAGGTCACACCACTGCTCCCCAGGCATTATTGGAGGACCAACTTCAAGGGAACTGAGTTAAAAACAACCAGAGTACAGAAGGAAGGAGCCTGGGAGCTTCTGAGGGTACCTTCTCTACGACTCAGAATCTTAAGAGAGTTATCTAGGGCAGTGGTCGCAAGCTCAAATAGAAATGGGGGCCACTGAATGTACACAAGGATCCCTGCGGGATGCATAATGTCTTCATTTTAAAATGTAATATTATCTATGTTTCATTGTATTTATTTTGTTAAATATTTTCAAATTACATTTTGGTCTAGTTTTGGCTGCAATCAGTTCTGTTGTGCGTTGCAAGTTTGACACCTCTGACCTAGGGCATTGAGAGGTTAAGGTGACTTGCTGAAGGTTACAAAACCAGTATCTGTCAGAGGCAGTATGGTGTAGTAGGTAAATTAGTTGGCCTTGGAACCAAAAAGACCTGGGTTTGAGGTTGACCCTTAATAAATAAATGTGTGGAAGGCTGGTGGACATGAGCCTGACATCACACTAGGGACAGAAGGCAAAGCGAGATGGGTACCATTCCCATTATCAGAAGCAAGGACCTGTGCTTCTCTCCCATTACTTATAATAATAAATCAGCTGCCATTTTATATAGGGCTTTGTAGCAAAGTGCTTTATGACTGTGGCCTCATTTATCTCTCACAGCCCTGTGACAGAGGAGCTGTGACTGGGGAGGCAGTGTGATACAGTACTGAGAGCACTGATTTTGCAGTCTGAGGATATTGGTTTGAACCCTGGCTCTGCCACTCAGTATGTGACTGTAAGCAAATCATTGTACATCCCAGCCTTCAATTTCCCCCTTTTTACAGGGGTTGGACTACCTGATCTGTGAAGGTCCTTTCAGCTCTAGATCTATGGTCCATGAGCCTTTTCTTCTTGATTTATAGATCAGGAAATGGAGGCCCAGATAACTGTAACTTGTCCAAGGTCACAAAGTAAGTGGCAGGGTCAGGATTAGAACCCAGGCTCCAAGAGGCCAAAGTGATCCTCTAGCCATCTCCTCTTACAAAATAAATGAACCCAGAGAACTCATTTTAAATAATTCTGTTCAGTGGTGTCAATATTATTATGCAAACTACACTTGGTGTGCAATACATCTATGTCTGAGTTTAGATGCAGGGGTAGGGAACCTGTAGCCTCAAGGCCACATGTGGCCCTCTAGGTCCTTGGGTGTGGCCTTTTGGCTGAGTCCATGTTTTATAGAACTCGGGGATTTATTTCAATGGAAATAAAAACCAGGGAGAAAACATGGCAGACCCCACGGCATACCCTGTTCTGACAAATAAGCCACAGATGGGATTGATAAGGAAGATGGGGAAGGGGAGAAGACACTCACCTGGTTGGCCATTTCCAGAGACAAGAGTCTTTTCACAATATCATCGACCCTATAGGAAGACCACAGTGGTAAAGAACTTAGGAGTGGGTGTGGTGGTGGTGGGGGCAGGAGCTCCATATTTCAGGTTGGTCTGGAAAATCATGGCAACCTAGAATCTCTTTCCCAAGCAGTTCAGTAAACTCTCTGGAAAAGAGCTCTTCTCCCCAAGAATTAGAAGAATGACAGATTATGCTTTTACAGAGACCATGTAAAATGGTCTACTGGGGATGACAGTAAGAATATGAGGCTTGTCACAGGGGAGGCAGAACTTAGGTAGTAACCAGAATATAGAAGAGATTATCTGAACACACCTCAAGCTTCAGATCATTTATTTTTCTACATGTCACAATGACAAGTGAGTGACTACAGGGAATGGCCAATGCCTCCATCTCTCCAGATCACTTTGCTTGTTTTCTGGCTACCTTGGGTCCTCGCCAATTAGTCCCACTCAACCACTTCCCCAAATTGGGGCAAGCTATGCTTGAACAGCCAAAAGAATTCTCCCACATTCTGCCTCCAGATCATGACATACATACGTACCCATCAATTCCAGGGACATTTTGATACTCTTTCAGCAGCATGGAGGAAGGCAGGTCATCCATCTGGCTGGACTGGGTTACTAAGGCAGGCACAGAAAGAAACCACAGGAGATCAGCTCTCACCCTTTTCGATCTGCCCCCAGTGAACCCCAACAGACCCCAGGGATACTTAGGGGATAAGGAGATCACTGGATTTGAAAAGACTGGGCAAGTCATTTAGTCTCCTGGAGTCTCAGGTTACTCATGTGCAAACTTGGGAGGTGGCAGGGGTTGTGATGGGCATAGCTGATGTTAGGACTCTAAGGCCCCTTTCTAGTGCTAAAGTTCAGGGGTTCTGATCTGTGTATCCCAATTAAATTAGTTGGTCAACGGACATTTATTCCATATCTAATCAGTGCTAGGCCCTGTGCTAAGTATTGGGGATACAAATAAAGGCAAAAAACAGCCTCTGCCTTCATGGGGCCCACTATGGGGATACTGAGTCTCATCCAAGCCCCCTTCCCCCACGCTAAGCCACCGTAAGGATCCCTTAAAGCCTCCGGGGTTGGGGCTCTGCCCATGCAGTTCCTCAGACAACCCCAGCCCAGTCTGGGCAGGAACCCAGGTCACCTACCTGGTTTCTTATCTGCATAGGCTCGGGTTGCCTGGAGGAGGATGCCATTTCCTGAAAGTGAAAAGGGGACTGGAGATGGCCCTTAAATGCCCGGCCTGCTGGGACCCCGGGTCCCATTCCCCTCCCCATCCCCTGCTTCGCGGTCAGGGAACCATCTGAAGAGGGTTGGGATTGAGGGGTGCTCGACACCCCAAAGTACCAACACACCGGATCCTGCCGAAAGAATTTGACTCAAGCTTTCTCAGCCAAGGGAAAAGACAAAGTTTATTAAGAGTTAGCCAAATAGGGCTGCCCCAAGAGATCCCACCCCTTGTGACGCCTGTAAGGAAAGCGGGCCAGATCAATCCGAGCTAGATTGGATCTGACCACCTTCATGGAGGTAAGATGGAGATTATATACACAATGATTGTGGGTGTTCTGGGGTGACCAGAGGAGGGATCTAGGGAGGGACTTGAGGAGGAGTCTAAGGAGGAGCTTGAAGGGACTGGGATGAGGTCAGACTCCAGGGTGGGAAATAGCTGAAGGCTACATGGAAATGACAGACAATAGAGGGCTAGGGTAACAGAGCTAGGGTATAGATATTTTGATCAGGATTAAGGATGGGAACAGCTGGACGATAGAGGGCTAGGCAAGGTAGACATTTGGGCCTAATGCTTATAACCTCAGGCCAAGGCCAGACCAAGTGGGAAGATTCAAGGAGAGTTCAAGGGGTTCCCAGAGACTGTGCCCTCATCACCATTCCCCTCCCCATCCCCTGCCCTCCCGCCACCTCATTTCTCTCCTCCCCAGACTTCACTGGTCTAGCTACCAGATTTACTTCCGTTTTCCTGCCTGATTTCAAACCCCCTCGCCCTTCTTCCCTGGCCCCGATGCCCAACTTCTTTCCTCGCCCTTCTTAACTGACCCGTTTCTCTCCCAGACTTCTCCGCCTGATTTCTTTCCGGGTCTTCCTTCTCGACCTCACTGTTCCACTTCTATCCCGTTTTATTTTTGGGCCCCGCCGCTTGATTTCTTTTCCCGGCCCATACTCATGGTGCTCCCTGCCCTCCCCATTTCTCCCACCCGACCCCCGCTCTTTCCAGTCCCCGCAGCCCGCTTTCTCTCAGGCCTCGCCGCCTGATTTCTCCCGGCCCTCCCCCTCACCAGGTCGCAGGGCGCACGGAGGCCCCGCGGCTGCTCTGGCCGTCGGCCCGCAGGCCAGGGCTGGGGCTGGGGCCTGAGCTCGGCCCCACAGGAGCGCCCTCCGCGCCGCCCTCAGCATCTCGGCCCCCCGCGGTCCCTGCGTTGCTCCCCGGCCTGGCCTCGGGCCTCGCCGCCGCCGAACGCCAGCGAGCCAGCGGACGACTCACATGGGCGCAGCCATCTTGGCTTAGGCTCGGCCAATCGAGTGCGGCGGCGGGCAAGAGCAGAAGATGGTCGAGCGCATCGATGGAAATTCAGGGGCTTCTTCTAAAAAGTGTTAGAGCGTGGGCTCGGATAGCCCTTCAATCCTGTTCCAAACCTCCGCTCTGTCACCTTTCTGTATCTAAGTATGTAAGTGCAAAACCCGAAGGGCTATATAAATACTAACCTAAATACTATAAATATTGGCTCTATAAGTACCATCACCACCGCCACCGTCGTCATCATCATCATCTTCATCTTCATTATCATCTTCTTTATCATCATCATCATCATCAGTGCCTGGTGCTGGGAAAGGCCCCTTGATCTTCGAGGCAAGAGCTTTTGGCTGGACTTTAGGCAGATCTTTTCCCCAATCCGGGCCTCAGTTTCCCTCATCTGGGGGTCAGTGAATAAACATAAATTAGCTCCCACTCTGCGCCAGCCACTGTGGTGAGAAATGGGGATACAAAGGAAAACAGAAGACAGTCCCTGCCCTCAAAGAGCTCCCCACCCAAAGGGGAGACAACATTTGAACAGCTATGTTCAAAAAGCTAAACTCCGGATTGATTGGAGATAAGCAAAGGAGGGAAAGAAGGCTCTTGGACCGCTGACATCCCGTGATTCCGGGGGAATTTCTAACTCTGGGCATTCATTCCACAAGCATTTAAAAATATTTTAATTGGATATCTTTTTTTTTTAACATCCCAATATGCCCTGAATGCCCTTCCTTCTGGAGAATCATCTCTTATAACAAAGAATAAACTAGCCAACAAATGAACTAAGTTGAATGTTAATTTCCCCTGGTTCCTCTACCTCTGCAAAGAAGGGAGGGAGGTGAATTCTCCTATCTCATATTTAGAGATGATGATCTCATCTCCTATGTGTCATCATGATGATACAGTGAAACTTGGATCTGGAGTCAGAAGACCTGGGTTCAAATCCCACCTCAGGCACGTACCACCTATGTGACCTTGAGCCAGTCATTTAAACTCCCAGGGCTTCAGTTTCCTTATCCATAAAATGAAGGAGGAGGCTATGTAGCCTCTGAGTTTCCCTGTGGCTCTCAATGATCCCACGACTAGGTTGCCTCTGAGGTCTCTTCTGGTTCTAGTCCTAGAATCTGCTGATTCAGGTTCTTCCAATCCCAGCTCTAGTTGCTACCAGTATAATCTTAGGCCAATCACTTCATCTTCCTGATTCTTAGTAAAATCAGAGGGTTGGACTGGGTGATCTCTATGGTCCCTACTGTCTCTAAGGCTATGATTCTATGAAATCATCCTAGGTTCATAATGTAGTTAATTTAAAATAAGCCAATATGTGCAGAGCACCTGCTAGGCTCAGTCTACTATGCTATTCATTGCCCCTAGGCATGCAAAAATGAAAAATGACACAGACTCTGTCCCCAAGGAGCTTACAGCCCAAGAGGGTGGTATGCCATTTACACAAATAAGTCAGATGCAAGGTTGAATGTGATAGGGACAGTGAACAGAACCATATGTAACTTTTACAAGGTAGGCAGTAGCACCCACCTCTTTGTGAGTACCATTGACTCAGACATGAAATATTTATTAAACAAGAAGGCAAAAGTAAGACTAACCAAAACATAACATTTTCTCAAGAGAAGGCAAAAGCAAGAATAATCAAATCATAAATAAAATCAAACCACAAATCAAAACAAAACGTAACAGTCCATCCATAAATCGGGCTCTACTGTCCCGCTAATATACACGGTGTCTATGTGTTTGTGAAAATAGGCATAAACTTCCAGAAATCTAGTGAGGCATAGCAGTAGGGAAAACCATGTGCCTGGGGAAACTCATAACTGAGCTGCGGACTTGATGTTCCTTAGGGAATATTTTGTGCCATTCCTCTTCTGGGCCTTTCCATTCCCTTTCTGGACAAAGCACTTCTTTGTCACTCTCATCACTGAAGCTGTATTAAACTTGAAAAAAAAAAAACAAAACAAAAATAGTGTAACACTCTTTTAAGGACAAGCAGTTCCCTTAAACCTGAAATCTGTAGAGCTATGCAAGTCTGCTTTCTGGAGTATGAGACATTTCTCTCTCTTCATCCAGAGACAGTAGCTGTTGTTGTTCAGTCACATTTGACTCTCTGCAGCCCATTTTTGGGGTTTTTGTGGCAAAGATACTGGAGTTTGCCATTTCCTTCTCCAGCTCATTTTACAGATGTGGCAAAGATACTGGAGTTTGCCATTTCCTTCTCCAGCTCATTTTACAGATGAGGAAAGTGAGGCAAATAGGGTTAAGTGACTTGTCACACAGCTAGTATGTATCTGAGATTGGATTTGAACTCAAGTCTTCCTGACTCCAGGCCCCAGAAGCTCTATCCTTTGAGCCACCCACTTGCTCTAGAGAGGGTAGTGTAATAGAGAGCAATTCAAACAAGGCTGTAAGGCAGGGGTTTTTAATATCAGGTTAAGGGACTCCCGAGGGATTCATGGTTAGATTTCAGAGGGATCTTGAACTTGGATGGCAAAAAGATGGCATCTTTAGTTTTAGTAACTTCTCACTGAAATTTAGCATTTCTTTCAGTTATGGATTAAACAGTATTTTGAGAAGAGTTCCAAAGTCTTCACCAGACGAACAAAGGCGTTCATGACATAAAAAAATAATCAAGAACTCCTCTTGTTGGGAGTTTCCCCTTCTTCCATTTGTGGACAAGTCCAGCCAGCTCTTCAAACCCCAGAGGATTCTGCTTTCCTCCAAACATCTCCCAACATCAGAGCTCTCATCCAATCAAATCAGCTCCCAGAGCAGTGACACAGACTGCCTGGTCTGTCAGTTCTCAAACTATAGATGGTGTGTCTAAGGCATCTGAGCCCAGCCAGCTCTTCAGAAATCAGTGGACTTTGCTTTCTCTAATCAGCTCCCGGCAACAGAGTTTTCTTCCAGTCAGCTCCCAAAAACAAAGCCTGTCTCCCTCACTTTCTGCTTAGAGAGGGAGTCAGTTCAAGCTTTAAGAGGTCTCAACTCTCATTTCAGCTGCTCTGTGCCTCCACATATCCTTTCCTGAGTGTGTGTGTGTGTTTAGCTTTTACACAGAAATTTTTACTTCAAAAAGTGAAATTACAAATATACAAACTTAGTCCTCCAACAAATGGGAGGCATAATCCCTCTTCTGCCTTGCTCTCTTCTTCCTCAGTCTCTGGTGAGGTGAAGGGGATTAGGTTCCCTGCTTAGCTGAGTTCCCATAGAGCACACGGTTCCAGTTGCAAGTTCAAAATTCCCCTCAGGTACCAGTCCAGAAACCCTGGATCCTCAGGGTTTCCATATTTTAGTCTGGATGAATGGCTACACCATCTGGGCTGCAAGTGGGGATCACCTGCCTCCTCCAGCACCTGAAACTAAGGAGGAGAAACAAAGGACAGAAACAAGCACTACCAGGCTCATTTCTTAGAGCTGGAGTAAAAGAGGGAGGGCAAGGGAAGAAAAGTCCTTCCCCTCTCCTCATTTTGGATCATGCTCTGGGTGAATTGAGGTCTTTATCTTTTGAATGAGGCAGGAAAGAGAATGATTTTGTTCTTCTTTCTTCTGTCATCAGATTGTTCTGTCTGCCTTGCCCTGCCCTGCTTTGTCTTGTCTGTTGATCTCCCACCAACTCTTCTGCTTCAAACCAACGCTATCTGGTGTGAAATAACCCATCTGTAGCTTATGTTAGCCATGACACAAATAGTTATTACACCATAGTCCCATAGTCCCCAAACTGTTTATGGTATGATTTCCCAAAAATAAACAATAAAATCCTGAAAACAGTTGTATTCAAATTGGCTGCTGGAAGACAATGTGTGGCAGCCATTCTTATGGTTAGTACTTTTGGCTCTGAGCTGCTTTCAAATAGATCCTCCATGTATATTCATCTGAGGGGCTGTTTTCTCTCAAGTCTTCAGTATTTCTTTGTTTCCTCAAATCACTTTTCTCTGTTTTACACAAAATATTCCTTTTCTGTTTCTTTCTACAAATAAACTGTCCTCATACAGAAAGGACAGTACTTTAGATATACAATCTATGAATTTTTTTTTCCTGTCACAAACATTTACAGTCAAGGAAAATAAAATTTCTCATTGGCCATGTCTAAAAAATGTCTCAATCTGTACTTGGAGCCTATTACCTCTCTGTCAGGAGGAGGGCTGTGTGTTTCATCATGAGTCCTCAGGAACTGTTGTGGTTGGTCTTTGTGTTGATCAGAATTCTCAAGTTAAAAATTTTTTTTGCTTTTAATCACTCAAGATTCGATTTCCTCACCCTCCCAACACAACTTTCCCCCTACCCTAGCCCCACTGAAAACACAAGAAAAACAAAACCTATTAGTTTGTATAGTCAATCAAGACAGATCAAGACAGACAACGGTGATATCCTAGAACACATTTGTTTCATTCTGCATTGAGTCCTTCAATTCTCTATTGGGAGGTGGGTAGCATATTTCATCATTAGTCCTCTGGAATCCTGGTTGTTAATTTTGCTGATAAGGGTTCAGCACAATATTATTCCACTACATGTATATACAAAACATGTTTACTCATTCTCCAATTTATGGGCACCCTCTCAGATTCTGATTCTTTGCTTCATTAAAAATAGCTACAAATATTTTTGTACATCCTTAGAATTTGTTTTGCTTAAGTCTAATCTCTCCCTTAATTTATGTGATTAGGTGACTAGTGAATTCTTCTTTTCCCTCCCCCTGCTTCATCCTCTCGTTCCAAGAGATTTGGGCAGTTTTCTCTTAAGATTCTTGACATAGGATGTCAAGATTCTTTTTTTTTTTCAATCATGACATTCAGATAGTCCAATGATTCTTAATTTTTTTCTCCTTGATCTGTTTTCCAGGCCAGTTGTTTTTTGCTATAAGGTACTTTACAGTTTCTTCTATTTTTTTTTTCAGCCTTTTGACTTTGTTTTTAGTATTTCTTGTTGCCTCATGGAGTTATTGGCCTCTATTTTGTCTATTTAAATTTTTGGGGAGTTTGTTGCTTGGGCAAGGTTTCGTACCTCTTGTGCCAAGCTCTTCATTCCCTTTTCCATTCTTTCTTCCTTAGCTCTCATTTCTTTTCCCAATTTTTCCTCAAGTGCTCATTCTATTTATAAAAATATTTTAAAAATCTTTTTTTAGACTCTTGTTTTACCTCTTCCAGGAATTCTAGTTGAGTTTGTGCCCAAGCTGTGTTTTCCTCTGAGGCAATGCTTGTAGATGTTTTAGAGTCATTCTCTTCTTTAATGTTTGTGTCTTGAGTGTCCCTGCCACCATAATAGCTCATTATCACCATTCTCATTATGGTGGGAGTCTTTTTCTTGTTTGCTCATTCTTCCAGATAACTTTCTGACTTCAGTCTTGATGTTAGGGCTGGATTCTGTTGCCCTTTGGGAGGGAAGGTCTGGGGTGGTTCTTTTGCTTCCTTCTTGGGGTTTTGAGTATTGTATTGAATCTCAGGAACAGGCTGAGGACCTACAAGCTATCAGAGTTCCCAAAAGGGTCTGATCCAGGGCAAAGTCTGATTGTTGCCCTGCTGGTCTGAGCTCTGTGAGTTCCTGACTTGGGTTTGGTTCTGAGCAAGAGTAAATGCTGCAGGATTCTACCCTGATCAGCTAACTGGAAAGCTCTGTTGGCTTAGGATGGCAGAATTGTAGGTTCCCCTTTGGTCAGGCTTTGTTCTGATTGTTCCTCAGCTAGATGCTGGAAGTGAGTTCTGTTTTGGATGTATATGAGCCATTTTGTCTGCAGCTGCTGGCTTCTGAACTTGCTCCTTTCTCTATATGTCACCCAGGGCCTCCTTTCTGGGAAAAGCCGTTGCTGTGTTTCTGTGAGTATCCTCATCCACCCTGGATCTGTGATGTGGGACTGGATAGTAACCAGTTGGCACGTGTCCCCATTGCAGTGCCCTTGTGGTTGTCTCGTGATGCCCTGGTGTGGGTCCAGGGGCTTCCTGCATGGGTCTGAGACTTTCTCTTCCCCTTGTGCACAGCTGCTTGAATGGAATGTTCTAAGCAGTGTGCTCCTGGCTCTACCCATCTCCAGTGTCCAAAGACCTTCCTGTCAGTCTCCCTATGACAAATTGGGCTAGACAAAGAACTCACTGTGACTTATAGTGTATTTTCACATCAAGATTCAATCTTTTTTAGATGTGTTAGGAAAAGTGTGTGGAGAAGAGCTCACTATACTGTTTCCTACCACCTTAGCTTTTCCCTGGTCTCTAGGAAAATCTGGAAAACTTTCACTTGGAAAGATTCGGGGAGGCTTCATGGAGGAGATGGTATTTTAGCTGAGTCCTGAAAGAAGAGAAAGATTGATAGGTAGGGAAGAGGAAGGAATGCATTCTAGGAATAGGGAATGGATTCTGAATGCATAGAGTCCAGAAACATTCTTCAGAATGTTTTCAGAATAATCCAGTTGGCCTGCAGGGTGGATTAAAGTAAAAATAATGCTGGAAAGGCAAATTGGTGTCAGATTGTGAAGAGCCTTGAGTATCAGGTTAAGGAGTTTTGAATTTTTACCCTAGAGGCAATAGGAAAGTTTGGTAGTAGGATAGTGACAGTGTCTGACCAATATATTAGGAAGATTAGTTAACTAAATAGAAGAATAGATTTCAGGAAGAATAGACTGAAGAATTGTTGTTATTGTTCAGTTGTTTCAGTTGCTTTTGACCCTTTGTGACTCAATTTGGGATTTTCTTGGCAAAGATGGTGGTTTGCCATTTCTTTCTCCAGCTCATTTTACAGATGAGGAACTGAAGCAGATGGGGTTAAGTGACTTGCCCAGTGGCATACAGCTAGTAAATGTCTGAGACCATATTTGAACTTAGGGAGATGAGTCTTCCTGACTCCAGGCCCAGCTCTCTATCTACCTCAAGGCCCCCAGCTGAAGATAGAGAGTTCGATTAAGAAGCTATTACAGTAATCTAGGGTAAGAGATGCTGGGGGCCTGAGCTAGAGTGGTGACAATGGGAATGTAGAGGATGGACAAATGGGAAAGATGTTGTGGAGGCAAACTTAGGACTTGGCAGTTAATTGGATGTGGTGTAGAGGGAAGACTCAAAGGAAACATCAGGGTTTCAAACATAGGTGGTGGAGCCCTAGGGGCATCCATAGAAATAGAAGTTTAGAGGAGAGGCAGGTGTGGGTGGGGAGAGGATGACTTCAGTTCTGGAAATACTGAATTTGAGTGGGGAGCTGAGTGGAGAGATCCAGCATATGGTGGGATTGTATTCACAGCTAGAGATATTGGGGTCATAAATTCAGAGCTGGAAGGGCCTTAGAGATCCCCTAATACAACTGCCTCATTTTATAGATGAGGAATCTGAAGCCTGAAGTTCAATGACTCACCCTGGGTTACTTAGAGTCCGTTGTATTGTAAGCTCTTTGAGGGCAAGGACTTTCTTTTGCCTTTTTTTAGAAGGGGAGATCCCCAGCACTTAGCACAGTGCCTGGCACATAGTAGGCATTTATTTACTAAATACTTATTGACCGAATGACAGATTCGAATGCATGTCTCCTGCCTCCAAATCTGGTGTTCTTTGTTCTACTTTTATATCCTGAGATCGGAATTCAGGGAGGAGATTGAGGCTGGGGCTGGTAATTGAGGTGTCATTGGGATAGAGGTGATCACTGAAGCCATGGGAAATGATTTCTTTCCAAGCCCTCATTCCGAGCCTATTGTGGCTGCTCTGATGTTCTGGGAGGAGAGTGTCTACAGATGCTTTTCCTGAGCACAGAGTCCAAAGGTAACTGTTATCTAGATAACCTGTGCTTAGTCCTCATATGCTCTTTGTGAGTCTGTATGAACCATGAACTAACCTCTTCCCTACTTAACCCCCTTCCAAGCTGGGACAGTGCCTGCTTCCAGATGCCATCTATGACAGCATGGTGTACAAGTCCAAGCCCTGAGTTCTGATCCCTGTTCTGCCACTAGCTATGTGGGTCAGTTTCCTCTTTTATGAAATAGAAGTTGGGGGTTATTGGACTAGATAATTCTTGGGATCCTTTCTGACTCTGAGATTCCATAGTGCTGGACGCCTCTCCAACTCCTACTCAATCTTCAAGGTAAAGCTCAAGTGCCATGTCTTCCCGAAAGCCCCCTCCTCCCAAATTCTCTTCTCTGAACTCCTGCATCACTTAGAGTTTCCCTGGGCCTTGGAGTGTAGCATTCGCTCACATTTCTGGCTTGGACCATTTGTTTGCTTCATATGTGGCCACATCATGCATGTCTTCACGTAAAGCCAATCTGTAAGTGAAAGATCTTTCCTGCTCAGGTGGGGCCAACAAAGGGAGGCCTGATCACACCCTTTCACTAACTTGGTGTGAGGCCCCAAGTCCCACACCCTTTTGCTAAGTAGGTTCTGAGCCCTCAGGGCCCTGAATAGGGTATAAGAGCTCTGAGGTTGGCATTTTACCTCTGGGGGCACACTCACTGAAAGAGTGTTGGTGAGGAGACTCCGGGTAAGCCTTTGAAGCAGGCCCTCCTACCCTCTCCCCTGCTTTGAAAAATTCAGATGTAGGTGCTTCTCTGGTAACTATGTATTGTGATTTGGTCAGACAGAAATCTGTTTATATTGTCTCTGTAATTTCTGTTTGTATTTGCTCTGAAGTTCAGGGTGCTGGCTTTCCCCCCTCCCCCCTGCAACTAAGTGAATGATATATGTATGTTTAATTAAACTGAGATTGTTAACCCCTTAAAGTTGCTTTCCTTAGAAAAGCAAATCAAAGACCTGTGCTAGCAGCCCTCCTGTGTGCTGGTGTTGTTGGTGTTATACCCCCACAGCAGCTGCTACACTTCAGAACAACAGGCTCTGGTGAGCTGGGGAACCATGTTTTAATACATCTCCGTTTCCTCTGAGGCGGCTTTCCGCACAGAGCTTGTAGGGAGCGAATGATGAGCACATTTTTGGGAGTCAGACCGGGCAAGTTACTTTACTCTTCTGGTCCTCAGGTCCCTCATCTGTGGAATGAGGGGGTTGGACTTCGGTGGCTTCTGGGGTCTCTTTCAGTTCTAGATTTGGGAACTCATTATAATAGCGACTCCTATTTCCACAGGATGGCAAGGTTTCTACACTTACCTGACAAGCAGCCCTGAGTATCATCGATCTCATTTTACGAATGGGTAAACTAAGGCTCAGAGAGAGAAAGAGACTTGTGCAAGGTCCCACAGAAAGTAAATAAAAGCTGGGACTCGAACCCAGGTTGTCTGACTCCAGGTTGAGTGCTGACATTCTCACAGGGTGTTTGAGATGGAAGGCACCTTAAAGATTGACTAGTCCAGAGGCTCTTAATCTGGCACTCATGGACCCCTGAGGCGTCTGTGGATGGATTTCCGTGGGTCCATGAACTTGGATGAGCCAAAAATTATATATTTGTTTTCATTAATCTCTATCTGCAACTGAGCATTTCCTTCAATTATTTAAAGTTGTTTTCCTGAGGAGTTCCCAGCCTGCCAGATGACAGAAAAAAGGATTAAGAACCCCTGATTTAGTCCAAACCCCTCATTTTCCAGAGGAAAAGCTCAAAAGACGCAGCATGGTGTAATGGCAAAAATGCATTGATTTGAATCCTCGGTGTTCCTTACTACCTGTGTGACCTTTGAAGGGGAAAGACTAGGTGACACCTGAGGTCCCTTTCAGCTCAAAATGTGGGCTGCTATGAAGCTCAGAAAAAGAGCCACGACTCAGTCGGTCACCTGATGAGTTACTGGCAGAGCCATGATGGAATTGGGAGCTTCTGTCTTCACCAGTCTTTCCCTCAACCAACAAAGTCTCAGATGAGGCTTGTTCACTGCTAATGCTTATTCTCTCCTGCTCTCCCCTGCACCCAGCTTCCCCCTTCACTCATGTGGATGTCAGCAAGGACAGAGAGCCCAGATACACCTTAGAGTCTGAAAGAATCAGTTTAAAATATTGTCCATTTGGAAGTCATATGGCAGGTACGAAAAGGAGCAAGGATAGGATTCTTTGACTTTAGGAAATATGCACGGTCCTTTCTTGTCAGGACATGGGCCCACAAAACAGACTCGATGCAGGTGGGGAAATTGGTAGGTGGGGCAGCCAGGGCCATTCTACCCTGGGGCAGGGAACATCTTTCTGTACAAGGGGAGAGGGCTGGAGGAGAGGACAGTCTTTTGGGGGATGGGTGGGTTCTAGTTTCTTTTAGTGATTCCTCCTAGATTTCCTGTACTGTGCAGAAAAGACCCTCACCACAACTCAGTTGGAGAGGTCCTGAGCTGTCTTCCCCATTAGGGCAACCAAAATCTCTTGTCCACTCTTGAGAACAATGGAAAACTCTGGGATTCTTCCTCCCACGTGGACCCTGAACCGAGGTCCAGGTGTGGGAGGGCACCTTGCAGAATGGAAGGAGTTTGAGCTGGGAGTCTATAAGGGATTCTAAATGCTGCCCAGTCCTTCAGCTCCTTCAATCCTTAGACCTTGTAGAAGGGGAAAATCAGGAAGTGGTCCTTGTGGGCAATGGGGAAGGAAGGCAGAGTCCTCGCTGTCCTCTTCTGGGAAGCCTTGAGAGCTGGGAACCCTAGATCCAGGGGGACTTCTTTGGAACCACATGTTCTCATAGGGTTTGGGGCTTGGGGTGAGGTCAACCAGGAGGGGCTGTGTGGATTCTGTGCGCAGGTAGAGCCCAGCCGGGGGTCTGTGCTGGCACTGGTACCCTTGGTTTCCCATTACCTTCCCATACTGGATGGGGCTATTGGGTCTGGGAAGGGGCTCTGGCAGGAAAGGATTCCCTTGGAGAATGTAAGCCTGGACCAGGTGGGGGAGGCTCTTGGCCTCTTCATCTGTCTCAATTGTTTGTGGTGGTGGCTTCTTCTCCTCCTCCTTCAGGACTATGATCTTGGAGACAGGGGGCATGGCAGGGTCCCTCACACTTGACAGATGAATGGTTTCCTGGGAGGGATGGGAGCATCAAAGTGATTGGAGGGGGATACCCAGATCATTGCTCTTCCATGGGGCCAAAGGTGGGTTTTGGTTGCTCAGTGTTAGTTGGGAGGAGCCTACTCTCCTTGGGAGAGGGGAAGGCACATAGGGAGGACAGGGAGATACAGTTGGGCAGTGGGAATCAGTGTGTCCATCTCTCCCGCCAGCCTATTTCCCCCCTTAGCTCCCAGGACCCTTGTCCCATCCTAAGCCCTCCCTTCAGCCTATATCTTACCCCAGGAAGGATTGTGGGGATCCACTGGCCCAGGCTGCTGTGGGCTGGGTCTGGGACATTTGGCCAGAATTGATTCTTCATCCTGGAAAAGTTGAAGTGAGTGTCCTGGTTGGGGCAGGTATTGGGATACCCCGCTCTGGTGTCAAGAATTTCTCTCTGGTGTCAAGCATTTCCCTCTCCATTTTTTTTTTGGTTTTTTGGTGGGGCAGTTGGGGTTAAGTGACTTACCAAGGTCACACAGCTAGTACATGTATCAAGTGTCTGAGGTCGGATTTGAACTCAGGTCCTCCTGACTCCAGGGTTGGTGCTCTACTCTCTGATTTGAACTCAGGTCCTCCTGACTCCAGGGTTGGTGCTCTACTCACTGATTTGAACTCAGGTCCTCCTGACTCCAGGGTTGGTGCTCTACTCACTGCGCCACCTAGCCGCCCCCCCCACCTCTCCTTTTTGACCCTGGTTTCCTGTGAGTTCTCTGACAAGGGACTCTCTTTGTCCTCTGAAAGCTTCAGCTTTGCTTCAATGTCGAGGGCAGGGAGAATCCCTGGTCTTGGGGAAGAGAAGACTGAGGGCAATTGAATTTTGTTTGCTAAGACCCCGAAGACCCATTATAGGCTGTGTAGGATGGGGCTTGGCCTCCAGTGTCTCTCCTCAATCCACTATACTGGAGAAAAGCCTAGAACCTGAAGCTAGGGCAAATCCCTGGGCCTCATCTGCAAAATGAGGTGAGAATCAGTGATCTCCAAAGTCTCTTCTCTAAGGTTCCTACCTACTGGATTCCATGATCCTATTCACAGGGGAGTAGATAGGCTTAGGAGGAATTTCAGTTAGATGTGAGGAAGGACTTCTAAGTCAGAGAATATGGATGGATGGATGGAGGTAAGGCTGATGATGACAGACCCTGAGGCTGGTGAGCTGTGTCCTCCCCTCTCAGCATCCTGTCCCCATCCCCATCCCACCCACCCCAAGTTCTCACTCACTTGTGGTTCTTATGGAGGCAGATCAGCATAATAATGCAGAGAAACATCACAGAGAAGAGGCTGATCAGGATCAGGAGCACATTGATATCTTTCTCCTCTGTGGGGGAAGGTTAGTACCAAAGGAGGAAAGGTCAGATCCCTGAGCACAGAAACCTTTCTAAATTCCCAGGATAGATACTTCCCAAATGGGGTCTTCCTGAAGGCAGGGCCATATCTCCCCACTTCAGACCAGAATTCCCCTTAGGATAGGATGTGTCTTTCTTCTGGATATTCCCCAGGTAACCAGGACAGGGGTTTGGCCCTAGCAGGACACTAGTCTATGCCATTGGAATGTGAACTCTTTGGACATAGGGATCATTCCCTTCTTTGTCACTTGTACCCCCTGCACCTGGAAAGGTGCTTGGCACATAGTATGTACTTGACAAATACTTGTAGATTGTTGGTTGTTGGCTGGTGGGTGCTGGCCACCCCCATGGAGGCTGCCTTTACCTAGAGCTATGGTCACCACTGTGAGGTCTGTGCTGTTAATACTTCCAGCTTGATTGGAAGCCATGAGATGGACGTGGTACATGCTGGTGGGTGCTAGGCCATGGAGGATGCAGCTTCGAGAGGAGGCATTTAGGATGATGGCTGTGAAATGGAAGTGGAGGAGAATGAGAGAGAGACAGTCAGCCTGGGGTCAGGAACCTGGGGGCTCTGGTTTCTGAGTTCTGGGACTCTGGGCCTTGACCCTGGTGTCTGAGAAAACATATCCCTTGGGGGCAGGAGTGCGGGGGCAGGGAATAGTACTTGCAGAATCCCTGGTTTGGACATTGGTCTAAAAGTGGTTGAGAAGGACATGGGTGGGGGATATGGGAGAGCCCTGGAAGGGGACAGCCTGAGAATACCAGGTTTGTGTCCTGGGGCCCTTGTCCGAGGTTCTGGGGGAAGGGACCAGTAGTGGCTTAAGCGTATCATTCAAACTTGCTCAGTTTGGGAGATTGAGTCAGAGAGGGATAGGCAATGACACTTTCAAAATTCCTTGGTCTGGGAATGGTTCAAAAGATAATGTATTGGGTGTGGGAGACCTGAGGTTTTTGGTGAGGATGCCAGGGATGTCCGTGAATGAATACTGGGCATATGTTCCTTGGACTTTAGTTTCCTTGGGGGTAGGGATCAGAGACAGACAGGGGTTAGCACTCACAGAATCCCTCATCCTGAGCGTTGGTCCAGAAGACAGTGTATTGGGTGATGGGGCTCTTCCCCAGCTCTGGGGCCCCAGGCTCCCATTCCAGCTCTGCCCAGGTCCTTCCAATATGCTTCAGCTTTAGCTTAGGGGCACGGGATGGGGCTGCAGATTGAGAAGGGGGGCTCCATGGAGGCATGAAGGATTTTGATCGCCTCCCCTCCAGGCAGGTCTAGCCCCTGGGATGGGGTTGGGGGAAAGACAAATGCGGGGGCTGGTACCCTGGTTCCCAGGTCCTTGCAGCTGGTTGCCTCAGGTATGTGTTGGAGGTGGGGCATAGATTCGGCCAGAGGGAGAATCCCTGAGGCCAATATGACCTTGTCTCTGAGCACTGCTGTTCCTTTCTCCGGCCTTCTTTCCGTTTCCTTTTAGTCCTTTCATTTCCCCTCCCCCTGACGCAGGGAAACCCCAAGGGGAGAGAAGGGAAGCTCATTTTAGAACTGATGGCTCTTGACCACCTACTCAATTTCTTCCAAGTCCTCTGCCTGATGCCTAATGCCTGAAATCGAAGGGGAAGTTGCCTTATTGGGCCCTCGTGCTGGTGTTCTCTGGGTTAATGGCTAGGGATGGCATGAGATGGGATGGATGTGACCAGGGCACGAGGAAGCTGGGGCGGGAGTGAGAGTAAGTTGATAGCGAACCCTTTTCTCGGGAGTAAGCATAGACGTGCTGGGGGCGCCCTCTGGTGCTATGGTACAGGGGGGACACAGTGATCTTGTAGAGCTGGAAGGGCATGATGTTCTCTGCAAAGAAAGAAGAGTGAGGGCTAAGTCCCAGGAAGGCAGAGGGGCCACGCACTATACTTTCTGCAGCTACTGACACTGGCTAAGGGGGAAGCACATGAATGATGGTAGCTGGACTGTTGGCATACCACTGTAGTAGGCAGGGTAGAGGAAACATATCAGGAAGAACTTCCTATCTCTGAGTATGGGGGATGGGAAAACAATAGGTAGTCTGAGAAGGCCTAGAGACTCTTCTACCACAGAGGAAAAGAATGATAACCACAACAGTAACTAGCATTTACATAGTGCTTTACAAATATTAACTTATACCCTGGAAGGCAGGTGCTATTATCGTGCCCCTTTTTCAGCTGAGGAAACTGAGGCTGAAAATGGTCAAGTGGCTTGCCCAGGGTCACAAATTAGTGTCTGGGGCTAGATTTGAACTCAGGTCTTCCTTACTCAAAGTTCATCCCTCTAAGTGATCCTGCCTATCTAGTCTGGGGCAGGAACTGCTTTGCCTAGAAGCAGGAGAATGGATGGGATGATGAGCCAAGCCCATGGGACAGGAGCCCCAGTTCCCCTGTAGGCTCTGAGCCCTCACCATCCAGCAGGGTTCCAGTGCTGCTTCCATTGGACTCCATCTTCCAGTTGCCATCACAGTCACCCTCTTGGGCTGGCACTAGGCACCACTCTACCACATAAGCCCTGGGGAGGGGCTGGCCGAGGGGGTGTTCCCATCCTACCCAGAGGCTGTGAGCATCTGGGGCAGAGGTGTGGATGCTGGACAGAGAGGCACCTGCAGATGTGGATGTGGTATGAAAACCCGCCTTGTGCAGAGAAAGGAAGGGTATGGCATCCTTCCTACCCCCAGACTCTACCCTCCATGAATACAGTGGGGTCTGGAGTAACAAACGCTCGATTCCAGACTTTCAGCTTCACCCAGACACGGCCATAGTCAGACCCAAGAAGATGTTCCAGCCTGAACCCAGGCTCTGCCTGGAGAGGCTTGCAGGAGGAGGGAGGCGCTGTGGTCCTGGAGGTTGCTGTCTCCACTGTCTCTGCTGACAAGGCAGCACAAGTCTCATTCTTACCTTGGCATTCCCAGAAGGTGACAGCGGTTGGGAGAGATTCTCCGGCTGTGTTGTAGGCTGTGAGGATGACCTCCTGAGTCCCCTCTGGCAGCTGGAAGGCACAGCTTAGCTCGGTGGTGTTGCACAGGGGTAGGGACTCCCCATCTCGTCTTGGAGGACTTGGGAAGACCAGATAACCTTGGATCCTGTCCCTGCGTTCCTCTGTGGGCACTGGCTGCATAGACACACACAAGAGGATTTGGTCTTTTTAAGGAATCACAGAATATGACAATTGGAAGGGACCTCAGAGGGCATTTAGTCCAATCCTAGAGGCAGTGCAAGGCAGTAGAAAGGGTTTTGCACTTTAAGCCAGGAGAGTCTTGGGTTCAAATTCTGCTTTATACATTAGCAATGCAATCTTATGCAAATCACCAACTCTCTCTGAGCCTCAGTTTCTTCATGTGTAAAATGGGCCTGTCAAACCCCACCTCCTATAGTGATTGGGAGGCTCAGAAGAGATCGACATTTCAGAATTAGAAGGCATCTCAGAGGCAACATCGTCCAACTTCTGTCTGACCAGGTATCCCCTCTACCACATAGCAGACAAGTGATGATCCAGTCTCGGCTTAAGGACTTTCAAGGATGGGGGGCACCACGACTTCCAGGCTTCTGGTGGTACAGTGGATAGAATCTTGAGCTCAGGGTCTGGAAGACCTGAGTTCAAATCTAACCTTAACATTTAATAGTTATGTTGTTTAACCTCTATTTGCCTCAGTTTCCTCATCTGTAAAAGGGGGTTCATAATAGCACATCCCTTCCAGGGCTATGGGGGGGGGTCAAATGATATAATAATTGTAAAGAGCTTGGTACAGTGCCTGGCACTTAGTTAGTGCTATATCAATGCTAGGGATTACTACTGCTACTGCTGCTACTGGCCCCACCCCACCATGGACATCTCCCCCTGACGTCAAGCCAAATTTGCCTCTTTGAACTCAGACCCAGTGCTCTTGGTTCTGCCCTCTGGGCCCAAGTGGAACATCTCTTCCACACAGTAGCCCTTCAGATATTTGAAGACTGCTAGCATCCTCCTTGATGCTTCTCTTTCTCCAGATCAGCCCTCCCAGCTGCTTCAACTGATCGTTACAGGGCATGACCATGAATGAGGCTGTTCATCCCATTGGTGACCTGGCTCTGGATGCACTGCTGTTTTTCTCTGTTCTAAAAGCTGGAGCCCAGAAATGAACCCAGTTATCTAGATGTGGACCAGGGCAGAGTACAGCGGTACTACCACCTCCAGCTCTAGATTCTATTCTCTTCATGCAGGTTCAGTTTAGCTTTCTTGGCTGGCACATTGCCCTGTTGACTCGTCTTGAGCTTGTGGTCTACTAACAACACCCAGATCTTTTTTTTTTTTTTTGGACAAAATGCTATCTAGTCATGCTACTTTCATCTTGAACGTTTGAAGGAATTTTTGAATCCAGATGTAAGATAATGGGTATAAAGCACACTGCAAAACTTAAATTCAGCAGCAAGGTGGCACGGTGGATGGAATCAGGAAGTCCTATCTTCAAATCTGGCCTCAGACACTTACTAGCTTGACTCTCGGTTTCCTCATTTGTAAAATGGGGTTAATAATAGCACCCATCTCCCAGGGGTGTTGTAAGGAGGAAGTGAGATCATATTTGTAAAACGCTTTAAGTGTTACAATGCTATAATTATCAACTATTACTATTACACTTCTCTCCCCAAAACAGACATCCTCTCCTCAACCTCCCCTACAATTTCCAGGCTTCTCTTCAGTGATGGGTAGGTCATCACTTCCAGAGGTGGCTGATTCCCTCTGTGGAAAGCTGAATGGGTTCCCTGGGTCACAGAAATCAAGGGTCCGCAGCTAGGAGCTGGCCAAGGTTCTCATGACCAGGATCTCTCCTATTCCCCAACTCTGCCCTCTATTTCTGAGATATAGGATTTTTTTTTGGAGGGGGGAAGGCAGGGCAATTGGGGTTAAGTGACTTGCCCAAGGTCACATAACTATAAGTATGTCAAGTGTCTGAGGCTGGATTTGAACTCAGGTCCTTCTGACTCCAGGGCTGGTGCTTTACTCACTGTGCCACTAAGCTACCCCTGAGACATAGAATTGAGGACAATGATGGCAAAGGGGTGAAAGGAATAAGGAGCAGAAAGAACTTTACAGCCAGGAGTCGTGGCTCTACATCTATTTTTGCCCTTAGCCAGATGGGTGACCTTGGAAAAGTTCCTTCTTTCATTCTCTGGATTTTCTTCTTTGTGAAGTGATGGAGTTGGACTGTATAATCTCCAAGATCTCTCCCAGCTCCAGGAGTCTTTATATACTGTGCATGTAGTTAACACTTAATAAATGTTTGTTGAATGACTGGAATTATTTAAAAGGAGGGACAAGAATATTCAGCCTAGAGCCTACTTAGACTCGAGGGCCTATCTCTCACAGATTCCGCACTTCTTGGTGTCACTTCTCTAGGCTTGGGAAGGGGTCAAGCTTCCTAGAGGAGGGACTGGACAGGATCATCCCCGGAGGGTGGTGGAAGGGCGTTACCTTCCAGAGAAGTTGCATGTCCATCATTTTTGGGTCCAGTTTCCATACTCGTCGCCTCCACCACACATCCAGTCTGACCATGGGACCTGGGAAATAGGAGAGAGTCCTGGCTGACCACAGGGAATGGGAGGAGGTGAAAGAATGTCAAAGGAAGTCTCTACTATCTATTTCCAACAACACCTTCGGTCACTTACGTCTCTCCCTGGTAGTGAGTTCCAGCCTGGGGCTCCAGTCACTCCAGTGACCACCCAGTTGGCCACCCAGGGACCAACGGACACACCTCATCTGCAGGACGTAGCGGGTGGCAAAGAGGAGGCCACAAAGGTCATACTCTCCTTCATGCTGAAGACCTAAGTTCAAGAAGGGTGACACCTGCCAGAAAGTGATCAGAAACCATGTCAAGAAAATCATGTCAAGGACTCAGGCCCAAAAAGGAGGAGGATCCTGGGTGCTCAGAGAACCAGGGTGGATATGGATATAAAGGAAGAAGGCATTATGGTTAGGATGAGGACTTAGTGGAGGAGGAGACTGGCAAAGGATTAGGGAGGGGATAGATGCTGAGTGGGAGGAATGAGGACTCTAAATGAAGGAAGGTGAGGGTTCAGTGAGGGTGAGGGCTCAGCTAGAGGACTCAGGGAGAAGGATAAGGGTTCCATGAAGGCAATGAGGTTCAATGAAGGGGGTGTAGGCTCTCTCCCCCAAGCCCAGAATGAACTCCTGCGATGAGGTGGGAGTGAGAGCCTTACCTGGACCCAGGCCAGCTCTCCAGGACGCTGATACTGAAGCTCACACATCTGCTCCACGTGCTTGCTCATCCTGGCCTTCTCCCACTTTAGCTGGAGGCATCCAGGCTGGGGAAAGGAGGAGTCTGGGCCCAGCCTGGACTTAGCAGCCTGAAGTATTGGGGGTTCTAGCTTTACTGCAACAGAGAAGCCAGTTATTACCCCACTCTGTGGGGACCTCTCCACGGTTCTCTTCTTTTGTGATCCCATTTTTGTGTCTCCTACTTCTTTGTCTATTTCTATATTCTTCCCAGAAGGCTTCTAAGTGGTGCAATGGCTAGAACACTGGGTTTAGAGCCAAGAAGCTCTGAGTTCAACTGTGGCCTCAGAAACATACTAGCTGTGTGATCTTGGGTGAGTCACTTCATCTTCGTCTGTCTCAGTTAACTCAATTTTAAAATCCAGTTAATAATAGCACCCCCCACCCCCAGGGTTGTTGTGAGGATCAAATGGGAGAATAATGATAAAGTGCTTAGCCTGGCACATAGTAGGTACTTGATAAATGCTTCCTTCCTTTCTTTCTTTCCTTCAGAAACAATCAGTTGGTATGCACCTTGTGCATTTTCCTGAATCTATGTCTTTGCTCAGTACCATTTCCCTATGCCTAATGCCCTCCCCCTATCACTTTTCAGGTTTGATTTCTACCTATCCTTCAAAGAACAACTCAAATGCTACCTGCTCCAGGAAGCTTTCCTTGATCCCCAAGCCCAAACAGCAATTGCTCCTCAGACTTCACAGAGAACTTTGCACCTCTCTAACGCAATTTTCGTGGCATGATAGGTGACAATATCCATGCTAATGTCTTATCTCCTTACTACAGTATAAGCCTTTGAGTGCAGGGACTCACTAGTACTTTGTATCAGCCCGCTTGTGGAACACCAATTAGATACTTAGTAAACACTGAAAATTTCGTTGCTTGTGGTGGCCTTCTTATTTCTGACTGCGTCTCTGTTCCTCTGTTTTTGTCTCTGTGTCTTCATATTCCTGTTTCTGTATGAGTTCAGCTAGATGCCCCTCCCTATTGACTGTATTACTCACCCACATCCATGGGGTTGATGCACAAGTGTGGAGACTCAGCCTCTCCCAGCACATTCTCTGCCTTCACCCAGATGTCTATCTTCTGGTACAAGGGAAGCTGGCTTCGGGGGATGGAGCACTGGTTCTTACCATCTTCAGAGACACAGTGTTGGATGGGCTCTTTTCTAGACTGGCAATTATCCTTGCTTGTAGAGCTTAATAAGAGCAGTTTATGTTGGAGCTGGTTGCCTATACTCTCCTCTCCAAAACTCTGTCCCCTCACTCAGCCTCTCTCCTCTAGCCTTCATCCATCTTAATGAACCTTTAATTACTTCATTGACACCTTCCTCACTGAACTCCCACCAATTTCACTCATCCCCCACCACTTCCACTAAACTTGTCTGCATCCTAGGCCATGAAACATGTTTTCAGTGGAACCACAGAGGGAAGACTTGGGGAAAAAAATCCTTACTTCCAAAGCCCTAGCTACAACCCTTTCATATCTCTAGTTCTTGAACTAGGCCAGATTTGCTACAGACTCTACAAGGCCTTGGGAGCTGGTCCTCTTCACCCCTGCTATTATCTCTTATAGCATTTTCTCTGTAGCCTTTCTACATGTCCCTGCAA
Organism: Trichosurus vulpecula; assembly: GCF_011100635.1. Lineage (NCBI taxonomy): Eukaryota > Metazoa > Chordata > Mammalia > Diprotodontia > Phalangeridae > Trichosurus > Trichosurus vulpecula. Next base: position 76,626,522 of record NC_050574.1, on the reverse strand, counting down.
TCAGGGGTATTTGGGGTCTGAAGGTTGGGAGCACCAGGTTGATATTCCTCCCACAGCCTCACTCACTTGTAGTTCTTCAGAGTGAATTTGGTGGGCAGGTGAGTGCTGGGACCAGACTTCCACTGACAGATGAGCTCCTGGACTGTGAGGTTCATGATGCAGGAGAAGTCGCTAGGTGGCTGAGGAGGGTCTGGGGTAAAGCAGTGGTGAAAAAAAGAGTATGAGAAAGGACTTAGGGCAAATAAATAGGGGATCCAATCCTGACTCTCCCAGCTGCTCCTCTTCTCCATTTCTCGAGCCCAGGCCTTCTAAGATCACACCATCCAGGTGTGTTTACCATTCAGGACTACCCTTGATCCACAAAGGCCAGAGGGTGAGGGCTGGGGAAAACCAAGGCCCTACAACAGAGAGGACTAGATGGAGAGTCAGGAGACATTCATCCAATGAATCCCAGCTTGGCCACTTACTACTGTGTGACCTTGGGAAATTCACTTAACCTTTTTGGTGGTTTCTCCAGTTTCCTTTTCTGTAAATTTGAGGGTTAGAAAGATGCCCTCCAAAGACACTGTCTTGCCCTTGGTCCTGTATCAGTTTTAGAGGTAGGAACATGGGAACTAGACCCAGGTGTCCTTGACAATCAGTCCTACTAATCTGGCCCCTCTGCCCTATGTTTAGATTGCTAAGTGAGAAATTTAGACTTGTTCTCCCAACCGCAATAGGAAGGACATATACCCAGAAGGGGAAGGAGAACCAACTAGAAAGACTTTCTCCTCCAAGACCTTGGAGAAGAGAGTCCATGTCTCCATTGACTCCTTCCCCCTGATCCTGTGTTTACCCCCTTTCCCATATCCTACCGGGGAGTGGTGGGGGCAGGCTTCTCAGTGGAGTGGGAGGGACTTACAGCCAGCCTGCAGCTCTGCCTGTCCTATGATCTGGGGAGTCTCTGCCACAAGCAGGCAACAAGAGAGCATGGCATGGGTACGGTTGAGGTGGGGAAGGGTAATGTTGGACTCCAGAGTTCCATTTTCCCTCTCATGTTGCCAATCCTCAGGCAGCTTCTCCCAGTCCAACTTCCACACAATTTTAGTGGCTATCCCAGCCAGCCTACTGCAGTTAGGGTTGATGGTACAAGAAGCTGTAATGGAGGTACCCAAGTGGATGACAGAAGCTGACAGACGGATGTCCACACAGTCTTGAAGGCCTGTGGGATGGGCAAAAGGTCAGGTCATTGACAGAGCGATGAGGGTGCTGTATCTTTTGTCAGGGAAAGCTAACTGGGGAACCCAGCCAGTGTGGAATGGTAGAAAGAATACTACATTGGGGTTCAGAAGTCTTGTGTTCTAATCCTGACTCTGAAAATTATTCATGATGTGACCTTGGTCAAGTTATTTAACCTTTCTGGGCTTCACTTTCTTCTCCTGAAAAATGAGGGGACTAGACTAGATGACCATTAGGCCCTTTTCAGCTCTAGATATATGATTCTATGATACTATCCTCTATTAGAAGGATGCATCATCTATAAAACTGTTCATACCCTTTGATCCTGCAATACCACTGCTAGGTCTTATGTCCCAAAGACATCGGAAAAAAGGGAAAAGGACCTCTTTGTGCAAAAATATTTATAGCAGCTCTTTTTGTGGTAGCTAAGAATTGGAAATTGAGGGGATACCCATCAGTTGGGGAATGGCTAAACAAGCTGTGGTGTATGATTGTAGTGGAATATTATTGTGCTATAAGAAATGACAAGCAGGATGATAATTTCAGAAAAACCTGGAAGGACTTACGTGAACTGATATGTAATGAATTGAACAGGACCAGGAAAATGTTGTACACAGTAACAGCAATATTATTCGATGAAGAACTGTACATGACTTAGCTATTCTCAGCAATATAATGATCCAAGACTCCAATCTTGATCCAAGATCCAAAGGGACTAATGATGAAAGTGCTATCTGTCTCCAGAGAAAGAACTAATTGTTTGAATACAGACTGAAGCATGCTATTTTTGACTTTCTTTCATCTTTTTTTAACTCGAGTCTTCTTGCACAAAATGACTAATTTGGAAATGTTTTAGATAATTGTGCATGTATTACCTATATCTGACTGCTCACTGTCTCAGGGAGGAGTGAGGGGAGGAAGAGATAGACTTTGGAACTCAAAACTTTAAATAAAAATATTAAAAAATTAAAAAAAATTAAATTAAAAAAATTTTTTTTAAAAAGGAGGAGGCATCATGGTGGAGTAGCAAGAGAGCTGGGATATCAGCGACCTGAGTTTGAATGTCAACTGTGATGTTTACTAACTGTACAAGTTATTTAAGCCTCAGTGTCATTATCTGTTAAATGAGGAAAATAATCTACCTTAAACGGCTATTGCGAGCAAAATACTTTGGCATTATTAAAATGCTAGCTCTCACTAGGGTAACATTAACACTAGTCTTTGGTCCTTCCAAGCAATGGTATGACCATGATATAATCTATAAAGAGGTATCTCAACTTCCTAACCGTGACTATGGAAATAGTGACTGTGGAAAATGAGTTCTTAGACTTGCCATCTTCTTGCTCATTGGTTGAACAGTTCTATATTCATGTATAAGATTATTCCCAGCCAATAGCATCTTTTTTCTGAATGATGTGAGGATAACATATGTTTTCAAAGGAGGGATATGATAAAGATGTGATGTGATAAAGATGAAAAAGCATTTATTTTAATGGATTAGTAAACTTTATTGGAGAAAAGCAGCAAGATTAAAGCATTTCTACTTGATCCAGGAGATATATTATTGGTTTCCATGTATTCCTTTTGGTAAAAAAAAATATATATTTAAAGGACTTGTGATAAGCTTCATAATAGTTTTGTAAGGAAAGTACTATAGGTGCCTGGTATTCTACGAGTGCTTAATAAATGTTTGTTGATGGTTGATGGCTCCATATTATATAGATGAGGAAAATAAGGCACAGAGAGGTTAAGTGTCTTGCCCATGGTCATATAGCTTGTAAGTAGCAGATGAAAGATTTGAACCTAGGTTTTTTGACTTGAAGTGTAGTTATTAAGGAATCTCCTCATCTCTGCCTCCTGACTTCCCTGTCTTCGAGTCTCAGCTAAAATCCCACCTTCTGTAAGACGCCTTTCCCAGTCTTCCTTAATCTTAGTGCCTTCCCTCTGAGATTATGTCCAATTTATCCTGTACATATCTTGTTTTTACATAGTTGTGTATTGGGAATTTTTGATTTCCTTTTTTCCTCCTTCAACTTTTGGTTAACTAAAAGCCTGTCTTCAATTAATATTAGCCTCATCTGACCAAAATCTGTCCCATGGTAAGTGAAAATTTACTTAGAGTCTTAAACGTTCCTTAGATATGAAGGATCTCAACTGTTCCTAACTCCTTGGTGACATGTAAATCTTCTTCCTCAATTAGCCTAGTTCTGAGTATACTTACAGAGTTTGATAAATTTTGTTTCCTTAGGGGATATATGAGATTATGACTCTGTTTAACTAAGTTTCTTCAACTTTTATGATATTAAAGGGAGCATGAGATTATCGATCTATCTTCTCTCTAACTTCTATGGCCTAAGAGGAATGTACAAGATTGCAATATATAAAAGAACTATTTCTCTGTCATTCTGATGTAATATAAGAGGGCTTATTCAAATTCTGATTGTCCGGAGACCTTAACCTATGCTTGAACATAATAATAATACTAGGTTTTTAGCTCTATAATTTCTGTCTTGTGGTAAATGTATTTTAGCAGTAGTTACCTACCACACAAACTCAGAGAGGAGATATTTCTCCCATAATAATTGTTTGAATGTTGTCTCCTTTCATTAGACTGCAAGTTCCTTGACATTAAGGGCTGTCTTCCACCTTCCTTTGTACCTGGCACATAGTAGCTGTTTGATAAATAATTGTTCATAACTGACTGATTTTCTGAAAAAGGAGGTTTTCTTTTGAGCTTAGGCTTGTCTGTGTTCCTAAGATCTTTGAGGAATCTGCTGACTTTCTGTTTAGAGAAATAACACAACAGGTTCCCATCCTAGCTCATGGATGGTAGGCATGACACTATCCTCCCTTCACCAAATCCCCAAACTACTTGCCTTTAGAGAAATGGAACAGCAGAACAGTTCCCAGCAGGTTCCAGGCCCAAAGCCACATGGCTACATTATTGATGTTCACCTGAAATAAATCCCCAGACCCCACGGTGAGAAACAGGTCTTCAAATTTGTCCACAGCCACATCTCGGAGAAGACTTGAGGGGTAAAGAGGCTTGCCACACCCACTCCCTCTCTGGTGTTATAGGACCACAGATTTAGATCTAAAGCTGGAAGCGTCTTCAGAGACCATCTACTCCATCCCCCTCATTTGGCAGGTGAGGAACTGAGACTCAGGAGGTTAAGAGACTTGTCCAAGGTCAGATTTATTAGTGAACTGTCAGGCACTAGCTGTGTGACCTTAGATGTCACTTAATCTTCATGTTCCTTAAATTTCCTTATCTGTAAAATGGGGATAATAGCACCTACCTACCAGGGTTATTGGGAGGACAAAATGAGATAGTGGTGAAGCACTTTGGAAAACCTCAAAGCCCTTATATAGTGCCAGTTGATATTGTGAATATTTTTATTAATAAGTGACATAAGCAGAATGTGAACTGAGGTTTTCTACCTTCACAACTCATTCCAGGGAATTCCATTGTCTTTTCTCCCTCCTGTCCTTTTCTACCCTGGACCTGGATTAGGGAGGGGCATAGGTTGCACAGCCCCTAATTTCTTTTTTTTTTTTTTGAGGCAATGGGGGTTAAGTGACTCGTCCAGGGTCACACAGCTAGTAAATGTCTGAGGCTGGATTTGAACTCAGGTCCTTCTGATTCCAAGGCCAGTGCTCTATCTATGGTGCCACCTAGCTGCCCCACAGTCCCTAATTTTTATCCTTTATGATGGAGAGTAAGTTCAGAGCTGAGTATCTCAGCCCCAAGGCATAAGAGCTGTCCTAAGCTTGGTTGGTACCTCGGACTTCTGTTTCCTGCTCAGTAAAATGAGAAGGTTGAATCAGATAATTTCTAAGGTCTCTTCCAGCTCTGAATTCTGTGATCATAAGAACTTGAAGAAAAGCAGGGGACAGAGAAAGCAGGAGGAGGAGGAGGAAGAAAGGGAGGTATAGCAGAGAAAGAAAACAGGGCTGATTACCCCACCTCATTCTCCTTTTGTAGTTGGTTTCTCCCTCAAGTCATCTGGCATTTATTTTTTGGTGCATTGGAATCTCTTCCCCTCCCTCTTCTCCAGGCAGTTGCTTAAGGGCAAGGTCTTGTGTCCAGAGTGCTTAGCTTTGTTGTTGTTGCTGGACCCAATCAAGACTCTTGTCAAGGCCCAATTTATGGTCCTCTCTTCTGTCTGTTCGTTGTGAAACTGAGAGCCTTGTACACTTATTGCTGCCACTGCTACACCTCAGCCCCAAGCAGTGTGGATTCTGTCCTCACTACTCTACAGAAAAGACTCTCTTTGGGGGCCACCATTTGACCTCCTTATCTCTAAAGCTAATGTTCTTTCTTTTTTTCTTTTGGTTAAAAGTCCTTATACTCCTTGACCTTTCTGCAGGTTTTAACAACTCTTTGGTTCCACCTCACTACTCCTTCTAGGCCTCCTTGGTTGGTCCATCTTTCTCCTCCTGCAGCCTGAGGTATCTCCCAATGTTTTGTCCTTGGCTTTCCCTTCTCTCAACACTTCCTGCCTTGGTGGTCTCATCTGCTCTCATGGATTCATTGATCATCTCATGATTTCCAAATCTTCATCTACTACATATACAGGTCTAATCTCTCTCCTGTATCCAAGCTGCAGTTATAATAATAATAATAAACAACAACCGTTTACTGGGTGCATTAAGGTTTGAAAAACACTTTACATATGTCATCTTGTTTGAGTTTCACCACAACCATCTGAGGTAGTTACTATGATTATCCTATTTTCAAAGATGAGGAAGGTGATGAAACTAACAGGTTAAGTGACTTTCCCAGGGTCACAAAGCTAGTTAGTATCTGAAGTAGGATTCAAATTCGGGTCTCTGATTCCATGTCCAGTACTATTTTCATCATACTACCTGTACTTTTCCATCTGAGTGTCCCATAGGCCCCTCATACTTAGCATGTTCCAGACTAAAACTGTCATTCGTCTCCTAAATCTACATCTGTCCCCAATTTCCCAATTTCAGTCGGTGACACCATTCTCTCATTCCCTCAAACTTATAACCTTGCAGTCCTCTTCCATCTTTTTCTAACTTCCCCCTCATCAGCTACCTCCCAACAATTGCCAAATCTTTACCTTTATAGGTTTTCTTTCTTTTTCAACTCCTGCCCTTATATTAGGAGACTTCAACATATATATATTAATACTGCCTCAGAGACCCCAACATATCAGTTACTCAACTTACTCATTTCTCATGACCTACTTCTCCATCCCGCCTTAGTTACACATAGCAATGCTCATACCTTTGGTCTTGCCATCTCTCTCTCTCCCTCCCTCCTTTCCTCTCTCTCTCTCCCTCCCTCTCTCTCTCTCTCTCCCTCCCTCCCTCTCTCTCCCTCCCTCTTCTTAACTCTCTACAGCTGGGTTTTGGACTTCATCATTCAATTGAAACTACTCTCTACAAAGATACCACATGATCTTTTAATTGCCAAATCCAATGGCCTTTTCTCAGTCTTGACTCTTTTGCAGTCTTTGACATAGTCATTTACCCTCTTCTCCTTGATACTCTCTTCTTTCTGGGTTTTCTGGACACTATGCTCTCTGGTTCTCCTCTTACGCATCAGATTACTCCTTCCTGATCTCCTTTGCTTGATCCTTAACTAACTCACACCTGCTAACTGTGGATGTTCCACAGGGTATGGTCCTGGTCCCTTTTCTTTTCTCCTTCTGTTCAATTTCACTTGGTGATGTCATCAGCTTTCATGGATTCAATTATCATCTCTATGCTGATAATTCTCAAATCTGCTTATCTCTGACTTCTCTGCTGACTTTCAGTTTAGCATCTCCAACTGCCTATTGGACATTTTGAACTGGCTATTATATAGACATCATAATCTCAATATTTCCAAAGATGAATTTATTATCTTTCCCTCTTTGTTCCCCCTTTCAAACTTCCCTATTACTGTGAAGAGTACCACTGTTCTCCCAGTCCTCCAGGTTTGAAACCTAAGTGTTATTTTGACTCCTCTGTAGCTCTCCCCCACATCCAATCTGTTGCAAAGTATTTTAAAATTTTACCTTTGTAACATCTCTGGAATATCCCCGCCCCCATCTCTCCTCTAATATTGTCACTACTCTCATACATCCTGGTTTCTCTTTATGCCTGTACTATTCTAATAGTTTGTTGGTTGGTCTCCCTACCCCAAGTCTCTCCCCATTCTGGGCCATCTTCCGCTCAGCTGCTCGAGAGATTTTTCCTAAAGTTCAGTTCCAACTATGTCTTCTCCCCTACTCAATAAACGCCAGTGGCTTCCTATCACCTCCAATATTGAATTAAAATACTCTGATGTTCAAAGCTCTTCATAACCTAACCCCCTGTCACATTTTTGTTTTTTTGTTTTGTTTGTTATTGGAAGGGGGAAGGCAGGGCAATTGGGGTTAAGTGACTTGCCCAAGGTCACACAGCTAGTACATGTGTCAAGTGTTTGAGGTCAGATTTGAACTCAGGTCCTCCTGACTCCAGGGCTGGTGCTCTACTCACTGTGCCACCTAGCTGCCCGCCCCCATCACATTTTCAGTCTTCTTACACACCTTATATCCTACCATATACTCTTCAATCCAGGGACACTGACCTTTTTGCTACGTCTCAAACAGGACTCTTCATCTCCCAACTCTGGGCATTTTCACTGGCTTTCCTTGGGCTTCTCCATCTCTTGGATTCCCTGACTTCCATCAAGTTTCATTTAAAATCCCACCTTCTATGGGAAACTTTTATCAATTTCTCTTAATTTTAGTGCTTTCCCTCTGTCCATCATTTCCCATTTATCCTATATATAACTTGTTTGTATATATTTGTTCGTATGTTGTCTTGCCCCAAGATTGTGAGTTCTTTGAGGTCAGGGATTATTTTTTGCCTTTTTTTTTGTATTCCCAGTTCTTATCCCAGTGCCTGGCACGTGGTAGTTGGTTAAGAAATGTTCATTGACTGACAGTATCTCTGAAATCCATTTCTTCTTCTCATTCCCACTGCTAGAACCCTTGTTCAGCCTCTCATCACTTTTTTCCTGGAAGAAGACTCTTAACTGCTCTTTCTTGCCTACTGTCTCTACTCAATCCATCCTGTACATACCATGAGATTAATCTTTCTAATTCACAAGTTTGATAATGTTACTAACTTGTTTAAAAACCCTAGTGGCTCTCCATTGCTAATAGGATAAAATGCAAATTCCTTAGTCTGAAAATCTGGATCCAACCTCCCTTTCTGCCCTTACTTCATACTATTTCCCTTTATACTCAATGTTCAAAGCAGAAGACTTTCTGGTCCCCAGTCTGCCTTGGCTTGTTATCATATTTTTACTCACATAGACTCACCTGCCTGGATTGACTTCTCTTTCCTATCTCCCCTCCTCTTATCTCCATCTTTTCCTTCTTTGGCGCCAGATTTGGAGAAAATGAATTTGAATCTCAGTTCTGCCAATTATTGCCTATTTATCTTTTGGCAAGTTCCTTTATCTCTGTGTGCCTTAGCCTCCTCTTGGGTGGAATGGGTGGGTGGATTAGAGTAGGTGACTTCTCAGGTCCCTCTCAGCTATAACCCTCTAATCTCTTTGGGTTTCTGGGTCATAGTTTCTTCATGAATTTAATGAGATGGTTGGACTATGTGTCTGTCCTCTTTTATCCATTTCAGTTCTTAATCTCTGATCCTAAGATATAATACAGGCACTTCCGTGAGAGCTTCTCAGGTAAAAGTGATCCTTCCATCCCCAAATCTCTCATCCCTCAATGTTTGATTTCTCATAAACATTTGTTATTTTTAAAAGTTTTGTCTATTTGTATGCATTCAATTAAATTAACATTTATTCACCTCTTACTCTGTTTCAGGCACAAGTTCCTTTAAGGGACTTGCATCCTACTGTAATTACAAGTATCGTCATCCCTTAATTAGATTGTAAGGCACGGGTGATTTTGTTTTTGCCTTAGTATCCCCAGTGCCTGGAACAGTGTAGACATACAGCATGAGCTTGAGGAATATTTATTGAATTGCATTGAAATAATATCCTGCCACTGCCACTTCGTACTTGTGGCACCTTGGGAAAGCAATCACCTCCTTGGGTATCAGTTTCTTCATATGTCAAATGAGGGGATTGGGCTTGATGAGCTCTAAGATCCCTGAGATGTTTGACATCTCTAATTGTAAGGGGGGCTTTCTTTCTTGGGATTCTACATTTCCCCCTTTTTTTTTCTTTTTTCCCCCTACATTTTAATACAGGTGGAACATTGAATGATTCCTTCACTTCAGCTCCTTCACAGCCAAACCAGGAGGCAGGCACTGTTTAAGTTTCTCTGCCTTCTCTTTGTCTGTGATGACCAATGTGTACAGGTACCTGCTGCATCGAACTTTAAACTTCACATTGTCCTTGTTTTTCTTGATCTTGACAGATTTGGCATCTTTTCTCCTGGCTGTGAGCAGGAAGTCTTTTATTTCCTCGATTTTTCGGGGCATGGCGGCGGCGGCGGGACGCGGGGCGGCGTGTGGCTCGAGAAGTCGCGCGGGAGAGATACTCACTACTCAACATTTCCCCTTTTGAAACTACCTCCCACTGGTCCTAGTTCTGCTAAGGGATCTTGTCCCTCCTAAATCTTTTCTTCTTCAGACTAAGCATCTTCCTTTTCTTCAGATGATTCTTGAGTGGCCACTCATCCCAATAAAGGCAAAGCCCAAGTGGACAACATCCCTCAACCAATATATAAATGCTGATTGCCAGGAAGAGACTGAACTCTGCCAGAAGAGGACAGAGGTGGAGGCAGTTGGGGAAATATAATGACCCACATTTGTTTAGCCTTTATAGATTACAAAATGCTTTCCCCAGCGCAGCCCTGTGAATTAGGTAGGGCAAATCCAGTTTTGGCAGATGAGTCAACTGAACATTTGTAGAGATGTTAGGTGATTTGGTCACGGTCCCCCAGTTAGTAAGTGTCAGAGGGGAGGTCTGAATCCAAGCCTTCTGGATCTAAGTCGGCACTCCAACCACTACATTGTATTGCCAATTTTAAGGGTCCTATTTCTTTTTTCTTTAAGTCTGGTCTTGTGATTTCTTTCATGTGGGGAACTCCCTAGATGGAAGCTCCCTCCAGTGATACCTATCGGCTACTCTTCTGTAACTTACAGGCTCAGAGAGATGCCTGAAGCAGTCAGAGGTTAACTGACTTGTCCATGGTCAAATGGCTAGTATGGGTCAGAGGCAAGACTTGAATCCTGATCTTTTTGATGCTAAGGAAAGTATTCTATTCACTAATCAATGGAGCCTTTCAAAGATTCTTTAAAAACTTAGCATCATTTAACAGAGGATCATAGTAAATAGCCATCTATCTTTATTACCCAGTCATTACGTGCCTGGAGTCCTCACTCCTCCTCGTCATACTCTTTAGATTTGCTTCCCTCCAGGGAAACCACCGGATGGGGGGAGAAGCCTCTAATTTTCCTGTCCTCTGACTCTTTCCTTCAGCCCAGCTGCAGCTGAAGAGTCTGGTCCTCATATACGAAGAAGAATCCAGAAACTTGGATGGATCAGCATCATCCCTTCCTTTGTTGGGTTGCATCATCTTTTTTCCCTTCAGTTTCCTTAGAGGTAGGATGGTGTAGTAGACTTGGGTTCAAATCCTGCCTCAAACACTTACTGCGTGTGATCCTAGCCTCCAGGAACCTCAGTTTCCTCATCTGTCAAAGGCGAATAGTGTAAGGATCAAAGTGATTTGCAAATTTTAAGGTTCTACATCAATATTAATCAATTGACACATTTTCTCTGTGCCAGGTATTGTACTAAGTGTAGGGGTTACAAAGAAAAAGAGTCCCTGCTTACGTTTTGATAGATATCAGCTATTTCTTTTTTAAAATGTATTTCTCCACTTCTTTTTCATTTTCTCTCCTCTCCTCTGCTAATTGTTCAACCTGCCCTCAATTTTCTTTCTCTCCTCTCTCAGAAGTTTCTTTCCTTCTTTTTCCTTTCTCTCTTCCCTTGATTCCCCTTACATTCTTATATCCCCCCTCTGACTCCTACTTTTCCTTTGTCTCTCTTCTTTCCTTTCTCTTCCCTCCCCCTCATCCCCATCAGAACTGGAAAGACCTTAGAGAACCGTCCCTTAATCTCTACACGGCAGATGGCAGAGACTTAGGCTTAATCAATAGAGAGTTGGGTTGAAACCACCTAGTCCAATCTCACATCTTTTCTAAATGGAGGCATCTTCTCTGTCTCCATTCGCCGCTCCTCGCTCCCCCAACTTTGACCCTGTTGTGGTTCTGTGTAGGCCGCTTAGGTCCAGTGAGAGCCCGAATACGTAAATACGTTTAAGGACCAACCTGGCTGGGCTCAGAAAAACTTATCACCAGGGAGCTGGTAATCTGCTGATTTGTTTTCATCTCCTCTTCCCCCTAGCCACCGATTACCATTTTACAGATGGGCAAAGTGAGGCTTAAGGTAATAGAGTGATTTAGAGGGAGCTAGGTGGCACAGTGGATAGAAGGCTAGACCTAGAATCAGGAAAACCCCAGTTCAAATTCTGCCTCACACCCATACAATCTATGTGACCCCTGGGTAAATCAATTAATCTCTGTCTGCTGCAGTTTTCTCATTAAAATAAGGATAATAATAGCATTTACCTCCCAGGTAAATGAGGATAAAATGCGATAATATTTGTAAAGCACTTTGCATGTCTTAAATGCTAAGTATTATTATTAGTGATACTAGACCAAAGGTTTGGGCCCAGGCTCCCTTACTTTGATTTTAGAGCTCTCTGCGTTACTCCTTGGCACTCCCAAACCCCTAATCACCAATCTTTGTGTTTTTCATCTTTTCTCACCCGGTTTGCCCTTCTCCTTAGACTACCCACCAAGGTGTTAGTAGGAAACATTGAATTTGGTTGTAGAGGATGTGCATTAGAATCCTAGCTTAGCCACTTTGCTCCTCAGTTCCCTCATCTGTACAATGAGTTTGGATAAGATGATCTCTAGTAAGCAATATTTACAAAGCAGTTTAAGGTTCCCAAATCCATTTACATATATTATCATGTCGTTTGATTCTTATAACCCTGTGCGGCAGGCACTATCATTGTCTCCACTGCATGGATTGTTCTGGGGTAGACAGAAGTTAAGCAGCTTGTTCAGGGTCACCCAGTTAGTGTCTAAGGTTAGATTCCAACTCAGATCTTTCTTACTCCACCTATAGAGTTATGGACTATCCCACCTAGGGCCCTTCTAGACTACCCCACCTAGGGCCCTTCTAGACCACCCCACCTAGGGCCCTTCTAGACTACCCCACCTAGGGCCCTTCTAGACCACCCCACCTAGGGCCCTTCTAGACCACCCCATCTAGGGCCCTTCTAGACCACCCCACCTAGGACCCTTCTAGACTACCCCACCTAGGGCCCTTCTAGACCACCCCACCTAGGGCCCTTCTAGACCACCCCACCTAGGGCCCTTCTAGACCACCCCACCTAGGGCTCTTCTAGACTACCCCACCTAGGGCCCTTCTAGACTACCCCACCTAGGGCCCTTCTAGACTACCCCACCTAGGGCCCTTCTAGACCACCCCACCTAGGGCCCTTCTAGACCACCCCACCTAGGGCCCTTCTAGACCACCCCACCTAGGGCCCTTCTAGACCACCCCACCTAGGGCCCTTCTAGACCATCCCCACCTAGGGCCCTTCTAGACCACCCCACCTAGGGCCCTTCTAGACCACCCCACCTAGGGCCCTTCTAGACCACCCCACCTAGGGCCCTTCTAGACCACCCCACCTAGGGCCCTTCTAGACTACCCCACCTAGGGCCCTTCTAGTTATTAATCATACGAGCAGAAATGGATTCCTCTTAAAAGGCGCATGTATACTCTATCTCTTTTAGGTCCTAAATGCCCTGTGAGGAAAGATGGGAGGCGAGCTTCTCCTATGTGCCGCAGGGAGACAGACAGATACCCCTTCCCCTCTGCTCAGGTGCAGATGCCGATAACTGATACGTGTTGGGGGAGAGCGTCACATCTGGGTCCCTACATCCCACCACTCCTGTTCCTAAGGAGCTGGGCCTTAGTAAGGTTTCCAGGGGCTCAACTTCCTGGCACAGGTCTAAACCAAGGGGCCTCAGGCTGTCAGGGCTCAGCTGAGATGGAATGGGGGTTGGTCTTGGAGAGGAGTAGAGGGTTAGGGGCTGGCGCCCTCAGGACTTACCTCATGCCTGGAATGATTTTACCTCCCCTTTGGTCACTTCTCAGAGATCGAGTTGGCTGGACTGGATGGCTGAGCTGCCACAGGCATTCACTGGGTGCCTCACATCATCCCCTTTCTTGCTCAGTTCCTGAAAACTGCTTCGGCACAGACTGTTCTTCCACCTTCCTCCCCCCGTACCCCTCCCTCCCAACCCTGGGCTGTCGTTACTCTCTCTGACTTTCTGACAGGCCTTCCCCGGGCTGGGAGATTGCAACACCTGCTTCAGCCTCCCTCCCTGGAAAGGGAGCCCCTTCCCCCCAGGAAGGAGCTTCTGAGAAGCTAGGCAGCCACTCTGGGGCAGCCTTCCTGCCCAGGACCCTTAAAGGGGCTTGGGGATGTGGCAAGGCTCAGAAGACCCCACCCCCCCGGATTTCCTGGCCTAGAAGTCTTGCTCCTGGGCAGGGGCCAGGGGTTCTCCAGTCTGGATCAGGGCTTGCCCTGGTACCCTCCCTGAAAAATAGGTGTTTTGGGAACCTGCCAGTTGGGCAGGCCAATTGCAGTTTTAATCCTTCATTCCTTTTTCCCCAAATATTGGTCACCTGAAGCCTACCTTTCCCTGAAGCCCTGGGCCTTGAATGGCTCTGAGTAATTCCCATTCTTTAGCCAAATCCCACGGTCTATTACCCCTCTTCCTTTGCCCTACCATTGATCACCATTGCTCTTGCTCCCAGTTTGTGGTAGGTCTCTCCATTCTACAGATGGGGAAACAGGATTTGGGCTGGGGGGGAGGACAGAGCAAGGTGGAGGAGAATTGGTGTCGGCCATTGTTTTTTGTAGAGAGACGAGTTGTACCTACTTCGTTTGTGTCTTAGAGTGTCAATTATATTGAGGCAGCATGGTGGTGGTACCATGAAAGAGAACTAATTTTGGAGTCAGAGGACCTGGGTTCAAGTTCTGAATTAGGTGAATTTGGGTATCTTATTTGAGTCTCAGATTCCTAATCTGTGATATTAAAGGGTTGGGTTACGTAATCTCCAAGGTCCTTTCTTCCTCTAACATTCTATAATTTTAACCCTCTCTGAATGTCACAGAATTTGAGAGTTAGAGGGCACATCAGCAGTCAGCTCTAAGAATCCCTACTATAACAGACCCCAAAACTGGTCATCTAATCTCTGCTTGAAGAACTGGTTCCCACTGAGTTTACAATCCACTAAACCCCAGAGTCCATGACTCCCAATATTACGCCTGTGAAGTGGATTTTCTTTTGGTATCCAAGTGCTAGACTTCACATTTATCCCCGTTGGACTTCATTCTGTCAGATTCAACCCCATTCTCCAACCTTGTGAGATCCCTTTGATCATGGCTGTTGTCTAGCATGTTTACAATCTTGCCCACTTTTGGGTCATCTGCAAATCTGATGTGTGTGTCATCTATGTCTTTGTTCAGGTCATTGATAAACATGTTAAAGCACCCAGAAGAAACTGAGGTGCCCCAAATTCTGGGGGTGTTCCTCCTGTGTTGGCATTGAACCACTAACACCTACTCTCTGAGTTCGGCTACCTATCCAGTACTTTGTTAATTCACCTGATTGTATTTTGGTCTAATGTATATCTTTCCATCTTCTTTGCAAGAATAGCATGAAATACTTTAAAAATAGCTTTGCTAAAATCTAGAAAAACTATATCCACAGCATTCCCCTCATCTGCTAGTTTAGCAATGTTGTCAATAAAGGAAATGAGTCTAGTCTGGCAAGATATGTTTCTGATGAAGCTGAGTCTCAGTTTCCTTATCTATTAAATGGGGATAAAAATGCTTGTATTGATTTTCTCTGTGAGACTTAAAGGAGCTGATCGATAGAAAGTGCTGTTGCTAATGGTAGAGCTTTATGCAGGCGTACCTCATTTTATTGCCCTTCACTTTATTGCACTTCAAAGATACTGCGACCCTGAGTGGAGCTAGTCTACTGGTGCCATTTTTTCCAACAGTATGTGCTCATATCATGGCTCTGTCACATTTCGGTAATTCTCACACTATTTCAAACTTTTTTTTATTGTTATCATGTCTGTGATGGAGATCTGAGATCAGTGATCTTTGATGTTACTATTGTCATTATTTTGGGATGCCATGAGCCATGCCCATATAAGATGGGGAACTTAAATAATAGATGTTGTATGTGTTCTGACTGTGCCACTGACAGGCCATTCCCTGTTTCTCTCCCTCTCCTCAGGCCTCCCTATTCCCTGACACACAACAACATTGAAATTAGGCTAATTAATAACCTTACAATGATCTCTAAGTGTTCTAGTGAAAGGAAGAGTCGATCCATGAGGCAAACTTCATTGTTGTCTTATTTTAAGAAATTGGCACAACCACTCCATTCTTCAGCAACCACCACCCTGATCAGTCAGCAGCCATCAACATTGAGGCAAGACCTTCCACTAACAAAAACATTATGACTTTCTGAAGGCTCAGATGATTGTTAGCATTTTTAAAGCAATATAAAGTTTTTAAAATTAAAGTATATACGTTGGGGCTTTTTTAAGGACATAATACTATTGCACAGTTAATGGACTACAGTATAGTGTAAGCATAACTTTTATATGCGTTGGAAAACCAAAAAATTCGTGCTACTCACTTTATTGTGGTGGTCTGGAACCGACCCCGCAATATCTCTGAGGTATGTTTGCATAGATATGGCCTATCATTATGGAATAATGTCTTCCCCAAACATGTGATACACAGGTTAGATTTAAAGGAACACATCCTGGGGTGGGAGGGGAGTAAGGAGATGGGTGATACCAAAATACATGAAAGTGTGGGAGGGACAGGGAAAGGGGAGGGAGATGGGAGAATGGGAAGCACATATAATAGAACAGAACAAACAATGGGCTTTGAGCATGGAGAACTTTGAGATGAAATCTTGTTTGTTACTGCTTTTACAATTTTTCACACCCTGGCTCCAATCTACTTTTCCAACATTATGATACATTATTCTCCTTCCTAAACTCCATGGTCTGTCATCACTGAACTCTTGCTGTTGTTCATGTATGATCCTCTATCTCCAGCCTATGTTCTGGCTGTCTTCATGCCTGGAACACACTCTTTTCTCGCCTATTACTTCTAAGAACACTTAGCTTCCTTCGACACTTTGATCAAACACCACTTTCTAAATAAAACCTTTCCTGATTCCCCTCAGTTACTATTTCTTCACCCTCTGCCACCTCCTGAATTTACCTTGTATTTATTCTATATACACTTATACTATATACTATATACACTATATACTATATACTATATACACTATATACACTTAGGTACACTTATATATATACACTTAAGGTACATATTGTCTCCTGTGATAGAATATAAGCCTCTGGAGGGCAGGGGCTGTTTCTCTTTTATCGTCCCATACGCAGCTGTAGCACAGTACCCGGCATGTAAACTAGGTCCTTAATAAATCATCATCGATTGATTGATTGGTGCCATGCAGTCACGTGTAAATCAATTCACCTTTCTGAGGCTTGGTTTCTTAATCTGTCAAAGAATACTAATTTCAACGGGTTCTTCTGAGACTCAAAAGATATTAATGTATGTAAAGTGCTTTGTAAAACCTTAAAGCCCAATATAAATGTCAGTTATTATTATGATGATGGATTTCTTCCTCTAGAGCCTTTAAAAGCAGGAAGAAATTTTCATCTGACTGAGAAGTATTAAGAACCGCTGTCTTGCCCAAAAACAAGGTGAGGAGAAAAAAAATCTAACATTTCAAAGTTGCTTATGGCCAGGGGGTGTCTTGAGTGTGATCTGTCATCAAAATTTTCCTAATGAGGTTCTGAGGTGCTTTGGACTCCTCTTTTTGCCACATCCTTCCCCCTATCTCAACTCCCCAATATTCCCAATTATTTATCTGCACATGGCTTTTGTAATCTTTTCCTTCTTGGTTTAGTTCTGGTGTCAACTCCTCAATGATGCCTTCCTTGATATCCCTCTCACTTCCCCCCACTTGCTAGTTCTCTTTCCCTCATTAGACTACCTTATCTATATATGCTGTTCCATCCCCCCACCCCAAGCCACCATAGAACCTAAGCCTTGTGAGGGCAGAATTATTATAGTTTTTTTGGTCTTTGTATTGCCAGGGTCTAGTATGGCAACTCATATGAAGTAGGTGCTTAACACATCTATTAAGTTTGTTGCATTCTTGGAAGAGCAGAAGCTGGACCAGATGTAGAACTCATTACCCGTTTTCCCATCAAACACATCTCAGCAGGAAGCCCATGAAAACAATAAACAAACAACATGAAAATGTGCATACAAATAATTCCTGTTTCTTTTTGAGTCAGCCTCTCAGGCGTTTGGTAAGAAGGCTCTCTGAGCATGCCCGACTCACTGCCTCCAGTAAACACCTGTTTGCACAATGGAGGTCACCCGGCCTTGGGCAATGCCTTGTTTGCACAATCTCAGCACCGAGAGCTGTATTCCAACCCAACAGCTTCTTCCGGACATCAGCCTCTCTGTGTCTCTCTGTCTCTGTCTGGCTGTCCCTATCTGTTTCTGTTTCTCTGTCTTTGTCCCTTGTCTCTCTGTGTCTATCTCTCTCTGCATCTCTCTATCTCTGTCTGTCTGTCTCTATCTGTCCCTGTTTCTGTGTGTCTCTGCATCTTTCCGTCTTTGCCTCTATCACTCTCTGAATCTTTCTGTCTTTGTCTCTCTGTCTCTGTGTCCCTCTGTCTTTGTTTGTGTCTGTGTCTCTCTCATAGACAGTCTCAGGACCTGCTCTTCCCCATTCCCTCACCATGGGTGGCATCCCCAAACCAGCCCAGCTAGAAGGGGCTGTTTCTCTAGTCCCACAAAGACAAGGACTCACGGGCCCCAATCAGAGAGAAAACAAGACCATCCCTGAGATTGTCTGTGCATCTGTTGCAACAATTTGGCTAGCAGTTGTTGTGGGGGTGAAAGACCAACACAAGCCCACCAACAAGAATGCTGCCAGCACAAATTCTTTTGATCTGCTTTACTAAGGAAAGCAATGTTAAAGGGTTAACAATCTCGCTGTAATCCAACACCTACATATAAACTCACTTAGTTCAGGAGGAAAAGCCCCTGTACTTCAGAGCAAATACAAACAAGTTACAAACATACACAATATAAACTGACCAAGTCACAATTCATAGTTACCAAGGAACCATCAACATCTGAGTTGACAAGCCAGGAGGCTCTTAGAGTGGCCGCCCAGAGTCCCATGCCAACATTCCTCCAGGAGTGAGAGCCTCAAGCAAAACAGCTCTGTTCTCTCTTTTTATACACTCTTTAGACATCATCAAAGGTCATCTGAACAACCAGAACTTAGGCAGGTACTATTGACTCTGGTCTTAGCAGCTCCCCTTAGGACCCTGAGGGCTTCATGCCCATATCAGTTTAGCACCTAGTAATTAGGGGTTTGGGGCCTGGGGCTTTGCACCTAGTAAGGCTCAGTCAAAGACACTTAATTAATTTAGCATTCTAAAACAGTAAAAAATGTCCCAACTTAATTAATATTACAGCACCCGTGGTCAGAGCAGAGCCAGGACACAGGCCAGTCCCAAAGCATGGATTATCCGTAAACTACAGATAGTTCCAAAAGGCCCTTGTGTTGTTTTGCTTTTTCCTTTTTATATGTCTTTCCCCCTTTACATTTGCCTCTATTAGAGAGGCACCTGTGGTACAGTGGTTAAACCTCCGGGTGTTCCTGGACCAACGAAGAGACGTGGCTTTTCGTTCTATCTCCCATGCTTATTTGGTGAGTGGACTTTTGACTCACTTCTTAAAGAGGCCTATTCACTGAATGGGGGTCAGTGCCTAGCCCATAGTAGGCACAAAGTAGATTAGAATAACTGGCATCGATATAATACTTATTATATAGGCATGGCACTAAGTATTTTACAAATATTATCTCATTTGATCCTGATAATAACCCTGGGAAGTAGTTGCTACTATTATCCTCATTTTATAAGTGGGGAAATTGAGGCAAACAGAGGTTACGTGACTTGCCTAAGGTCACACAGCTAGGAAGTGTCCGAGGCTAGACTTGAACTCAGGTCTTCCTCACTCGAGGTCCTGGGTTCTATTCACTGTACTGCCTAGACTATATGTAAATGATAGCTATTATAAATATTATTACATTCCTTTAAGGTTGGCAAACCATGTTGTGTAAATAATCTCTTTTCAACCTCACAAAAAACTCCGTGGGTTAAGTACTATAGATACGACTATCCCCATTTGACAGAATCAGAAACTGTGAGATTAAATAGCAGGTTCAGGGTTACACAGCTGATAAATTTCTGAGGTAGGATTTGAATCCGGGTCTTCAGGGTTCTAAGACCTGCCTACATTCTGTGCTTCTGACAGTCAGCATCTTGAGCACTTATTGGTGGGGGAAGGGAGTTCAGACCTGTGATTTCATCACGCTAGGAAACTCAGAGCAAGGAAACTCCCTTTAAGCCCATTAGCCACCATTCTGCAATTCAGATATGTCCAGAGAGCCAACAGGTTGAAATGATTTGCCCAGGGCCTCACAGCCAGCATGTGTCCACGGCAGGGCTTGAACTTGGGGCTTCCTGACTCGGAGGCCTCTACAATGCTTCATATCACCAGCGTAAGGTGTGGGACAAGGACCAGGCCTCTACATTTACTGGTGTAAGGAGGTCCTGTTGAGGACCTTCCTCAGGAAATAGAGATTGCACCTTGGTTGCAATTCTCTTAGAATGTGCCTAGAATACAGAGAAGTTAGTCTGCTTGCCCTGGGTCACACACAACCAGCATATGTCAGAGACCAGATTTGAACTTAAGTCTTCCTGGCTCTGAGGCCAGCTCTCCATAAATTATGCTCACTACGCTGTGCTCTCCTTCCTCTCTTTCTCTTCTCTGTCTCTCTGTTTCTGTCTCTCTCTCCCTTTCCCCCCCCATCCCCTCCTCTCTCATACACACACACACACACACACACACACACACACACACACACACACACCCCCCCCAGCTATAGGATTGGCAAATGGTTTCACCTTTCTGACCTTCAGTTTCCTCTGTAAATATACCTAAAAATAATTGTGCTACCTATTTTGCAGGGCTATTGTGAATAAAGCCCTTTGTAAACCATAAGCTGCCATAGGAGTAAGATTATTATTATTATAATTATTATTATTGTTTTCTAAGGCAGCACATTTTATTGTTGGACAGCTCTAAGTGTTAGAAAATTTCCATCTATCATTAAGTCCAAATTTATCTTCCTTTGCTCCTGGTTCTGGCTTCTAGGGCCAAGCAGAGCAAATTTAATTCCTCTGCCCTATCATAATCCTTCAGATATTTGCAAATAGTTATCATGTGTCTTCTTGAGTCTTTAATCTCGTTAGAAACATACTTAGTTTAGAAATAAGCAATACTCATTGGAAAACCAGGAAGGTTTTCATTATATTTCATATTTATTCTTTCTGAATAAATGGGTACATCCCCTGAACAGAGTACAGGAGAGTACAAGGACTCAGACAAATGTCAGTCCTTTTATTGGCTCCTAATTTGAATCTCCCGCCTGGCATCATGCCCTCCTCAAACAGCTTGTTAAGCATTTGTACAAGCCTCTAACCTTTAACCGATCAGAAGTCTGGTTTTGCTAGATCACAGCTCTGATCAGAACTAGTCACCTGACTTACATTCTGCTAAAGCTGGGAGGAATACTTTTAATTCTGTGGAAACAAAACTTCTTCCAACATTTCCCACAATCTTAATATCCCCAGTTCTCTAAGACAGCATGGATTCCAGTCACTCTTAAAACCTTGGACAAGTTGCTATATGTTTCTGCGTCTTAGGAAAATAAAAGACTTAGATTAGGTGATCTCTAAAGGCTTTTTCTTTCTATGGTTCATCCATTCATCCAATCATCCATCTATCCATTCCTTTCTTCTGCATTTACTGCGTTCTTTGTATCTACAAGACCTGATGCCCTATACTGTAGAATATAAAAGAAGAATAAGACACAGTTTTAGCCTTCAGAGAGCTTACAATCTAATTGTTAGGGAGTAGGATGTTTTCTCCTTCAAAAATTTAGATGCTATACAATTTGGTGCATATATGTTTAGTATTGATATGATTCATTGTCTGTGGTACCTTTCAGCAAGATATAGGTTTGTCCTTTATCTCTTTTAATTATATCTATTTTTGCTTTTGCTTTGTCTGAGATCATGATTGCTACCCCTGCTTTCTTTACTTCACCTGAAGCTCAATAGATTCTGCTCCAGACCCTTACCTTTACCCTGTGTATATCTTTCTGCTTCAGGTGTGTTTCTTGTAAACAATACATTGTAGGATTCTGGTTTTTAATCCATTCTGCTATCTGCTACCATTTTATGGGCAAGTTCGTCCCATTCACATTTATAGTCATGATAACTAACTGTGTATTTCCCTCCATGCTATTTTCCCTTGTTTATCCCTCTCTCTTTCTTACCTCCCCTTTCCCCCCTCAAAAGTGTTTTACTTCTAATCACCACCTTCCCCCATCTACCCTCCCTTTTATCAATCCCCTCTCCCTCTTCTAATATCCCTATCCCTTTTTACTTCTTTATATGAGATGATAGATCTCTGCTTCCAAAAGAGTATGTCCATTATGCCCTCTTTGAGCCAATTTTGATGAGAGTAAGGTTTAAGCTTTGCCCACCCCCTCCCCCTCCCATCTTCCCCTCCATTATAATAGCTCTTTTGTTACTTTTTTACTGGGATAATTTACCCCATTCAGTCTCCCCCCTCTTTCTTTTTCAATTCAATTTTCCCCTTCACCCCTTAATTTTGTTTTTTTTGGGTATCATCCTGTCAAAGTCATCTTATATCCATATATGCTCCTTCTAATTGCTCTTATAGTAATAAAGTTGTTAAGAGTTACAGATATCTTGCCATATAGAAATATAAACAGCTTAACCTGAATTTCTTTTGTTTTCTCTTTCTTGTTTTTTTTAACCTTTTTATATTTCCCTTGAATCTTGTATTTGGAGATCAAATTTTTTATTCAGCTTTGATCTTTTGATTAGGAGTGCTTGAAAGTCCTCTCTTTTGTTAAATATCCATTCTTCCCCTCCCCCCACAAAAGATCATATTCAACTTTGCTGGGTAGGTGATTCTTGGTTGTAATCTTAACTCCTTTGCCTTCCAGTATATCATATTCCAAGCCCTCCAGTTCTTTAATGTAGAAGCTACCAAAACCTGTGTAATCCTGACTGTAGCTTCACAATGTTTCAATTGTTTCTTTTTGGCTGCTTGCAGTACTTTTTCCTTGATCTGTGAGCTCTGGAATTTGGCTATGTTGTTCCTGGGAGTTTTCATTTTGGGATCTCTTTCGGGTGGTGATCAGTGGATTCTTTCACTGTTTTCTTTGATAATTTCTTGAAAGATGTCCAGGCTTTTTTTTTTTTTTGTTCGTGGCTTTCAGGCAGTACAATAATTTTTATATTATTTCTCCTGGATCTATTTTCTAGGTCAGTTGTTTTTCCAATGAGAAATTTCACAGTTTCTTCTATTCCTTCTTCTTCTTCTTCTTCTTCTTCTTCTTCTTCTTCTTCTTCTTCTTCTTCTTCTTCTTCTTCTTCTTCTCTTTTTTTTACCTTTTTTGATTTTGATTTATCACATCTTGATGTCTCATAGGGTCATTAGCTTCTACTTGCTCAATTCTAATTCTTAAGGAATTATTTTCTTCGGTGAGCTTTTGTATTTCCTTTTCCATTTTAGGTAACTTCTTTAAGGTTGTTTTGGGGATACCCAAATGGATCCGTGATTGCATCAATTTGGAAGTTCCCTCCCAGGGAGGGAGCTAGGTGGTACAGTAGTGGGTTGGGTCTGGAAGACTTCAGTTCTAATCTTGCCTTAGACACTTGCAAGTTTTGTAATCCTGGGCAAGTCGCTTAACCTATGTCTACCTCAGTTTCCTCAGCTGTAAAATAGGGATCATAATAATAGCAACCACCTCCCAGGGTTCTTGTGAGGATCAAATGAGATAATATTCATAAAAAGCACTTAGCATGGTGCTTGGCACATAGTAGGTGCTTAATAAATCCTTTCTTTCAATAATGTAGATCACAACCTATCCATGTCTGTCCATGCTGTCCTACAAGTTCCCCGCAAGTTCACTACAAGTTCACCTTCTTTGCTTTTCTCTCACATTTTGAGGCTATGAGCAACACACTCAGGATGTCTATTTGTCACCCCTGGTTATCACCGCATGACCAGTCCATCCTCTCTTTCTATCATAGCATCCTCTGATATCATCCTTGGCCCTTATTCTTCTTCCTAGTTCCTTCTTGGTTACTACAATGATTTGGAAATGCAGAGGAGGGAGAGATAATTTCCAGCTTGGAGAATCAAAGAAGTCTTCCTAGAAGAGGTGGCATTTCATTTGGACCTTATGTTCACACCTATTCACACTCACCATGACTCTCTCCATTGCCCTCTGAACAAAGATATTTATCTTTAGTTTTTCAGGGATAGTCATGGTCCAGGTCTCACTGCCATCTGGCATCACCAGTAAATGCTTATCTTGAAAAGATGGGCCTAATTTATTATGGGAAGTTTGAGGTCAGTAAAAGTACATTGCAATTTCCTGAAAAAAATCCAAGTCTGCTCTTCTCCTCCTTTTTTGTATACCAGTATTGTTGGTATACCAGCTCTTTGTATACCAGTATTATCTGTCTCATATATTCCTTCCATGTGATCTGCAATTCACTGCAGACCCTACATTTCCCAAATCTGGCCATTTCCCCTGGTTGTCCTCCATGCCTAGAATTCTCTCCCTCTTCAGCTCAGCATCCTCTTTTCTGTGGCTTCCTAAGTCTCAGCTAAAGTCCCACTTTCTGCATGAAGTCTTTCTTAGTCCTCCTTAATCTTTCTTTCTTCCCTCAGAGCCTACCCTTAATTTGTCCTGTCTATATCTTGTTTATACATGATTGTTTGTGTGTTGTCTCCCCCCATAGACCGTGAGCTCCTTGAGACCAGGGACTGGGTTTTTTTGGCCTTTCTTTGTATCCCCAGAGCTTAGCACAGCACCTGGCACTTAGTAGTCACTTAATACATGGTTGTTGACTGATTGACTGACGACATACTGTTGGCTAAGCTCTATAGAGTGTCCATTGAGATGCTTGTTGAAATCTTCCTCTTTTGTCTTTCTTTTGGGGATGAACAGGTCAGACACTTTATATTATTATAGGTACCCTCCAAGAGGCTTTGCAATGTTTTGGGCTTGATACAATCAACACTCTCAAACAAGCATTTTAAGGACCTTGCCATTCACTGAGAAACCTTCCTTTGCCTGAATTTTCTTCTGGATTTCCTTTATCATAGTGGCAACTGCTTTTGGCTAGCATGTGTCTTCCTGTATTACGCCTCACACAATGCATGTTAAGGGGTCCTTGAACAGGGTTATTTCAGGATAGTTATGAGACTATGGACTGTCTTCAGCTGTCTTCAAAGGTTGTTAAATGTGTACATAGGCTGAACTGCCCAAAAAGATCAAGCATGAACTCAGAAATGATAATAAGCAACATTAATATAGTTTTTTAATATGGTGTTTTTGTGAACTTATCACAAAACTTATCCCTGTGTACCTATTATTATCCCAATAAATGACTTGCCCAGGGTCACATAGCTAGTAAGTGACTGAAGCAGGTCTTCCTGACTCCAAGTCTAACACTCTTACCTGCTAAGCCTTCAAGACTGTCAGGAATACTGTTCTAGAGCTCGGCTCCTTGTAGTGTGGCCAGCCAATATCCCCCAAAACTTCAAGCACTGATGAAAAGGAAGCTATTCCTGACAAATGACATTACAAATAAAACCTTTTCTCTGTAGACTGGAGAATGACCAGGGGCAGGCAGGTGGTGCAGTGGATAGAGCACCGGCTTTGGAGTCAGGAGGATCTGAGTTCAAATCTAGCCTCAGATACTTACTAGCTGTGTGACTCTGGGCAAGTCACTTAACCCCAATTGCCTCCAAAGAAAGAAAGAAAGAAAGAAAAGAATGGAGAATGACCTAGCCTCAGATTGCATTGTCTGGCCCTTCATAGCTATAGGAGCTCGCTATTGGTGTGGAGATGTGAAGAGGCATTATGCCTGGAAAGAATGGCAAAAGTGGTCGTCACAATGTCACATTCTTCTCCGTCCTCTTGGTGCCCTAGGTAGCCATACTATACTAGGTCCTTTGGTAAACCACACTTGGATGTGTAAATTGTACATTAGGCAAAGCTTTCCCTTTTCAGTGGCACTGATGTTTACAGCACAACTATCCATTTAGAAAGCATTGATGATAAATGTAGGGGAGTAAGTAGGAGAAACTGATTGCCTCTCCAGGCTCTGAATTTAGGCTCTCAAACCTAGGACAAACATAGAATGTCAGAGTCGGACTGCAGCTTAGAATATAGAATATGCAATATAAGAGCTGGGAAGGGCCTTAGAGCACAGAAAGCAAAATGTCAGAACTAGGGAGGGGGAGGTGGGATGGGTTTTAAAACATAGAACATACGACTGTTAAAACTGGAAGGGTTCTTCAAGTCCACCCTCTCCCCTTATTTTCCTGACAATAGGACTACAGTGATTTGGAAATGCAGAAAAGGGAGAGATAATTTCCAGCTTGGAGAATCAAAGAAGTCTTCCTAGAGGAGGTGGCATTTCATCTGGACGTTATAGATAAACTTCTATTCATACCGTCTATATCTTGTTTGTACATAGTTGCATGCTGTGTCCCCCATTAGCATTATGTTTTTGCCTGGCACTAATTAAATGCTTAATATACGCTTGTTGACTGACTGTAGAATAAATAGGAATCAGAAAGGTAGAGATGAGAGGGAGGGGGGACATTCCAGGTGGAGGGAAGTGTGAACAAAGGCAGGGAGAATATGGTTCTGAGAAGTTAGCCTAATCATCCTCTTCTCCTTCTGCTTTGTTGTTTCCTGGAGAGTTCTCATGAATAAAACCAAGAATAGGACTATGGCCTGGCCCTGTGATTTCAATGGCATTGGGAACTCCTGGGATAGTAAATTCCCACTAGCAATGTAGAGCCACACTTTTTCTGCAATTTTAGTCTCAGAGAATTAACTGGAATACTAAGAGTCTAAGTGACTTGCTTAGAGTCACGCAGTCCAAGATGATACTTGAACCCAGGTCTCTTGACTCTCTATTGATTTAGCTGTGCTGCCTTTCTCAACAATAGTTCAGGTGGAAAAAAAAACCAAACCAACTCAACTTTTTCAGACATTGTTTGGTTGTCTCATGAGGCAGGCACAGATCATTATCCCCATTACACAGAGGAGGAAGCTGAGGGGAAGCAGCTAGACTTCAGTAGCAGAAGCAGGTCTGGAATCTGACCTTTAACCCAATGTTCTTTCCATCACATCAGGAAACTCATCTCCCCAGCTGTAGCTTCATTGGTTATGGGCACATGTGGAGAGGACTCAACTGTGGGTTAGCAAGGCTACGATGGCCTTTTTGGCATCTCCTGGATTCAGTCCCACAGTCAAGCAGTGTGGACACCTGGGGTGGGTGGTTGTCTTCTGGATGCTTTCTCTGCTTGTGTCTATTTCACCAAGGAAGGGTGAGCCAACACCTGGCGTTTGGTGGGTAAAAAGTCGAATCTTGTGTCTTACTCTTGCCTGGAGTAGCCTGTGATAGGGGTAGATGGGTAGGGGGTGTAGTTGTTGCTCTGGCAGGGAGGGGGCAGGGAAGAGGAGAACAGGGACCTGAGGGTCAGAGATAAGAGCCTGGGATATGATGCTTATCTTTCGCCCAGAGGAAGCCCAGTGGCTTCTTGGTGACTTGGATTTCCTCCCATAGGACAAGGTTTGGGGCCATGATAAAAAGGGGTGTGTGTGTGTGTGTGTGTGTGTGTGTGTGTGTGTGTGTGTGTGTGTATGTGTGTACTTACGGCCCTTCAGCTCCCTTCTGGGCACTCAAGAAGACAGTGCTTCCCCCTCCTTCCAAGGCCTGGAGCCTCATTAGGATAGTAGTAGTGAGGGAGGAAAAATTGGTGAGGCATCTGAGCGTGATTGCATTTCACAGAATTCACAGAGCACAATTCTAAGTATTGGAGATACAAAAGCGAAAATGAAATCGTCCCTGCTCGCTAGTAATTTACATTCTAATGGGGAAGACAAAGGATTTCAGAGATCTTGATTTATAACTGGGACAGCTAAGACTCAGAGAGGCAAAAGAACTGGTCCATGGTCACCCAGTGAGTCAGCAGCAGAGCTGAGACTTAACACCCAGTATTAAAAACAGTATAGCAGCATGGAAAGAACACTGAATTTAGTGTCAGAAGCTCTGGGTTCAAATTAAGAGTGAACTGTGTGATACTGGGCAAGACGGCCCTCTCTCTAGGTCTCCATTTTTCCCTCTGTAAAATGAGAATATTGAACCAGATGATTTCTAAGGTTTCTTCCAACACTGATACTCTATAATCTATCATAACAATAACTCCATATTAAGATTTATGAAGAACTTTTCTCATATTAGCCCTGGGAGGTAGATAAGGTGAGTGGTATTCCATTTTACAGAGGACTAAACTGAACCTTCAGTGACTTACAAGCAAATTTAACCAATGAATGAATCAATCACCGAGCACTTACTGAATGCCTCCTATTTGCCAGGTACAATCCTAAGCATTGGAGATACAAAGGCAAAAGTGAAATTGTCCCTGCTCTCAAGAAAGGTGCATTCTAATGGGGAAGACAAATTTGTCTTGATTGGGATCTCAGAGACTAAGTGGGATGGGACCTGTGCCTGAAATATGGCTCTTCAAAAGTGAGAAGAGATTAAAGGAAAAGTGAAAGGAACATTCTAGATTAACCTAGCTATTAGGGGATGGTGCTTCAAGGGGATGTCCCCATCCATCTGTTTAAAAAGATCTTAGCTGAAGCAGGCAAGTGTGGGAAGCTCCCTCCCCACTCTACTGATGCAGGAGACCCCTCCCCTCATCTTGACTCAAGTTCCTCTCATCTTCTGTCAGGTTTAAACTGCAAAAATCATCCACATACAATTGGTTCAAATCTCTCCAGGCTGCATTCCTGACTCTCCTGGATTTTCTCTGCCATGCTGCAGAAACCTTTTCACCCTGGAAACTCATTGCCCCGAACTTCACATGTTGGAGGTACCCTTGTCCCATGTGGTCTCTCCCTTTTATTGGCTAATTCCTCCCAGAACCTCCACTTTAAGAAGGAGGCCCAAGTCAGCCATGTTTTTATTCCTCTCCAGGCTACACTCTTGACTGTCCTAGATTTTCTCTCCAATGCCCCCATGTCAGGTATTTTGATCTTTCCCCCTTTCCCCCTAGCTCTTTTCAGATTCGTTTTATGTGTTGTCTTCCCCTGTAAGAATATAAGCTTCTTAAGGACAGGGACTGTCTTTCTTTCTGCTTGTATTTAGGGTGTTAGGGGAGGACCAGCACCTCTAATATGGGGGCTGCAGAGTCCTTTTCAGGGCTGCCCATGTACCTTTGGTGTCTACCTGGCTCCCAACTCTCACCTGTGGCTCCAAGAAGCATGTGCAACTCCAGTATAACTGTCTTGGCAGACAGAGGTTGAGGGTTACTGACAGGCTTCAGACCCATCGATGAGTTGGGGGGCTATCTTCCCCAAGGATGTGAAGACTTCTCCTGGCAGAATGGGCGAATGAGAACAAATTGTTCCAACAGCCATGAAGGTGGCTGAAGCAAATGCTGTGGAGCAATTAGGGCTTGGTCAGACATGGAAGATGTCAAAGTCATCCACTGCATCCTGGGCCATTGTCTTGCCACTGGATTTTGATGACTCTGGAAGAGAGTGAGGCTGATGACTTTGCACAACCTTGTC